>NC_027750.1:45102955-45104070 GCF_000695525.1 Brassica oleracea var. oleracea
AGGAGTTGAGCTCTAATATATCATGCATGCAACTGTTAGGCATCTATAGGATTATAATCTCCAACACCTGAATAGAAACCCTGCATCTAATATCTTCCATTAAGTTACACCCCCAATCATCTTGTTAGTCGAGCAATAGACTTGCTCAATTAGGATTGCTATTTACTTTTAAACCATAAAACATTAAACACCTAGAATTAATAATTTGACTAGATTTAATAGGTTCCCTAGCTCCTTGTGGATTCGATCCCTAAGTACTGCAACTGAACCTCTTATTTGAGAGAGTAATTCACTCTTTAGGGTAATTTGAGTGGTATCAAATTTGGCGCCGTTTCCGGGGAGTTTTGATCACCATTAGATTTAGTGTTATTAATTCTTATTCATTTCTCTACCCCCTTTCTGACACAAATTTTTTTCTTGTCTTTTCAGGTGCATGCCCAGCAGTACCAGAAGCAACAAGGACAGACACTTGCTATTCTCAGAAGATCCTGCTCACTTGGAACGAACGATACGCAAAGACCAACGTTCCACATCGTTCGACGCAGCAGCTTTCACGTTGACCGATTCTCACACCCAACCATCGACCGACACCCGAACTTCATCGTCGACCGATCTACATCATTCGACATCGATCAATACTACACCGCGTACATCGATCGATCTTCATTCGCGAAAAATGGTTGCGATTGTTATTCTCAGACAGGACGAGAATGGAAACCTGTATGACCAGGATGGTCATCTGCGTAATGCAACAGGTCAGAAACTAGACGCTCAGGGGAATGTAATCCCTGATACTGATGCTACAGGAGCTGCTCAACCTGTAGAAGAGGCTGCTCGACCAAGGGCACTGGCTGACTACAATCGCCCAGATGAGTACTACGCCAACAGATCAGCTATTCGACTTCCAGAGAATCTGAAGCAGAATTTCGAGCTGAAGCCTCAGTACTACACACTCGTGTCGCAGATACCCTACTCTGGGTTACCACACGAGCATCCTATGAACCATCTAGAGAGGTTCGAGGATCTTATTGCTGCTATTTGTATGGATGGAATCCCCGAGGACTACCTATTGTGCAAGCTCTTCAAGTATTCTCTGACTGGAGAAGCGATGCACT
>NC_027750.1:45104131-45104454 GCF_000695525.1 Brassica oleracea var. oleracea
GATGAGGCACGCGCTGAAGACTTGAGGAGCAAAATTGCTACATTCGCGCCTGATACTGGAGAGTCTTTCAAAAATGCGTGAATCAGATTCAAGTTCTTCCAGCGAGTGTCCACACCACGGATTCAACGAAGTGCAACTGCTGAGCACTTTCTTCAGAGGTATCGCCTTGAGGTATCAGATGGCTCTAGATACAGCTAGCGAGGGAAACTTCAACACCAGGAATCCGGTGGAAGCTTTGAGACTGATAGAAAATCTTGCAAACAGCAGCAGCACCATGAACATTGACTTTGAGAGGAAGAAGTCTGTTGCATCCCTAGGGAAAG
>NC_027750.1:45104632-45106860 GCF_000695525.1 Brassica oleracea var. oleracea
TAATGGTCAGAGGAGTAACCAGAGTTCACAGTTCCAAAAACCTTTCAGCAACAATAGCAGAGGCTATGAAAACTCATTTTACCAGAATCCACCACCACAGACTCAGGAAAGCAAGATTGAAGCAATGCTTGACAGAGTTCTGGAAGGACAGCAACAACTCACTGTGGACTTCAATGGGAAGATAGATTCCGCATACAACAGTCTGAACACGAGAACTGAGACCTAAGGGACTCAGGTGAGGAAGCTTTAAATGCAAGTGGTTCAGACTGGAGGCACTGTAGAGAGGCAAGAAGCCTTGGCTAGAGAGGCAGGAGTTGAGAAAGCAAAACACCACGTAAATGCCATCATAGACGATGATTTCTGGCAAGTGGTGAAGCATGAGAAGCTTGGAGAAGGAGACTTTTTGAAGTTGAAAGCTCCATGAGTTTCGGCGGATCACTATGGTGTCGATCGATGTCAATGGATGCACATCGCTCGACAGACCTTGACGAAGATCAATCGAAGGATTACTCTAACTATCGATCGACCTGATTTGCTAAATTGACTGCGGAGTGTAGTGCAGTTCAGATCATGACTCATGAGGAATTCGCCGAAAAACATCCTCACCCACCCTCCCCTTTCTACGTCAAAATCGATCGACGGCATGAGCCAGCTCACCTACCGAGTGCGGTTACCATCTATTGATAATGACTGAATCAACGCACTCAGACCATCACCTAAACCATCAGCCAACCCACCAGAACCTACAACCAACCCTTCAGACACTACACCAGAGCCTATGAAAGATGATTAGGCAACTGAAGGAAGAAGGTTAAGGAAGAGAAAGGAGAAGATTCCTAAGAACCTTAAGAGGGAAGCTAACGAGAAGGAGATGCATGGTTTCACTAAGAGAGTCCTCAGAATCCCAGTGGAGAAACCTTTTGATGAAGTTTATTACACACACCGTTTGTGGATGTTCTTCAGAGAGACTAAGGATACTGAGGAGGACATTAGGAGAATGTTTCATCATGCCAGGGAATGGATGAAACTATGGATCACATTGAAGAAGAAGAGTGATCTTGGGAAGTTTGCAATACCATGTGTGGTGAAGGGTACTGTATTTCCCCATGCACCTTGTGACACAGGAGCATCAGTCAGCATACTACCTAAGGTTATGGCAGACCAGTTGGGTCTGAGGGTACTGTATTTCCCCATGCACTTTGTGACACAGGAGCATCAGTCAGCATACTACCTAAGGTTATGGCAGACCAGCTGGGTCTGAAAATAGGGCCTTCATCAGAATCTTTCACCTTCGTGGACATTTCAGAAAGAAGCTCAAGAGGCATCATAAGAGACCTTGAGGTACAGATTGGTAATGCCCTTATCCTAGTAGATTTTCATGTCCTGGACATCAAGCTTAACTGGAACTCTTCACTTCTGCTTGGAAGAGCTTTCCTGGCTAGAGTAGGAGTTGTATGTGACATGAACACCAACAGATTGTGTCTGACACTGATAAATCCAGACGTCCACTATGACCTAGTTCAAGTTGTGAGACAACAGGTCAACCTCGTGGAGCTTGGAAATGATCTTGCCTACATTGCAGCATGCCATTGTGGAGCAGAGTACGAAACAGAGTACTCCGAATCGATCAACACTCACACTGCATCATCGATCAATTCCAATGAGTCACCGACGACCGATGAACACTATCCCACGTCGCTCGACGGTAAGCATCCGGTAGACCAGTTCACATTACCAGATCAGTTTTATCCAGACTTTGCCTTTCAACAACCCAACAAAAAAAGACGTGATGACTATTCCATAGGCAGTTGGGCACACAGTGGATTACATCAAAGTTTTGCAGTTGAGACTGTAATTCTTTCATCCAATGAGGATCCTACTGAGGAGTATGATGTGGATTCTTGGAAGGAAAGAGCTATAGAGATTGCTATGCAGGATGAACGATATTCAAGACATTCCTTCAACAACACGTCTCCACCATCGATCGACAAAGCCTACTCAGCATCGGTCGATACCCACCCTCATCTAGCAAAACGTTCTTATGCATCGATTGATACCACACCAGATAAATCGTTCGATATTAGAGCCGCCGCCTTTGAAAAGGAAAAAGGAAATATTCCAATTCCAAGTAGGTTTACCAATACCTATATAAGGAGTTTTGCACCCCAGATTACTTCTCACGACACCATAGCAGAAAAGATGAATGCTCCCACAAACAAATCAGAAGG
>NC_027750.1:45106952-45109791 GCF_000695525.1 Brassica oleracea var. oleracea
TTCTTTATTTACTAAGAAGAATATGAGTATTGATTACGGTTTTCTAACTCCTGATGAATTTGGTATTTTCAGGGACCCAAATGGCCATGCAAGAGCTGTGGATGGGATAATTCTACAAGTATCCAGGGAGGACATAGCAGATATTCTTCAGTTGGCCAATGGTCCAGACAACTTATTTTTGCACCAACGCAGCATTCCAGACAACATCCCAGCTGTTCCAGACGAAAATACAAGGGCCGACACAACATAAATTGGTTCACACCAATCGTGCCAACCAGTAGGCCAAACATCGATCGACAAGGATGCTCTTACATCGTTCGGCAGGGCACCTTCACCATCGATCGACAGACGTTACGAATGTGGACGTCGCGCTTATGACATCTATAGAGCCAGAAAGTTCAGATGGGAACAGAAGTACGAATATGGTGTCTACAGAGATGAGTCTGGATATGCAAGGAGCGTAGCTGGTGAGATGATCCCTGTTACCATCCCAGATTCTTGCAGAACCGGAAAGTTTGGCAGGGAAAAAGGATGAATGGGAGATCGCATACATCAACACGAAGATTAACGATGTATACAACCCTCTCAACAACAACGTGGACTGGTTAAGCACGAGAATTGATCTGCTACAGCAAGATTTGGACACCATTCGCAATAAGGACCAACAACCAGCCACATCGATCGATATCTGCACCATCACATCGATCGACAGCAAGTTCGTAGCCATGGAAGTTAGGTTACAAACATACGAGGATATGCACGACCGTTTCACCTCACCTATCATGCGATACTTGGACACCTTGTCTACACAGATGATGAATGTCCAGAGGGACATTGGCACGCTTAATGATCAACATGATTTTCAGGAAGAATGTTCAACATCGATCGATAGGTTCTGCAGGGCATCGCTAGATTTACTGATTGCAGATAGTACTAAAGATGCTAAAGTGGATCAACCTGTCAACTATACACACTTTCCTTGATTGTTTGAAGAAACCAAAGATGACTTCCAATACTAAACCTGACATAATCGCTTGTCTTGGGGCTTGGTATACATGGGATCGGATTCTTCAGACAAGTCTGGAAGGTAACGCCTTGTGTAGATTCATTTATCACATTTCATCTCTCTATTTCGACCCTAGAGTAGTTAGTTAGTTTTTTTTTTTAAAAAAAAAAAAAATCCAAAATTTATTACTTAATTAGGACTTAGGATTTAGTTAAGAGGAATCTGAACATGACTTGGTGACTAAAACCATTAAGGCTTGATTCATAAGGATTCCAAATAAAAGAATTCGAACGGGACTTGGAGGCGGTAATCTTCAAGGCTCGCTTCACAAAGAATTCTTGGATATAGGTCAAAAAGAAGTGAACAGGGCTTGGTGGCAACCGAAGTGAACAGCGCTTGGTGGCAACCACCATTAAGTCTTGATTCATAGAAGCCTGTCCAATCTTGGTCACTGATCTTGCAATATAAGCACACTTTGACTCAAGAGAGAAATTAGAGAGAGAGAATTTTGGGACTAACATTTTTCTGCCGTTCCAGATACTTGTCTGAAAATCCTTGCATCATGTGATCGATACTCCCAAGGTAAAGCATTCACTTTTATATTTATGCTAAGAAATGAGGTTTGTAGAGTGGAATGTCGTTGTAGACTAGTTGAATTTGGTTGCTAAACTAAGACAATGCATAATGTGTTTTTGTGATTAGGATTTTTTAGATGTGGTTTGCGAAATTGTAGAGGGGATGATTTATGTGTTTTAAATCTATAAATCCCTGCTGTTTTCAAACCTCTTTCAGAAAGACTGCCTGTTTGTTTTGCTTGAGGACAAGCAAAAGGGGAAATCTGGGGGGAGTTGATAGACTATGGATTTGACCCATTATCATCCATAGTTAATAGGTGTTTTTAATAATAATTATTATATTATAGAGTCTATTTATTATATTTATAAGATCGGGAGTGTTTTGGAGATAAGTGATGAGTTTGAAGCATTTTGGAGATATTTGGAGTAAGCACCCGAGATGACCATCGAGCTCGACAATCGGTCGATATTGGAGAGTAAGAAATCCAAGCTGACCATCCAGTGTCGTCGATCGATACAGAAGAGAAGCCTCGACGCTTGAAGATTATGATCGATCGATGTACATCCTGTACCATCGATCGATGTCGAGACGCGAGATGCGCAACTTGGTTCCAGCCAACTTTAAACCCAAGGCTTCACCAAATTAGAAGATTACCCCTGACGAGTTTTTAACCTAATAGTTATATACTTGCCTAAGTGTTATGAAGCAAGAGAGCTTTTGCCCACCATGGTATTCTTATTTTCAGCAAAGAGTTTTAGGAGAGAAAATCATAGAGAGATTTGTCATTGGAACTCCATTGATTCATCCATTCAATTCTATGCAGTTTTTATCTATATTTTGTGTCATGAATTTCTTAGCTACTTACTAAGCTTACTAGATCAGCTCTCGCCTTGCTCGTAGCAAGAAACAAAGTTCAATTAGAATGTTTTCAGGATGAGAATTAGCTATGGCTTTTATCAATCAATCCTAGGGCAAGTTCTAGGTAGCTAATTTAGACACAGACATTAATGAACAATTCTAAAGATTATTATCACAACTCAGCATTCTATTGTTGGGGCTAATCCCTCCTAACCTATTTAAACCCTAAAATCTAACAAGAGAACTACTCAGACATGGCTAAGCAATTCATAACAATAGTTAGGTATAAAAACTTCATAGAATAAATAAGATAAATTTCAATGGAGTTCCAATCACAAATTATAACTTTGGATCTTCTCTCATATCTATCAATAAAACAATGAAACACAAAGAAAGCAC
>NC_027750.1:45109856-45116857 GCF_000695525.1 Brassica oleracea var. oleracea
TACACGTCAGGAACAATCTTGTAAAATAGTGAAATCTTGGGCTTCAAGTCGGTTGTGACCAAACGGGCTTTCTGCGCGTTTCGCTATCGATCGACACCATGACTTGTGCATCGATCGATTCTATCTCTCCAATATCGACCGATTGTCGATCTCGATGGTCATCTCGGGTGCCTGCTCCAAATATCTCCAAAATGCTCCAAAATCATCACTTATCTCCAAAACATTCCTGATCTTATAAATATAATAAATAGACTCTATAATAATATAAATATTAGTAAAAACACCAATAAACTATGGATGAAAATGTGTCAAATCCATAGTCTATCAATATATTGCAAATCTCTACAATATATATCCTTTCTGGACAGAATACGTCATTGAAAACAGCCGGGACTCGCATGATTTAAAACATAGAATCATCACCTCTACAATATTGCAATCCACAATTTTTTTAATCTAGGTTTCGAAAATAGAGAGAGAAAGGGTGATAAATCTATATACACAAGGCTTTACCTTCCAGACTTGTTTGAAGAATCCGATCCCATGTATACCAAGCCCCAAGACAAGCAGTTGTGTCAGGTTTAGTGTTGTAGGTCAGCTTTGGTTCCTTCAAAACTATCTTAGCAAGAGTGGATAGTTGACAGGTTGATCCACTTTAGTATCTTTAGTACTATCTGCAATCAGTAAGTCTAGAATGGTGCTAAAGAGTGGTTAGATATCTAGCAAAATCTATAAGTTCATAATCTCTTTCTTTACTCAATAATAACTTAATATGAAAACTTTTTTAATAAGACTAATAAGTAAATAAATATCAGTAAACCTCCCCCTAGACTTAAACTACACTGTCCCCAGTGTAAATTCAGCCGGAGTTACGGTGAGAAATAAATCATAAGGATTCAATTTAACGAGTAGGAACGATATACCAGACCGGAATATATGTCGACTGATGTAAGGATGTTGGTGTCGGTCGACGCAGGTAAGGAAATGTCGATCGATGTCGACTTGTTCGCATCGGTCGATACAGATGGCAATCTTCTACTCAGATCTTCTTTGTTGTTTTTTTTATTATTTTTTATGACCTTCAATAATTAAAAACCAACATAAATAGTAAATCAATGAA
Source organism: Brassica oleracea var. oleracea (assembly GCF_000695525.1). Lineage (NCBI taxonomy): Eukaryota > Viridiplantae > Streptophyta > Magnoliopsida > Brassicales > Brassicaceae > Brassica > Brassica oleracea. Next base: position 45,110,977 of record NC_027750.1, read on the forward strand.
AACTTAATAAATATTACCTAATAGTGGGTTGCCTCCCACTCAGCGCTTTGTTATAGTCATTTAGCTTGACTTTGGAGGTGTTTTGCCTAGTAGTGTTGAGAACTGGAACTTGTTGGAAAAAAATATCCATTTCCTCTTTGCGCTTGTTGAACCATGTACCAGTGAAGTTCCTCATTGCTTCATCCCCTCTGCGCCATTTATCCTTCATTTTTCAATCCTCTGCAATCTTTCACCAAGACTCTCAAGGTTGAATTGATGTCTGGTAAGTGCGGCGTAAGTGGCAGCTAAGATCTCCTTTCCATGGTAAGTGTGTTGGACGTGTTGGGTATCGTCTTTGGTACTAGCCGGCCTCGGTTTGTATCACTGTCGATCGATGCTGAATGGTTGGTGTCGATCGATTTGTTGATGCGTCTGTCGATCGATATCGATTCTTCTGGTCGACGTGCAATGTAACTCTGAATCTCCACCAACTCCCCTTGTATAGCTTCAATCTTGGAAGTCAATGCACCAATTGTAAGATCCATTGGGAAATAGATGTCATCACATCTCCTATCAAGCCTCTCCTCTGTAGTTTCCCGAGCTCTGTAGATCCCTTCTACCAACTGATCTATCTCTTCTATGGCGTGGAAATCCGGTTGAGACTTAATTGTGGTTGGGCGTGGTGGATTGGTGTCGATCGATTCGGCCAGGCGGTTGTCGATCGATAGGTGATGGTGTTGGTCGAGCGATGGTGATTGTCTGCTGTCGATCGATGGAGGTCGAACAGTGCCGGTCGCGTTCTGAATTCTGGCTATGTCCTTCTTCATCTCCTCCATGCAAGTAGTTAGCCAACTTATACTTTCATTCAATGGATAGTAGACACCATCAAGCTTCATCTGGAAGGCTTCTTCGTTCCTATCATGTTCACCACAGACTCCATAGAACATCTCGTTGATCTCGTCCTTGGTGTAGATCTATGGTACCAATTTTACTATGTGAATTGGCTAGCATGCTCAGGAAAACATATGTAGGCTGGTTCATCTCTTGAAGCTCTTTCCAGAAGTCTTCTGATATCCTTGTTGTGAACAGGAATGGTGCGTCTATCTAGATCTCTGGCAAATTCGCGATCATCTCTATAGACTTCATACTCATCTTTCTCTTCCCAGTAAAATTTCCTGTTACCAGAAGGATCATTTGCCGAATTCTGGCTGTCTGGTGATCGTTGGAACGTCTATGTTGATCGATGGATGATTTGTATGGCGAGATCGTTGTTTGAATATGTTTTCTACTCCACCAGCTGTGTCATAGAACTCCTTTGTAGTCTTATGTTCGCTGTTGTTGCGTTGATGCATGAACATATTGTCTGCTCCATTGGCTGTCTGAAGGATATCTGAAATATCTTCTCGAGATATGTGCGTCCGTCTATCGCTTTTGCGAAGCCATTAGGGTCCCTGAAAATACCAAATTCGTCTGGAGTTAGATACTGGTTATCTAATTTATCTTTTTCGCTTACAGTGCTTGTCGTTATTGAATGGTTGTCGATCGATGTGGTATTATTGATGTCGATCGATTATTGAGGAAGCTTATCGATCGATTGCTGGTGACGAGTGTCGATCGATTTGCTGAAACGAGTTCTTTCCCAGGCAGCTTCTGCTTGAATCTGATATGTATCATCGCGCTTCTGCATGTTGAGCAGCTCCTCGTCTGTGAAGCTATCTTGTAGTTTATCTGCTCTTGGTGTGTAGGTTACTGTTTCTACTGCAAAGCTCTCGTGGTGGTGTTCATCTGCCCAACTACCAACTGAGTAGTCTCCGTTTCGCACACGGTTGAAATCAGTGTCAACCAATTTGTAGTAGGCAGTGTCGGTCGATGCTTGCTTTTGGTATCGTTATTGAGGTTGAGTGTCGATCGATGGCCAGCTCGTCCTATCGATCGATGGTGCATTCCTTTTCCAAGAGGAATGATGTAAGAGTTTATCTTCCTCATCAAGGATGGCTCTGTAGTCAATGGATCGTTCCTCCTCATAGGCTTCATCATACTCGTCTGTATGCATATTTTGTCTGGTGTAAGCGTCAATAGTGGGGTTGTAGTAGTCATTCTCCCACTCATCTGGAATACTATCGACCAATTCGTCATGTGGTATGTCGGTCGATTTCTGGTTACCACTGTCGATCGATGTTGTTGTGTGAGTTTCGATCGATTCTGAATATTCAGTTTCGTACTCATCTCCACAGTGGCAAGCTGCAATGATTCATGGATCATTGATTCTTCTTGAGATCGTATGTGGCTTCTTGACTAGAATAGGGTTGTAGTGGGCATTAGGATCGATGAGTGTTTGCCACAACTGGTTGGTTTGCAAGTTACACACTGCTCCCACGGTTGACAAGAAGGCTCTCCCAAGTAGTAGGGAAGAATTCCAGTTTAACTTGATGTCCAAGACATGGAAATCAACTGGAACTAGGGCATTACCAATCTGCACCTGATATACCAGGGAATGGGTCAAATCCATGGTATATAAGTGTTTTACTATCTATATATTATATATTCTATCCTATTAGGTATGTTTTTAGGTTCAGGAGTATCTTGGAGTAAAGTGATGATTATGGAGCATTTAGAAGCTTAAAAGAGATTTCATCCGAACTGACCATTAGAGGTCGATACGAAGAAGAAGCAATCGTTCGACGCACATCCAGTGCCGTCGATCGATACGGAAGAGAAGCCTCGACGCTTGAAGATTATGATCGATCGATGTACCTCCTGTACCATCGATCGATGTCGAGACGCGAGATGCGTGACTTGGTTCCAGCCGACTTTAAACCCAAGGCTTCACCAAATTACAAGATTACCCCTGACGAGTTTTTAACCTAATAGTTATATACTTGCCTAAGTGTTAGGAGGCAAGAGAGCTTTTGGCCACCATTGTATTCTTATATTCAGCAGAGAGTTTTAGGAGAGAAAATGATAGAGAGATTTGTGATTGGAGCTCCATTGATTCATCCATTCTATTCTATGCAGTTTTTATCTATATTGTGTGTCATGAATTGCTTAGCTATGTCTGAGTAGTTCACTTGTTAGATTCAGGGTTCAAATAGGTTAGAGGGATTAGCCCCAACTATAGATTTGCTAAGTTGTGATATTTATTGATTGATTATTCATTAATGCTTGTTTTAGCCTTGCTAACTAGAACATGAACCTAGGAATTAGCATGAGTCAAGCATCCTTAACCATCATGTCCTGAATCTAATCTGTCATGCTAGGACTGCTAGAGAGATGCTAACCGCTGATCTAGGAGACTAGTGAGCATTATCAACCTGCCTAGGGCTTTGCAAGAAGCATCGATCGATATTGTCTTCTGACAGTCGATCGATATTGCAAAAGGTGTATCGATCGATATCCCTATAAGATCATCGATCGACACTTTATCTAGGAGACTAGTGAGCATTATCAACCTGCGCCTAGGGCTTAACTAAAAGCTATCGATCAATATCGTCATCTGACAATCGATCGATATTGTGAAAGGTGTATCTATCGATATCCCTATAGGATCATCGATCGACACTTTCTTGTGATCAAAAGACGGCAGTTGAGATCCAAGATCTTGTTAGTTAACCAGTGAAACATTGTCATCGCTGATCACTTTGATTAAGGAGTTGAGCTCTAATATATCATGCATGCAACTGTTAGGCATCTATAGGATTAAAATCTCCAACACCTGAATAGAAACCCTGCATCTAATATCTTCCAATAAGTTACACACCCAATCATCTTGTTAGTCGAGCAATAGACTTGCTCAATTAAGATTGCTATTTACTTTTAAACCATAAAACAACAAACACTTAGAATTAATAATTTGAATAGATTTAATAGGTTCTCTAGCTCCTTGTGGATTCGATCCCTAAGTACTGCAACTGAACCTCTTATTTGAGAGAGTAATTTCCGCAAAGACCAAAGTTCCACATCGTTCGACGCAGAATCTTTCACGTCGACCGATTCTCACACCCAACCGTCGACTGACACCCGACCTTCATCGTCGACCGATCTACATCGTTCGACATCGATCAATACTACACCGCGTACATCAATCGATCATCAGTCGCGAAACATGGTTGCGATTGTTATTCTCAGACAGGACGAGAATGGAACCAGACAGGACAAGAATGAAAACCTGCATAACCAGGATGGTCATCTGCGTAATGCAACAAGTCAGAAACTTGATGCTCAGGGGAATGTAATCCCTGATACTGATGCTACAGGAGCTGCTCAACCTGTAGAAGAGGCTGCTCGACCAAGGGCACTGGCTGACTACAATCGTCCAAATGAGTACTACGCCAACAAATCAGCTATTCGACTTCCAGAGATTTAGAAGCAGAATTTCGAGCTGAAGCCTCAGTACTACACACTCGTGTCGCGGATACCCTCCTCTGGGTTACCGTACGAGCCTCCTATGGGCCAGCTAGAGAGGTTCGAGGATTTTATCGCTGCTATTCGTATGGACGGAGTCCTCGAGGACTACCTATTGTGCAAGCTTTTCAAGTATTCTCTGACTGGAGAAGCGATGCAATGGCTTAAGCAGCTACCCACTGGATCTCTAACATCCTGGCCGACATCAAAAATGCTTTCTTACGAAAATTCTTCGATGAGGCACGCGCTGAAGACTTGAGGAGCAAAATTGCTACATTCGCGCAGGAGACTGGAGAGTCTTTCAAAGATGTGTGGATCAGATTCAAGTTCTTTCAGCGAGACTGTCCACACCACAGATTCAACGAAGTGCAACTCCTGAGAACTTTCTTCAGAGGTATCGCCTTGAGGTATCAGATGGCTCTTGATACAGCTAGCGAGGGAAACTTCAACACCAGGAATCCGATGAAAGCTTTGAGACTGATAGAAAATCTAGCAAACCGCAGCAGCACCAAAAACACTGACTTTGAGAGGAAGAAGTCTGTTGCATCCCTAGGGAAAGAGCAGATGGACGAAGTTAGAGCAAAGTTATATGTGGTTCATGAGCTTCGTAGGAAGCAGGTATGCTCAGCTGAAGGAGAAGTAGCTGTAGACATGGTAGGAGAAGAAGATGTGAACTACATTGGAGGTACTGGATTCCAGAGGTCTGGAAACCAGGGTGGAAACAGAAACTTCTATGGCAATGGTCAGAGGAGTAACCAGAGTTCACAGTTCCAGAAACCTTTCAGCAACAACAGCAGAGGCTATGGAAACTCATTTTACCAGAATCCACCACCACAGACTCAGGAAAGTAAGATTGAAGCAATGCTTGACAGAGTTCTGGAAGGACAGCAACAACTCACTGTGGACTTCAATGGGAAGATAGATTCCGCCTACAACAGTCTGAACACGAGAATTGAGACCTTAGGGACTCAGGTGAGGAAGCTTGAAATGCAAGTGGTTCAGAATGGAGGCACTGTAAAGAGGTAAGAAGCCTTGGCTAGAGAGGCAGGAGTTGAGAAAGCAAAACACCACGTAAATGCCATCATAGACGATGATTTCTGGCAAGTGGTGAAGCATGAGAAGCTTGAAGAAGGAGACTTCGAAGTTGAAAGCTCCATGAGTTCCGGCGGATCACTATGGTGTCGACCGATGTCAATGGATGCACATCGCTTGACAGACCATGACGAAGATCGATCGAATGATTACTCTAACTATCGATCGACCTGATTTGCTAAATTGACTGCGGAGTGTAGTGCAGTTCGGATCATGACTCATGAGGAATTCGCAGAAAAACATCCTCACCCACCCTCCCCTTTCTACGTCAAAATTGATCGACGGCATGAGCCAGCAGTCGACCGACCGAGAGAAACTGATATCGATTGACCCCCACACCTCCCATCGATCGACGAGCACCTCTCACCTACCGAGTGCGATTACCATCTATTGATAGTGACCAAATCAA
>NC_027750.1:45117151-45117581 GCF_000695525.1 Brassica oleracea var. oleracea
GAATCTTTCACCTTCGTGGACCTTTCAAAAAGAAGCTTAGGAGGCATCATAAGAGACCTTGAGGTACAGATTGGTAATGCCCTTATCCCAGTAGATTTTCATTTCCTGGACATCAAGCTTAACTGGAACTCTTCACTTCTGCTTGGAAGAGCTTTCCTGGCTACAGTAGGAGCTGTATGTGACATGAACACCAATAGATTGTGTCTGACACTGATAAATCCAGACGCCCACTATGACCTAGTTCGAGTTGTGAGACAACAGGTCTACCTCGTGGAGCTTTGAAATGATCTTGGCTACATTGCAGCATGCCATTGTGGAGCAGAGTACGAAACAGAGTACTCGGAATCGATCGACACTAACATTGCATCATCGATCGATTCCAGTGAGTCACCGACGACCGATGAACACTATCCCACGTCGCTCGACGGGA
>NC_027750.1:45117681-45119134 GCF_000695525.1 Brassica oleracea var. oleracea
AGACAGTGGATTCCATGAAAGTTTTGCAGTAGAGACCGTAATTCCTTCATCCAATGAGGATCTTACTGAGGAGTATGATGAGGATTACTGGAAGGAAAGAGCTATAGATATTGCTATGCAAGAAGAACGATATTCAAGACATTCCTTCAACAACACGTCTTCACCATCGATTGACAAAGCCTATTCAGCATCGGTTGATACCCACCCTCATCCAGCAAAACGATCATATGCATCGATCGATACCACACCAGGTACATCGATCGATATTAGAGCCACCGCCATTGAAAAGGAAAAAGGAAATATTCCAATTCCAAGTAGGTTTACCAATACCTATATAAGGAGTTTTGCACCCCAAATTGCTTCTCACGACACCATAGCAGAAAAGATGAATGCTCCCACAAACAAATCAGAAGGAACATCAAGGAAGAGCATTCGATCCAAAAACCCTAATTCAGGAGACAAACGTCTATCATCGATCGATACTCCAGTATCAACATCGATCGATTCTCATTCTAAACCTAAAATTTCTTTATTTACTAAGAAGAATGTGAGTACTGTTTACGGTTTTCTAACTCCTGATGAATTTGGTATTTTCAGGGACCCAGATGCCCATGCAAGTGCTATGGATGGGAGAATTCTACAAGTATCCAGGGAGGACATAGCAGATATTCTTCAGTTGGCCAATGGACCAGACAACTTGTTTTTGCAGCAACGCAGCATTCCAGACAACATCCCAGCTGTTCCAGACAACATCCCAGCTGTTCCAGACAAACATCCAAGGGCCGACACAACAGAAATTGGTTCACACCAATCGTGCCAACCAGTATGCCAAACATCGATCGACAAGGATGCCCTTACATCGTTTGACAGGGCACCTTCACCATCGATCGACAGACGTTACGAATGTGGACGTCGCGCTTATGACATCTATGGAGCCAGAAAGTTCAGATGGGAACAGAAGGACGAATATGGTGTCTACAGAGATGAGTCTAGATATGCAAGGAGCGTAGCTGGTGAGATGATCCCTGTTACCAAGGACAACATCAGAAAAATTCTGGAGAGAGCATCCCTATTTCAGGAGATTCACATATGTCTTCCAGAACATGCCACGTCTTTCACACCTACAAAACTGGCACCAGAGAACTACACCAAGAATGTGATTAATGAGATGGTGACTGGTATTTGTGGAGCTCAGGAAAAACTAGGAGATGAACTCAAGACATTGGTAGATGACACCTAACAACCTTTGGACAGAGGTTACAATGACCTTTTCAGAAGTATGGCAGAGATGAGGACAAAGATTGAGAGCATGCAGCACATTCTTGAGAAAGAAGCTACGACATCACCATCGATCGACGCCAACAAAGCAACATCGATCGACGTCAAGCCACAAACATCCCAGATTCCTGCAGAACCGGAAAGTTTGGCAGAGAAGAAGGATGAATGGGAGATC
>NC_027750.1:45119271-45120562 GCF_000695525.1 Brassica oleracea var. oleracea
GTTCGCAGCCATGGAAGATAGGTTACAAACATACGAGGATATGCACGACCGTTACGCCTCACCTATCATGCGATACTTGGACACCTTGTCTACACAGATGATGAATGTCCAGAGGGACATTGGCACGCTTAATGATCAACATGATTTTCAGGAAGAATGTTCAACATCGATCGATAGGTTCCGTAAGGCATCGCTCGACGTCAAGAAACCTACAGAACATCTTCCCTACACAGCAGCAGAAGTTGATCAGATCACATCAAAGCTCTACACAGCTATAGACACCATGGAGGACAGGTTTGAGAAGCGGTGTGATGACATCTACTTTCCCTTCGACGTCAGACTCAGTGGACTGGATAGCCATGCCGAGTGGTTACAGAAGGAAGAACAAGATATCAGAATCGATCGACAGAGAACGCTGCAAATCGATCGATAGCAAGGCACCAGCATCGACCGATAAACACTTGGTCGCATCGATCGATACCATGTCTACACCAGACGCTGAGCAGCTGATACAAAACAAAATGGAGTCAATGCATGAGGAACTTAACGAGCTATCAGCATACGCATACGACAAGATAGGATGGCATCAGTTCAGCATTGAAAACACCCAAGAAAGGCTACAGAACATCTCAAATGCAATACATAAGATCGATGAGAGATGGACAAGAAATGATGAGGCCACAAGAAGTTTCATTGCAGCTTGGTCCAGAATGTTCGGAGATGAGGTGGATGCTTGTTTCCCAACAAGTAGTTGTCTTTCCACCAACTAGCCACACACCTCCATAGTCAAGCTAAATGACTATAACAAAGCGTTGAGTGGGAGGCAACCCACTATTAGGTAATTTTAATTGGTTTTCTTAGTTACAAGTATTTACTTTCGTTTTCATTGTTTCAGATTTATTGCAAGACCCAAGTAGGATGATCACCATATCGATCGTGGAAGAGACGTCGACATCGATCGACCTACAATCACATACGACGATCGATGCATACCGATGCACATCGATCGATTCCCATTCCGGTCAGGTTTATCTTTCTAACTTGTTACATTGAGTACTTATGATTTAGTTTCCACCATAACTCCGACTGTGTTACACTGGGACAGTGTAATTTAAGTCTGGGGGGAGGTTTACCGATATAATTTATTCTGATTCTTATAAAAAGATTTTTAATAAATTATGCTTAGCTATGTGAAAGGGACTATGATCTTATTATTGATTTATACTTGAATGTCTAAGCACTCATTAGCACCATTCTAGATTTACTGATTGCAGATAGTACTAAAGATGCT
>NC_027750.1:45120646-45121294 GCF_000695525.1 Brassica oleracea var. oleracea
GAAGGTAACGCCTTGTGTAGATTCATTTATCACATTTCCTCTCTCTATTTCGACCCTAGAGTAGTTAGTTAGTTTAAAAAAAAAAAAAAAATTCGAAATTTATTACTTAATTAGGACGTAAGATTTAGTTAGGAGGAATCTGAACAGGACTTGGTGGCTAAAACCATTAAGTCTTGATTCATAAAGATTCCAATAAAAGAATTCGAACGGGACTTGGAGGCGGCAATCTTCAAGGCTCGCTTCACAAAGAATTCTTGGATATATGTCAAAAAGAAGTGAATAGGGTTTGGTGGCAACCACCATTAAGTCTTGATTCATGGAAGCCTGTCCAATCTTGGTCACTGATCTTGCAATATAAGCAGACTTTGACTCAATAGAGAAATTAGAGAGAGAGAAATTAGGAACTAACTTTTACCTGCAGTTCCAGATACTTGTCTGAAAATCCTTGCATCCTATGATCGATACTGCCAAGGTAAAGCATGCACTTTTATATTTATGCTAAGAAATGAGGTTAGTAGAGGGGACTGTCAGACAGGATTTGCTGAGTTGTAGACTAGTTGAATTTGGTTGCTAAACTAGGATGCATAATGTGCTTTTGTGATTAGGACTTTTTAGATGTGGTTTGCGAAATTGTAGAGGTGATGATTT
>NC_027750.1:45121417-45122036 GCF_000695525.1 Brassica oleracea var. oleracea
CCATGGTATATAAGTGTTTTACTATCTATATATTATATATTCTATCATATTAGGTATGTTTTCAGGTTCAGGAGTATCTTGGAGTAAAGTGATGATTACGGAGCTTTTAGAAGCTTAAAAGAGATTTCATCTGAGCTGACCATTAGAGGTCGATTATGTCTAAGTAGTTCACTTGTTAGATTCAGGATTCAAATAGGTTAGAGGGATTAGCCCCAACTATAGATTTGCTAAGTTGTGATATTCATTGATTGATTGTTCATTAATGCCTGTTTTAGCCTTGCTAACTAGAACATGAACCTAGGAATTAGCATGAGTCAAGCATCCTTGACAATCATGTCCTAAATCTAATCTGTCATGCTAGGACTGCTAGAGAGATGCTAACCGGTGATCTAAGAAACTAGTGAGCATTATCAACCTGCGCCTAGGGATTAGCTAGAAGCATCGATTGATATTGTCTCCTGACAATCGATCGATATTGCAAAAGGTGTATCGATTGATATCCCTACAGGATCATCGATCGACACTTTCTTGTGATAAAAAGACGACAGTTGAGATCCAAGATCTAGTTAGTTAACCAGTGAAACATTGCCATCGCTGATCACTGTGATTAAGGAGTTGA
>NC_027750.1:45123650-45123793 GCF_000695525.1 Brassica oleracea var. oleracea
TTTCCACCCTGGTTTCCTTGGAATCCAGCTCCACCAATGTAGTTTACTTCTTCTTTCTCCGTTCTACCCTCTACAACTTCTGCATCTTCAACAAAACTAACCTGCTTCTTGAGAAGCTTGTGAACACTGTCCAGTTTTGCCTT
>NC_027750.1:45124074-45134903 GCF_000695525.1 Brassica oleracea var. oleracea
ACAGTCTTGCTCATCCAGTCTTCAGCACGCGCCTCATCAAAGAAATTGCATAAGAATGCATTCTTGATTTCGCTCCAGGATTTAAGAGATTCTGGTTGTAACTGCTTGAGCCAATGCAGAGCTTCTCCAGCAAGTGAATATCTGAAAAGTATGCATAATAGGTAGTCTTCAGAGACCCCCTTGACTCTAATAGCAGATATCAGATCCTCGAACCTCTCCAGATGGTCCATAGGATGCTCGTGGGATAGTCCATGGTAGGGTAACTGTCCCACAAGTGTGTAGTACTGCGCTTTCAGCTCAAAATCCCTCTCAATGGTAGGAGGAAGGATGGCTGATCTGATGGTGTAGTAGCAATCTGGACGGTTGTTGTCAGCCAACGTCATGGGTTGTGCAGCCTCATCTACAGGTAAGGTAGTACCTGTAGTAGTAGCATCAGGCTCAGGGATTGCAGCCCCCTGATCATCTATTCTCTGACCTGCTGCATTACGAAGATGACCCTCCTGGTCATGCAGGTCTCCATTGTTGTCCCGAACAAGTATCAAAGGCGCAACCATTGCTCGCGGTTCAGTATCGATCGATGTCGGAGATGGAATGTCAATCGATGTTGGGTGAAGGGTATCGGTCGACGGAAGGTTTGTGTTGTCGATCGATAGGGGTGAGCGAGAATCTATCGACGGGACTTGTGTCTGGGTCGACGGTGGTTGTCGATAGGGAGCGCGCTTAGTTACGGATCGTGCATTCCAAGCTTGCAGGATCTGGTGAGAATAGCAGTTGTGATTCCTTGTTGCTTCTTGTACTGCTGGGCATGTACCCGAAAATCCAGGAAATTTTTTTTTGTCAGAATACTTAACAAAAATTAGAAAACAGCCGATCAAAGCTCCCCGGCAACGGCGCCAAATTTGATACCACTCAAATTACCCTAAGGAGTGATTTATACTCTTTTAAGTAAGAGGTCAAGTTGTAGTACTTAGGGATCGAATTCGCAGGGAGCTAGGGAACCTAGAAATTCTAATATGATTTGTTAAGCAAGATGTTTTAAGAGTTTTAAAAGTAAATTGCAGTTTTAAATTGAATAAGTATTTGTTCAATAGCAAGTTTTGGGGTTTTGGTGCTTAAAAAGGAAATAGCTAGACTTAGGGTTTATGTTCAGGAAAGTTGGAGTTATAATCCTATAGATGCCTAATGAGTTGCATTCATGATAATGTAAAGCTCAACTATTTGATCAACAAGTCTTTCGGCCTTTGCGAGCATTGACTTGTTGACTATTAACTTGATCTATAATCTCAACTCTCGTTATATTGATCTATATAAAGTGTTGATCGATATTCCAATGGGCGTATCGATCGATACACCTTTTTCACCGTCGATCGATTATTCAAGTATGATATCGATCGACGCGCTCTAGTCAAGCTTTATGCGCAGGTCGAATGAATGCTTACTAAGCTTACTAGATCAGCTCTCGCCTTGCTCATAGCAAGAAACAAAGTTCAATTAGAATGTTTTGAGGATGAGAATTAGTTATGGCTTTTATCAATCAATCCTAGGGCAAGTTCTAGGTAGCTAATCTAGACACAGACATTAATGAACAATTCTAAAGATGATTATCGCAACTCAGCATTCTATAGTTGGGGCTAATCCCTCCTAACCTATTTAAACCCTAAAATCTAACAAGAGAACTAATCAGACATGGCTAAGCAATTCATAACAATAGTTAGGTATAACAACTTCATTGAATAAATAAGATAAATATCAATGGAGTTTCAATCACAAATTATAAACAAATTATAACTTTGTATCTTCTCTCTTATCTATCAATAAACCAATGAAACACAAAGAAAGAACATTTTTCCTCTAACATGGCGGCAAAGCTTATATAATTAGGGTAAAACACGTCAGGGGCAATCTTGTAAAATAGTGAAATCTTGGACTTCAAGTCGGCTGTGACCAAACGGGCTTTCTGCGCGTTTCGCTATCGATCGACACCATGACTTGTCTTTCGATTGGTTCTATCTCTCCAATAAAGACCGATTGTCGATCTCGATGGCCATCTCGGGTGCTTGCTCCAATTATCTCCAAAATGCTCCAAAATCATCACTTCTCCAAAACATTCCTGATCTTATAAATATAATAAATAGACTCTATAATAATATAAATAATAGTAAAAACACCTATAAACTATGGATGAAAATGGGTCAAATCCATAGTCTATCACGGGTCTGGTCTCCTTTGATTAATGGTACGTCGTCCATTTCTTCTACCTCCGGTTCCTCGGTGTGATGAGCCGGATGTTTGCTCTGTAATTGCTATAAGACCTTGGTCTTTCCCATCAAGGTAGTATGGTAGCAGGAGCGGGAATACTCTTGATCACCTTTGATTGCCCTTATGCTCCAGGGTGTAGGAAATTTCACTAGCTGGTGAAGAGTCGAAGGGACGGCTCCCATGCCGTGAATCCATGGCCGTCCCAGGATCATATTTAAGGACGAATAGCGGGCGTCCTGCCTGGGTTCTGGAGGAATCCTATTCCTAAGTAATTTTCCCCAACATCACCCAGTTAGTATCTACGTTCCTCAAACAATACTCAGTTTTCATAGAAACAAGGGTTACCGAGGCGGACCTCTGGAATCTCAAGCAAGCATCCTTCGAACCACTAAGAGCGTACATAAACAAGTTCAGAGAAATCAAGGCCAAGATTTCACATCCGAACAAAGTTGTGGCCTTAGCAGTACAAAAGAACGGTGTATGGTTCTTATCCAAATTCAGAGAAGAAATGGCGTTACTTGCACCTATCTCATTGGACGACACCCTACACCGAGCCTCCTACTTTGCAACCCACGAAGAAGAGGTCACCGCTTTAAAAGAATAGTACAGCGCGAACAAAAATAACGCCACCAAAAAGACTAATGCTCCTAAAGAACCAGCAACTAAAGGGCATCACTCCTATGCGATAAACAATTTGCCGCAAAACAAATCGATCTCAACAAATTATGTGCCTTCCTTAATCGGAAGGGTCATTCGACTGAGGAATGTCGAGCAGCACTTCGCAGTCAAAACAAAAATAAAGAGACCAGCAAAGATACTGAGGAAGAAGAAGCGTCATCAACCCCGAAAGCCAACTAGAAAGTTAAAGGTCCTTCGAATAAAAGAAATAGGGAAACCGAGTTCGAATCACCTAGCTCTCCACCTCCAGCACTAAAGAAAAGAGTCGACATGATTTCATGGGGACCAAAACGCGATATCCCCAACAGAATCAAAGGACAAACCGAAGGAAAAGTGTGCATCGATATCACGGTAGCAATCCACACCCTAGAAGACCTCAACAGAGCCCCCTCTCCCCCAATACATTCCAAAATACGAAGACTCCCTTCAGGAAAATCGCCAACCTTAAGCGAAAGAAAAAGATGGCCAAAATTCGGGAACTACTAGAGAGACCGATCGCCCCACAAATTCGGAAAAAAAACAGCATGCGAACGCTTAATCGCGACCTGTCTGGGGGAAAGAAACACTACCAACTAGCACCGACCAAAGAATGGAACTTCCCAGCTTATAACAAAAACAAAAAAAAAAAAATCGATTTTATATACGGAGGCTCTAAATTCTGCAACGAAAAGCCTAGAACAACGTAGGAATCAGAGAGCCCCTATCAGGTCTCGACCATGAAATAACTTTCGACGAGAACAAAACTGCAGATGTCGACAAACCACATGACGACACCCTCGTAATACGACTCGACGTCAGCAGTTGCGAACTATCTCCGGTCATGATTGACACAGGAAGCTCGCCGATGTCCTCTTCTAAGACGCGTTCAAAAGGATGAGATTCACCAAAGCCCTCCTTAAACATGAACGAACCCCATTAATCGGATTCGCAGGAGAAACTACTTACTCCCTCGGATCAATCGAGCTCGCCGTAACCGCCGAAGAAGTCAGAAAAATCATCGAGTTCATCGTGATAGATCGTCCAGCCCCGTTCAACGCAATACTTAGAAGACCTTGGCTGTACAGCATGAAAGCAGTTCCCTCATCCTATCACCAATGCCTGAAGTTCCCAACTACAAAAGGAATTGAAACTATCAAAGAAAGCCAGAACCTGCTACCTCGCAAGCATTAAAGATATCGAGCTACATCCTTAATCAGCACTCAAGACCCCGAATAAACGTACACTCGTACACGAACAACAGAATAAACGACCCTACGTCTAGGGAAAACAATCGAACTACGTTATGGCTTGATCCCTCGTCGAGGGTACGTAGGCAACTCACGACACGAGTTCAGTCACCCACCAACCACAAAGTTTGAAAGATGCATACCACAACCCACTCCGATCAACACTCGAAGTACGCTAGCACGACAACATCGACCTCGGACTAAAAGTCAAGCGACCATCTTTGTACCAAATTTGTACCATACCGACATTTTAAATAAAAATCCAAGTTTGATTCAAAACACATCAAGTTCATTAGATATCCCATATCTGCAAAGTGCAACCCCTCGAAATACTCGAAAACGGCTGGCTGCAAACCGAGGCCTTGATCAAGTCTTCGGGCACAGTCAGCCTCGCCAGAAACGTGGCAACTCATTAAGAAAATCTGTTGTCATACCAAACATACGTCGATAAAACATTCTACAACAACTCGACCCACTGCCTCAAAAGATCGGCCCACATAAGAACGAAAAAATAATTCAAGAACTCGCAGTTCCTTTTCTTTATTGAAAGAATAATGTAACAAAAACAGAAGGGAAAAACAAAAGCAAAACGCGAATCCATGAAACTACTCTTTGGCGTCAAATTTGCAATCCTCAAACTGACCACCCACGCGCTTCGCCTCGTCATCCGGTTCATTCACCTCAGAAGGAACTTTCGCAAAGAATTCATCCGGTAAATCTTCTGAGATCTGAGGAAGATCCAGCCTCCCAACAGAAAAGTCTGACACTTCCATCACGTCAAGTTCGTACCCGGGCTCGACCTCCTTCGCTCGAAGACGCAACAACTCATCCGAAGCCAACAGGTTATTGTTCATTATCTCCTTCAGAAGACCGATGTTAGCCATAACTTCTTTAACACGAGCTTCATAGTCAGCTGCGGCCTTCTTCTTCTCCCACTTCTCCTTCAAACATATCAACACATCTAAATAATTATCGGCCAAGGCCTTCTTAGCATCATAAGTCGCACGACGAATATCGTCGGTGAATTTACTCGTAGAAGACTCGATCTTTGCCTCCAAAAAAAAAACCTGTTCGAGGGCCGACTTCCTCTCGTTACTCATAATTCGTAAACGAGCCTCGAGCGAAGAGCCTGATTCCCTAGCTTTTCGGCAGCCGTCAGCTGAGCGGCGTTAGCACGCTCTCGATCCTGAGCCATCTTCAAACCGAGCTTTAGCTCTTGAACGACCTTCTAAATCTCATAAAGCTCGTTGGAACGCGGGACATGCTGCAAACGCCTTTCTAAAGTCGCCGCGAACTCATTATTAGCCTCCATAGCCTAGAACATGACGGGTCAATACGAAGAAAGACGAATTGAGGAGTCAATATTGTAGATATTAAAAGCCCGACCTTAGCATGCGCAAAAGCCATCTTAACGTAGGCATCGCGCTCTGTCATATTTCGAAGAGAAGAGAGCGGACATCCGGCCGGCTTGAAATGCCTGACCAGATGAGCAACTCTGTCCGGATCTTCCGTGATCGGACAATCCTTGGAATGAGAAATTTGCCAATGAAACGGTTTCGCAACAGTGTTGTCGCCAGAGACAACAGGAAGATGATCAGTACCAGTAACCTTCGCCTTCTTCGAAAGACGATCTCGCCCCTCCGAGCCATTCGGACTGTTTGAGCTCGTACGAACCACCGCCTTTTCTCCTCCAAGATCCTTCCCCTCTCCACTAGCGGGAGCACGGGGAAGTCGGGTCTCCTCGCGAAGAACTTCTGTAAGCCCTTCGATCACATCACCCGAACGGAGTTTGTTCTGCGCCGACACTCCCATTCCGGCCTCGTACCCTTTCGGACTCACAACAATTCACTCTTCTCGACGACATGTCAATAAAAGAAAAAGAGGAAGCCTCGTTCAAAACATGGAACCGATACCACACAAAACGATACCTTATAAAGGCAAGGGCACCGCCGGATCTCAACTGGAAGGAGGAATAAAATCTTTTTAAGAAAATATATTCCGAAAGTCATAGTTATCCATTCAAAACCTCAAAATCAAAGACGAAACAGAAAATATCGCTCAGATCCGATACAGAAACAATAAATACGAAAAAGAAAAAAAAACAAAGACAACCTAAAAGCTAGCTTCTTCTCTAGCAGATGAGCTCGCAGCCTCATCATCGACGATCGAGTCTTCGGAAACTTGAGGAAGATCAAGACCCGCGACCGACCAATCCAAGACAGCAGCCAAACTACCAACGGCCTCGCAGTCTTTCTCCATCTCCTTCAGACGAACAATCTCGTCTTCTACAACCAGCCCCTCATCCTTATTTTGTTCAGCAGACCGAGGTTGGCAACCACTCGTGGAGATGAATCTCAGCGGACACTTCTTTCTTTTTGTCACAACCCATCGCTTCTCCAAAGAAGTTAGAACCTCTCTGAAGCCGTTAGCAATCTCACGACGAGCGGCGCGAGAACCCCTACGGATATCCCGGTCACGATCGGCCTCAAGCTCCACTACCTTGGTCCTGAGGGCAGCGACCTCGGTTTTATTGACCGCCTTTTCTGTGGTGAGCCCTCTTCCCTTCGTCCCTCAAGATCATCGCCTCTCCAGTTTTCATCCTAGCCTCCTCCTTGGCCGTCCGAAGCTCCTCTCTAAGCCTCCGGACCTCAACCTTTCCTTTCTCCACCTCACTCTCGTTGCAAAGAGAATGCACACGATCCTCCATCGTCACGGCAAACTCTTTAAAAGCTTTTGTGACCTGAAAAGAGGAAACCTCGGAGTTAGTACCTTAACGCCTCTAACAGAAGTACATATAGCTCAACGAAACCAACCTTGGAGCTCACAACGACTACTTTGGCATAAGCCCCCTCCTCATAAAGAGAAGCGAGAGACGGAGGGCGACAACCCATGGACCTCGTACGACGAGCAAGAGAAACGAGGTCGCCTTGGCCCATAGACAAAGGACTATCGCCCTCGAAGACAAGCCTCCACCCCTTCGATTCTCACTTAGAATGAGACGGCTCGTGCATAACGGCCTTCAACGATCGATGCCGCTTACGGCTCACAGCAACGGAGTTGTCCTGCAAGTGGGGACTCAAAGGAACAGAGGATACCCGGCCTCCGGGGATACCCTCATTATCCGAGTCCAAAATTGGGATCAAAGGTAGCCCGCTAGCGGCCTTGCCCGCCGACGCCGACCTGGAGGTACAAAACGACGACCTCCTTGCAACCTGTCTCTCCAACCTATCAGAAGAAGGATGGTAGCTAGAGGGAGCCTCTACATCTTCCTGAGAATGCTCCGCTTCATCCTCAGAAACGCCCGCTATTTCCGGGGCAATACCCGATCCATCCGGCATCAAGAAAGAAGCTCGAATTCGAGAATGATCAAAAGATGACTAATCCGAGCGACCTCTCTAGAGATCTCTGATTAAAGCATGAAGCCCGTCGGTCATAGAAGATCTGCCCGAATGAACTAGAGCAAGCAAAAAGGAAGACAAAAATCGATCAAGAACTGTTCGCGCATGCGAAATAAGAAAAAGTACGAAAGAAGAACTCACCTATATCCGCAGCCCAGTAGTGGGGAAGTTTCAAGAAATGAAAGCTTCCCACAGACGCTGCGTCGATTTTAAAGACGAAAAATTCCTCTCGCTAGTTCTGATCACAGTACGGGACGCCATGTATGATTTGACGTCCTGGATGAGGAGACATAAGAAAAGTCCCAGGGTTTTGGTTGTTTTGTTTCATCAGAACGAGGTGACGAAGCTTGTCGAGACCAAACAATAGACCCTCCTCGCGAGCCTTGACCAGGAGCACCAAAAGATGTCTCAAGAAATTAGGGCACATCTGAGTAAGCAACAAACCCAGCTCCGTTAAAATATTAAGGACAGGCTTCGGGATCAGAAAGAAATGACCACAGGTCTCAAAGAAGGAGAGATACGCCCCACCGTATCCATCCCGAACAGCTTCCGGAGACTCAGACATAGAAGCAAAATCAACAACAACAGCCCTGTCAACGCCGTGAACTGTGTAAAGCTCTTCGAGCCGATCAGCCTTGAACGTCTGAAGAGTATAAGAAAACGATGGCGCCATCTCAGCAGAACTCAACAGTTGAAGGTCGTTGATAGAAAAAAAAAAAGAAGATTGAGACAGCAGAGGAGCGCTTTCGGGTACTTATAAGCCATCGCAAGCCCTAACGGCTCTATCGCAAAGACCGAGACGTTTAATGATTCACCCTAAGGCGGCGCATATAGCCGTTGCACCTAGAAAGCAAAAAACGCGCGAAGCAACGTACGAAATCTAGATTGAATAGCCCATCTCTCTTCCTTCAACTTGAAGAAAAGAGATTGGGGGACAAATGTTGGACCCAATTTCGGTCAACTATGTGATCGAGCTTAAATAACCTAGGCCGCGCTAAGAAGCTCGACTCCGGGTAGCAAGAGAAGATCGATATGAAGAGCCGGAGATCAAGCCAGAGATCGCGGAGAAGTTGAGAGAAATCCGAGATCCGTCCACTATAAGAATAGATCGATGGGCATGAAGAAAGACATAGAGAAAACCCTAGAGAGAGCTATACACACACATCGACCTCGTTACACTTCGCTTTGAGTCTTTTCTCTTATCGATCTTGTTTGTAACGTCGGATCTCATTTCTCTTGTTGTATTCAATCTAACTCATCAATAAAATCCATATTTGCCTACTGGAATCTGATTATATTGTTGTGTTCTAAATATATCGTTGCCCACATCATCTTTTCTTCCCGAGATTAAACTTTCAATCACTACAAAATACTTAGTGTAGATTTTAGGATCTACAGTGATCAGTCCAACAACATCTCCTTGTATCCATGCCAGTAGATTCCAAATATATTATGGCTAGTGAAAACCGTATTATCAATTTTTCTTGTGAGAAAACAACATATGAAAATCATCTGAAAGTATCGTCTAGTTCTTCACATAAATCATTGTTTATCTTTTCACATTATTCTTGAAGCAAGGTCTAACTGGTTCATGTCAAACATTAAGATATTTTGTAAACTTCTCATTTTACTATATCTTCTATCTCCATTAGATTAATACTAGACATTTTACCGCGCTACGCGCGGTTTGTTTGTTTATAAATTAATGTTTAAAAAATGTAAGTTTTAAATTTTCATACATATAAAAACTTATCTTATATATTGATTATAAATATATCATTCTTTGTGATTAACTATTTTCTATAATTTTTAACTGGTCAAAATTCAGTAATCATAATTTATTTATTTCAAAGTTTACAATTTACAATTTACAATTATAACCTAGTAAAAATACATTGAGAATGTCAAAAAATAAATATCTTTTAAAACTTTTTTTGTTATCCAAAACATTGATAATTTTGAAATAGAGGGAGTATAACTTAAACATAGAAGTTTAAAATAGAGTACTTTTATTATGTGCTATATTATATCATTTATTTGTTTTAATATGATAGTTCAATTTTAAAATGTGTTTGGTATTTATTATTTTGTAAATAAGTGTTTATTATAATACTGTAAAACCTGTGGAAGATTTCATTATAAACGATTTCATGCTTAGATACTACGTAAAGTACTTTGGATTGATTATGTGCATTACACATGCAGATATATTTGTCATTAGTATTGTGTATAGAATACACAACCTTGCAATATCGTATGTATGTTAGAGTATAAACATACTTCGATTATTATTTTAGACTCTGAAAGTTAAATATTAAGGAGTTTATGATGGAGGTAGTATAGCGAGAAGCCAAATGCATAAATTGGTAATGATCTAACCTAAATTGACCTTTACACAAACTTAATTGGTATAATATTATAAATAAAGATGGAAATCTAATAGTATATACATAATAGACTGGAGGTAATAATTAAAGAAAATCTTCGCAATGTAATTTTTTAGATTTAAAAGTGTTTTTTAATAGCCAAAACTTTCTTTTATAAATAGTAATTGCTATTTAATTTTTTTTTTTTAATTTTTGTCCAAAGTCCTAATTTATTATTAATAAATTAGTTAAATAATTTGTTTTTCATGGCAAAATAAAAATTTGAGATTTAAACTATTTACTGTAGTCACTTGATTTAAACTATTGACTGTAGCCACTGACCCTAGTTTATTATCTTTATTTTTATGGATTTGTTTAGTTTTCCAATAATAAGTTTATTTATTGTTCTCTTTAGATTTCTATTTAAATATTCAAATTTTGGTACATTCTAATCATTATTAACAGTTAGAGGATATTTAGCATATAGCTAGCCAACCAATTAGTTGTATATGTAGGTATAAGTTTAAGTAGATTTAGAAAATATAATTATAAAAATATGAGATTATATATTTTTTGTTTTGAGAATTTTTTTTACTATTTACAAATTGAAAAGGTAAAACTGTTTTATGGTCGAGTTCTTCATATGTATTTAGTACTGCTTTATTTCGGCTAATTGGAATCTTTTATTTTCTCATTTTTAATACTTGCAAGCCATTTATATAAATTATTTTGATATATATTTTATACATTTAAAATGTAAATAATGTAATATATGTAGCATTGACCATTTTGCATGAGCAAAATCATTCATAGAAATATGTTTTTGAAGGGTTTTTCTATCTTCGTAACCAAATCAACTATAAAATTTAAATTTTATCTGATGATACTTGTTTATTGAAAAT
>NC_027750.1:45134959-45142241 GCF_000695525.1 Brassica oleracea var. oleracea
GTTTAGCCTTCCTTAAATCTTCAATAGCTCTTAACTTTGCATTTCTAGATGCTCTTTGTTAAAAACTCTAACCTTGATGTTTTCTTTCGTTCTAATCAAAGAAATTTTTTTTTGTTTTCTTCTAGTCTTACCTTTCCATTCCAGGGCGAGGAGATCCATACTTGTTAATGACAGAGGCAATTTCAGCAGCAGAAAGCGTCCCGGCCAGGACGCTAACTCCAGGAGCAATCAAAAACGTGTCCTGCAAGCAAAAAATGATTCAAGCATTTTGTCAGAAACTAATCTCGGTCACTAAGGGTTTTTAATGAAATCTTAACCGGTTTGTTGGGGGCAGGAGCAAGCTTCTTTCTATTCTTCTCGAGTGAGGCTAATCTCTGCCTCCTCCTCCTAAGGAAGTTAATCTTGCAACCAGATCTCAGAACTCTAGTGGTACTGTCAAATAAAAATCTACTAATGAGACAGAGACAGGTGGCGATCAACGAAGCACTAAACACAGAAAAAAACATACCCAATGTTTCGACCAACAGAGATCTGACCACATATCCTCTCTACTGTAGCTTCTCCTCTGCGAAATTATGTGGTCTCTTTCGATTTTGTTCGAGAAGCTGTTGGTCACGTCTCTCGCATCTCTACTTATCTTTATTCGCCTGAATCTTTGGCTTCTGATTTGGATCTTGATATCCATGTGGATCTGCTCGCCCTCAAATCCATTGTTCTAGCCTGAGAATCAAAATACGAAGACAAAGTTAAACCAAACCTAAAATGAATTCAAGAAAGTATAAACATAAAATCACATTCAGTTTAGTTAACATATTAACTGGCATATATCTTGACTTTCTGTCGTGTAGCTTCTGAGTTCTCTTATCAAATCTCCAATCAAAAGTTCTGGCCTGATAATCAAAATAAAAAACGTTTAACCCCACTAAAATGGACATGGCTAATCACTCTCAAACTTGATAAAAAAAACGTAAATCTAAAAACTGCACCTTACAATCGGTGGGGAATGAGTAGGACAGTTGATTGTAAATGCCATGTCTACCATAACCGAACCGAACAGTTTTTAGATAAAACGGACAATCTGTCATACCTGTAGTATCTTTCATACCGGTAATTGGACTGGGATTTAATACTTATCCTCCTCCGCCGTTGAATTAAGAGAGAGAGATAGAGATGACGATGGTCGGTGGGATAGATGGCTATGGTCCTCTATCTTCAGATCCGACGTCGCTGTGCTCGGCTACACCTCAACGATCTTAAGCCACCGTCGTCTTCCATGGCACACTTCACCTCCACATCTCTTGCCGCGTTGCTTACTCTCAACACAAATCAGAAAGTACTATCAACTATGAAGTAAAGGAAGAGAATGAGAAAAGAAAAGGAGAAACAAAATCTGGATCTAGGAATGTCGAGAGACGGAGAAGACGAAGAGAAAGGGGCCGGGATTCATTTTGGAAAAAGTTAGATTTGTCATTGCCTATCTGACGTGGCGGAGAACTGTTTTTCTATTGGCTGATTTTATTGTCCGACGTGGACATCCTCTCTGATGCTCATATAATCCTTTTAATATAATATAGATTTGTGTTGTACAATCCATAAGAAGATATAGGTAGTTTCTCAAAGTATTTAACTGCATTAAGAAATTAAACTAATGTTTTCTCCAAATTCAAAGAAGTTAGAGGGAAATAAGAGAGTTTTCGAGAGAATGGAGTGTGTGTAAATTTTCTTTATATAGAGAGACAAAAATTGTAACTAGATTAAAATTTACGACATAGTGGATTTCTTTAATGTCTACTAAACTTAAAATTATTGAGTAAACTTCGTTGGAAGTCTGCCTAGTAAACGTTTTTGGAAGTTTACTACAAAAATTTCATTATTGTTATTTATTTTCATTATGTTAATAATTTTAATATATAATTTAAATTTATTTATTTATTGTTTTATAGTTTTAATTTATGATTTATATTTTGTAATTTATACAAAACTAATTTAATTTAAAATATTTTATTTTTTAAACATCCCCTATATATTAAAAGATAAGCATTACAACATTTTAACTTTGAAACATGTCATCACTAAAATGCTTCTTAAAGTCTCCAGAGAAATATGTTGGTCCACTAAACATATATTATATACTTATCATTACACTAACCATAATTAATTAACAATTTACAATTAATATTTTTCATTCTTTCTTTAAATAAAAGCTACAAAATTACCAAAAGTGAATAGAATATATATTTGACAATTAATTATTTTAATAACAAATATTTGATAACAATTTACATATCCTTAATTATTTTTGTTTGATGTTACATATAAAGATTCCCTAGCTTTTCGGCAGCCGTCAACTGAGCGGCGTTAGCACGATCTCGATCCTGAACCATCTTAAAACCAAGCTTTAGCTCTCGAACGACCTTCTCAATCTTGTAAAGCTCGTCGGAACGCAGGACATCCTGCAAACGCCTTTCTAAAGTCGCCGCGAACTCATTATTAGCCTCCATAGCCTAGAACATGACGGGTCAATACGGAGAAAGACGAAGTGAGGAGTCAATATTATAGATATTAAAAGCCCGACCTTAGCATGCGCAAAAGTCATCTTAACGTAGGCATCGCGCTCTGTCATATTTCGAAGAGAAGGGAGCGGACATCCGGCCGGCTTGAAATGCCTGAACAGATGAGCAACTCTGCCCGGATCTTCCGTGATCGGACAATCCTTGGAATGAAAAATTTGCCAATGAAACGGTTTCGCAGCAGTGTTTTCGCCCGAGACACCAGGAAGATGATCAGTACCAGTAACCTTCGCCTTCTTCGGAGGACGGTCTCGCCCCTCCGAGCCATTCGGACTGTTCGAGCTCGTATGAACCACCACCTTTTCTCCTCCAAAATCCTTCCCCTCTCCACTAGCTGGAGCACGGGGAAGTCAGGTCTCCTCGCGAAGAACTTCTGTAAGCGCTTAACTCACATCACCCGAACGAATTCGTTCTGCGCCGACACTCCCATTCCGGCCTCGTACCCTTTCGGACTCAAAAGAATTCACTCTTCTCGACGACATGTCAATAAAAGAAAAAGAGGAAGCCTCGTTCAAAACATGGAACCGATACCAAACAAAACGAAACCTTATAAACGGCAAGGGCACCGCAGGATCTCAACTGGAAGGAGGAATAAAATCTTTTTATGAAAATATATTCCGAAAGTGATTTATATCCATTCAAAAACTCAAAATCAAAGACGAAACAGAAAATATCGCTCAGATCCGATACAGAAACAATAAATACGAAAAAAAAAAGATAACCTAAGAGCTAGCTTCTTCTCTAGCAGATGAGCTCGCAGCCTCATCATCGACGATCGAGTCTTCCAAAACTTGAGGAAGATCAAGACCCGCGACCGACCAATCCAGGACAGCAGCCAAACTAGCAACGGCCTCGCAGTCTTTCTCCATCTCCTTCAGACGAACAATCTCGTCTTCTACAACAAGCCCCTCATCCTTATTTTGTTCAGCATACCGAAGTTGGCAACCACTCGTGGAGATGAATCTCAGTGGACACTTCTTTCTTCTTGTCAACCCATCGCTTCTCCAAAGAAGTTAGAACCTCTCTGAAGCCGTTAGCAATCTCACGACGAGCGGCGCGAGAACCCCTACGGATATCCCTGTCACGATCGGCTTCGAGCTCCACTACCTTCGTCCTAAGGGTAGCGACCTCGGTCTCAAAGACCGCCCTTTCCTGGCGAGCCCTCTTCCATTCGTCCCTCAAGATCATCGCCTCTCCAGTTTTCTTCCTAGCCTCCTCCTTGGCCGTCCGAAGCTCCTCTGTAAGCATCCGGACCTCAACCTTTCCTTTCTCCACCTCACTCTCGTTGCCAAGAGAATGCACGCGATCCTCCATCGTCACGGCAAACTCGTTAAAAGCTTATGTGAACTGAAAAGAGGAAACCTCGAAGTTAGTACCTTAACGCCTCTAACAGAAGTACATATAGCTCAACGAAACCAACCTTGGAGCTCGCAACGACTACTTTGGCATAAGCCCCCTCCTCATCAAGAGAAGCGAGAGACGGAGGGTGACAACCCATGGACCTCGTACGACGAGCAAGAGAAACGATGTCGCCTTGGCCCATAGATAAAGGACCACCGCCCTCGAGGACAAGCCTCCACCCCTTCGATTCTCACTTAGAACGAGACGGCTCGTGCATAACGGCCTTCAACAATCGACGCCGCTTACGGCTCACAGCAACGGAGTTGTCCTGCAAGTGGAGACTCAAAGGAACAGAGGATACCCGGCCTCCAGGGGTACCCTCATCATCCCAGTCCAGAATTGGGATCAGAGGTAGCCCGCTAGCAGCCTTGACCGCTGACGCCGCCCTGGAGGTACAAAACGACGAGCTTCTTGCAAGCTGTCTCTCCAACCTATCAGAAGAAGGAGGATAGCTAGAGGGAGCCTCTACGTCTTCCTGAGAATGCTCCTCTTTATCCTCAGAAACACCCGCTATTATCGGGGCAACACCCGATCCATCCGGCATCAAGAAAGAAGCTTGAATTCGAGAATGATCAAAAGATGACTAATCCGAGCGACCTCTCTGGAGATCTCTGATTAAAGCATGAAGCCCGTCGGTCATAGAAGATCTGCCCGAATGAACTAGAGCAAGCAAAAAGAAAGGCAAAAATCAATCAAGAACTGTTCACGTATGCGAAATAAGCAAATGTACGAAAGAGGAGCTCACCTATATCCTCAGCCCAGTAGTGGGGAAGTTTCGAGAAATGAAAGCTTCCCACAGACGCTGCGTCGATTTTAAAGAAGAAAAACTCCTCTCCCCAGTTCTAATCACAGTACAGGACGCCATGTATGATTTGACGTCCTGGACGGGGAGACATAAGAAAAGTTCCAGGGTTTTGGTTGTTTTGTTTCATCAGAACAAGGTGACGAAGCTCGTCGAAACCAAACAATAGACCCTCCTCGCGAGACTTGACAAGTAGCACCAAAAGATGTCTCAAGAAATTAGGGCACATCTGAGTAAGCGACAAAACCAGCTCCGCTAAAATATTAAGGACAGGCTCCGGGATCAGAAAGAAAAGACCACAGGTCTCGAAGAAGGAGAGATATGCCCCACCGTATCCATCCCGAACAGCTTCCGGAGTCTCAGACATAGAAGCAAAATCAACAACAACAGCCCTGTCAACGCCGTGAACTGTGTAAAGCTCCTCGAGCCGATCAGCCTTGATCGTCGGAAGAGGATAAGAAAACGATGGCGCCATCTCAGCAAAACTCAACAGTTGAAGGTCGTTGACATAAAAAAAAAAAGAAGATTGAGACAGGAGAGGAGCGCTTTCGGGTACTTGTAAGCCATCGTAAGCCCTAACGGCTCTATCGCTAAGACCGAGACATTTAATGATTCACCCTAAGGCGGCGCATATAGCCGTTGCACCTAGAAATCAAAAAACGCGCGAAGCAACGTACGAAATCTAGATTGAATAGACCATCTCTCTTCCTTCAACCTGAAGAAAAGAGATTGGGGGACAAATGTTGGACCCAATTTCGGTCAACTATGTGATCGGGCCTAAATAACCCAGGCCGCGCAAAGAAGCTCGACTCCGGCTAGCAAGCGAAGATCGATCTAAAGAGCCGGAGATCTAGCCAGAGATCGCGGAGAAGTTGAGAGAAATTCGAGATCGGTCCACTATAAGAATAGATCGATGGGCACGAAGAAAGACACAGAGAAAACCCTAGAGAGAGCTATACACCCACATCGACCTCGTTTCACTTCGCTTTGAGTCTTTTCTCTTATCGATCTCGTTTGTAACGTCGGATCTCATTTCTCTTGTTGTATTCAATCTAACTCATCAGTAAAATCCATCTTTGCCTACTGGAATCTGATTATATTGTTGTGTTCTAAATATATCGTTGCCCACATCATCTTTTCTTCCCCAGATTAAACTTTCAATCACTACAAAATACTTAGTGTAGATTTTAGAATCTATAGTGATCAGTCCAGCAACATCTCCTTGTATCCATGCCAGTAGATTCCAAATATATTATGGCTAGGGAAAACCGTTTTATCAATTTTTTTTGTGAGAAAACAACATATGAAAATCATTTGAAAGAATCGTCTAGTTCTTCAATAGATATTCACATAAATCATTGTTTATCTTTTCACATTATTCTTGAAGCAAGATAGTCTAACTGGTTCATGTCAAACATTAAGATATTTTGTAAACTTCTCATTTTACTATATCTTTTATCTACATTAGATTAATATTTGTGTTGTACAATCCATAAGAAGATATAGGTAGTTTCTGAAAGTATTTAACTGCATTAAGAAATTAAACTAATGTTTCTCCAAATTCAAAGAAGTTAGAGGGAAATAAGAGAGTTTTCGAGAGAATGGAGAGAGTTTTTGAGAGAAGGGAGATAATTTAAAAAATCCGTGAAACCAATTTAGAGAGAGTGTATGTATATTTTATTTATATAGAGACAAAAATTGTAACTAGGTTAAAATTTACGACATAGTGGATTTCTTTGAAGTCTACTAAACTTAAAATTATTGAGTAAACTTCGTTGGAAGTCTACCTAGTAAACGTTTTTGGAAGTTTACTACAAAAATTTCATTATCGTTATTTATTTTTATTATGTTAATAATTTTAATATATAATTTAAATTTATTTATTTATTGTTTTTATAGTTTTAATATATGATTTTATATTTTGCAATTTATACAAAACTAATTTAATTTAAAATATTTAATTTTTTAAACATCCCCTATATATTAAAAGAGAAACATTACAACATTTTAACTTAAAGTCTCCAGAGAAATATATTGGTCCACTAAACATATATTATATACTAATCATTAAACTAACCATAATTAATTAACAATTTACAATTAATATTTTTCATTCTTTCTTTAAATAGAATATATTTAATTATTTTAGTTTGATGTTTTAAATAAAATATACAAATTACCAAAAGTGAATAGAATATATATTTGACATTTAATTATTTTAATAATAAATATTTGATAACAATTTACATATCCTTAATTATTTTTGTTTCACGTTTTTTTTTTTGTCATCATTTTTGTTTGATGTTATATTATTAAAATAAATTAAGCAATAATATTAACCATATAATAAAATTGGAAAATTGCCAAAAATACCATTTTCAAAGTACCACTTTTTCAAAAAACATTTATAACCTTTTGATTAACTTTGACAAAAAAAAACATATGGTTACCTAATCTAAACATAAAACATCAACTCTAAACCCTAAACCATGAAACATCAACTCTAAAC
>NC_027750.1:45142329-45142710 GCF_000695525.1 Brassica oleracea var. oleracea
CTAAACCCTAAAACCCTAAACCTTCAAATCTAAACACTAAAACATCAACTTTAAACCCTAAACGTAAACTCTAAACCCTAAAACCCTAAACCTTCAAATCTAAAACCCGAAAAATCAACTCTAAACCCTAAACGTAAACCCTATATTTTTCTGAAATTCGAACCCTAAACCCTAAAACCTTAAACTTTCAAACCTAAATCCTAAAGCATCAACTCTAAACCCTAAACGTAAACTCTAAATCCTAAAACCCTAAACCTTCAAATCTAAACCCTAAAGCATCAACTCTAGAGTTTTAGGGTTTAGGGTTTAGGATTTAGGGTTTAGGATTTAGGGTTTAAGGGTTAGGGTTTAGGGTTTAGAGTTGATGTTTTAGGGTTTAGA
>NC_027750.1:45142797-45159093 GCF_000695525.1 Brassica oleracea var. oleracea
CGGGTTTAGAGTTGAAGTTTAGGGTTTAGGGTTTAGAGTTGATGTTTTAGGGTTTAGAGTTGAAGGTTTAGGGTTTAGAGTTGATGTTTCGGCGTTTAGGGTTTAGAGTTGATGTTTAAGGGTTTAGGGTTCGTATTTTAAAAAAATATAGGGTTTAGCATTGATGATTTAGGGTTTAGAGTTGAGTTTTAGGGTTTAGGGTTTTAATTTCGAAAGAGTATAATTTGAAAAAAAATTGAAAAAATAATTTTTTTATTTTTTTAGATTTTTATTTATTTAAATAGTTATTTATTATATATATAAAGAATAAGTGCAGAAGAGTCTTGCATAAGAGTATTTTCCCACTTAATGAAGAAGGTATTTTTAAAAATGTTCCTTTAGTGGTGGTAAAAATGTAAAGTGGTATCATGAAAGTGGTAGACATGTAATTTCCTCTACTATATATCTATGTTAATATTGTCTAAATTTAATTACATACATTAAAAAGTAGAAAAAAATAATTGTTTAAATGTATTTACCACAAGATGATTATAAATAAACAAAAGTGATTTCTTTAATTTATGTATTTGTGTCAATTTAATTATACACATAACAGTTAATAGTTTTTCAATTATTCAATATATATTTATTAATTTTTTTCATATGTAAAAAATGTTAAAAAATAACAATACCTAAAAATAATGTGTATATAAAGTATTTATCATGCGCAAAGCGCAAATCTTAAGCTAGTTAGTAGACTAAAACGGAAATCTACTATACCCTAAAATCAAGTAAACTTGAGTTAATGTCTACTAAACCGTAAACCAAAAACCGCAAACAAAAATGTCCACCACTTGAAAACCAAAAAATCTTAATTAATTAAGTATCAGATATGAAAATATTGTAAATCATAAATTATTAAATATTTATGCGTAAATTTAGGTTAATAAAACAAAATTCTAAATCTAAAATCTAATCCTACAACATCTTTGAACCTTTTTTTATCAAACCATAACACTACAAGAAAAACTGTGTTTAGCTACAAACTAGCTACAATTTTTGTTTTTGTGGCTGTCTTTTTGCCACAATTATCTACGGAACGGCCACGATTTTACAAAACCTATAATTTGTGGATATCTTGTGGATTTTCGTAGCTAAATAGCTACAAATTTTTTCTTGTGGCTATTCGAGGAAAAATAGTCACGATAAACCACAAAATAGATTGTAGAAATAGGAATCTACGATTAGCCACGAAAACAGTTGTAGAAATACATAGCCACAACGTAGTTTGTGGCTATTAAAAGAAAAATTATTCCCTAAACTTACCCTAAACCCTAAATTTTTAATCTCCGATCATAAAATCTAAATCTTAAATCACAAACTTTTCAAATAAAATAACTTATAATGTGTCATATAAAATCAATCACTTATAATAAATTCCTCTCAATCTTTAAATTCTAAACAAATGATCTCAAACTCTAAATATATTCTAAACCCTAAAATTTTAATCTTTAATGATAAACCTTAAATCTTAAATCATATTCATAAAATAAACAACAAACTTTACTTTTTGTTTTGTTGAGTATGTTATTGAAACACACGTAATAATTAAATCACATGTGTTTGTACAATATATTAAACTACTATATATAATATAGCTAAAAACTAAAATCTAACTTTTATAAAAAAATATAAATTTATAAAAATGTTTAAATAATAAATCCAAACTCTAAATTTAACCCACACCATATCATGAATCGAAAATCCTAAATCATATTCTAAACTTAAACCTAATGTTATACTACTTTAAATAAAAAATTACAAATAGTATAATTTCTAACTAGACCATAAATCCAACGACTAAACTTAAAAACTTGTAGTTACTGAATTAAATTATAAATAATAATTTTTAATTAGAAAAGATGATTATGAAATATAAACAATAAACTAAAATATAGTGTTTAATATTGGTCCATATATGTTTGAGATCTGAAACGTAAAGAAAAAAAACACTATGAAAAGAGGACACAATAAACGAAAAGGGTGGAAAACATATTGGGCCTTCCAATTAATAAAAAAAGTAAAAAATTGAGTTTAATCTTCTAATTTTTCATTGGCTAAAAGAGTAAGACGTGGATTGCAATAAAAAAATAATGAATTTAATCTCTTCTAATTTTTCATTGGCTAAAAGAGAAAGACATGGATTGCAATCTTATACCATTGATCTATATTAATCCAATGGTCCATATATTTTTCATCTCTTCCATTTATTTTCTCTTCTCATATGTGTTTCTTCTTTTACGTCTCAGATCTCAATCATTTTTTTTTCACCTTCTTCCTCTTATGTATCATCTCTATTCTCTTCCTCCAATATCCACTTTCAGATTTCAATCACACTCCAATCCATCTAGCCTCTCACTTCGAACCTACACCTAAGGATCTGTAAACAACACAGCAAGAATATCTGCTCGAATCCATCTCCTACACGGCTCTGCGGCTTCGAAATCACCATCTTGGTTTACTCAAGGGCTACGGTTTCATCAGAATCACTGTCTTCGTCATTCTTCAACTCTGCACCTTCCGTTTTGTTGAAAGTCAGTCTGCTCTGCGGCTCCACCAGCATCTCCAGATCTCCTTCTCTGCTCAAGCTCCAGAAAATGCCTCTTCAGTTTCATTCCAAGTCGTGTCGTCTCTGCCTCCGGTAAAGTCGTGTCTGCTCAAGCTGTAGAAACGTCGCTCTCAGCTTCTTGCTTGTGATGGCCAAAGCACCAGGAGCAAGACGACCCTTGACGGCGCAAGAGAGCAAACCGGTTTAGAATTAGGGTTTTTTCATTAGATTTTGGTTATTATTTTGATTTAGTTGTTAAGGTTTAGGTTTTGTAAACCTTTATAAACTAGTTTAATTTGTAAACCAAATTGTAGTTTGGTAATCAAATTTAATCTGAAATGAAATTCAATTATAAATCAATATTTGACTATTTGTAAACCAAATTAGTTTATAAAACAAAATTTTTATTGCTAAAACATTTTTTTCCTGTAAAATAATTATATATATATATGTATTTTTTAATTTGTGATTTATATGTTTTGAAATATATATGAATTAGCCACAATTTATAATGTGACTTTTTGTGGCTAAAATAACTACAAATATGGTTTGTAGCTGTTTGTGGATTTTAGCTACAGATATAGTTTGCGGCTAAGTTGTAGAGAGACAGCCACAAATAACAACATTTTATCGATAGCCACAAACCTATAGTCAACGAAAATTATTTGTGGCTATCTGTAGCAATGGGTGAAATAGCTAAAAAAATAAGTTAATAGCCACAAAAAAATTTGTAGCTATTTCAAGTTTTTCTTGTAGTGTAAACATTGTCTAACACATGGTTACCAAACCAATATATATTTTTAAATGATTCAATTGTATTAAATTTGAGTTTATATACTTCTTATTGATTTTTATATTTATGATTTATAATAAATTTCACACAAATTATTTTTATACATTTTCAAAATAAAATTATTATACCAAACTATGAGGTAGACTTCAGAATAAGTATACTGTGTAGACTTTCTTTTTAATTAAATATAGAGTTTCGAATGATAAAATCATAAAATAACTTATTAGTTTTTTGTTTGGCATAAGAAATAGATAATACTTTATCATCTCTTTAGGTTAGTTTTGCAGTTGATAGAATATGAGGTCTAGTTTTGTATTGCAAATCAATTTTAGATTATATTTGGCAAATTTCCTAAAGGAATTTGGTGTTCCTATTGAAGAATTTCTACACTCTCGAAGTATTGTTTATTTTGGGATACAATTTAACATTTTTTATCAAAGTGAAATTTTTAAATTTTAGATGCAGTATTTTTAGAAACCTAACTGAAATTTAGGTAACGTAGACAGCAAAACTTATGCAAAAACATAGGTGAACCACAGACAACTTGATTAATGGAAGAGGAAAAATAGTTCCGAGAAAAAAGTTGGATCTCTGGTTACAGCTTTAAATGTAACACAACAACGATTTGTTCAAGTGTATTCTTGTCTTGTATTTCTTTTTGTCCTAGGTTTTCTCTCATACAAGCTTCTTCTTCCTCTGCCTCCCTCTAATGGCCTCCTCTTGAACTGTCTTCCATGACCGTCTAAGAGAAAGGCTTTAGAGAAAGGAGAGAAGGAAGAACTTGATTCTTCCAACGGATATATATCTTTTTATATCTTTCTTTCATCATTATTTACTTTTGTTAGATCATCTCTTTTAAGGAGCAAAAATGGCATCTGAAATCTCTTGGGACGAAATCAAGAATGAGAACGTGGATCTTGTAAAAATTATTTAACACATTTCACTTCTATATATACATATCTTTACTTATCTGATGTATCTTATTAATGACGAAACTGCAAACCTTTTTTTCTGACAACTGCAGGAGCGGATCCCTGTGGAAGAAGTGTTTAAGCAACTAAAATGCACAAAGGAAGGTTTGTCAAGTGATGAAGGTAAGAAGAGGCTTGAGATATTTGGGGCAAACAAGCTTGAGGAGAAATCAGAAAACAAGTTTTTAAAATTCTTGGGGTTTATGTGGAATCCTCTCTCATGGGTTATGGAGTCTGCTGCAATTATGGCCATTGTTTTAGCCAATGGTGGAGGAAAGCCGCCGGACTGGCAAGATTTCATCGGTATTATGGTGTTACTTGTTATCAATTCCACCATTAGTTTCATTGAAGAGAATAATGCCGGCAATGCTGCTGCAGCTCTCATGGCTAATCTTGCACCCAAAACTAAGGTATGCAGTGATCCAAATTTTATAATACAAAGTTTAATATATATTCTTAAAAAGGAGGTTTATTGCAATGTAGGTGTTGAGAGATGGAAAATGGGGAGAGCAAGACGCTTCAATCCTAGTTCCAGGTGATTTAATAAGCGTCAAACTGGGTGACATTGTCCCTGCTGATGCTCGTCTCCTCGAAGGAGATCCTCTGAAAATTGACCAATCTGCTCTCACCGGTGAATCTCTTCCAGTCACCAAACACCCTGGAGATGAAGTATTCTCGGGTTCAACTTGCAAACAAGGTGAGATTGAGGCCGTTGTGATAGCCACTGGTGTCCACACTTTTTTTGGTAAGGCTGCCCATCTTGTCGACAGTACCAACAACGTTGGCCACTTCCAAAAGGTAAGAAACTAATTTCAGAAACGAACAACAGTTAGATGATGCAACCGTCAGCCTACATTCTCACAAACATATTGTTTTGTTGGCTTTTGTTTAGGTTTTGACAGCTATTGGTAACTTCTGTATTTGCTCAATTGGAATTGGGATGTTGATTGAGATCGTAGTAATGTACCCTATTCAACACCGCACATATAGAGACGGTATTGATAATCTTTTGGTGCTTTTGATTGGAGGAATCCCAATCGCCATGCCAACAGTTTTGTCGGTAACAATGGCTATTGGATCACATAGACTCTCTCAACAAGGTGCCATCACCAAGAGGATGACTGCGATTGAAGAAATGGCTGGAATGGATGTTCTATGCAGTGATAAGACAGGGACTCTCACTCTTAACAAGCTCTCCGTAGACAAGTCATTGATTGAAGTATTTCCAAGTAACTTGGATACCGATGCAGTTGTATTGATGGCTGCAAGAGCGTCTAGAATCGAAAACCAAGACGCCATTGATGCATCCATTGTCGGCATGTTGGGTGATCCAAAAGAGGTACTTCTTTTTGTGAAACTTGGTTGATTTAGTCAACTCTTTATCCTTATGTTGCAACTAATCACGATGTGATCACTAGGCAAGAGAAGGAATCAAAGAGGTGCATTTCTTGCCTTTTAACCCTGTCGATAAACGTACAGCCATTACATACATTGATGAAAATGGAGAATGGCATCGGAGCAGCAAAGGAGCTCCTGAGCAAGTAATAGAAACTAAGATCTATATTAGTGAAACTTATTATATGTTTTCTCTTTTACCTAATACCACTTTTTTTTTTAAAGATCATTGAACTCTGCAATCTCCAAGGAGAGGCTAGAAGAAAAGCTCATGAAGTGATTGATGGTTTTGCTGAACGTGGGCTTCGTTCTCTTGGAGTTGCTCAACAAGTATGTAACAGAAACACTCATCACTTAAAAATCGTTTTTACAGTTGTATTTGTTTTCTTTTACATTCGTTTGTATTCAAATGTAGACTGTACCTGAAAAGAGCAAGGAAAGCGATGGTAGTCCATGGGAGTTTGTTGGTCTATTGCCACTGTTTGATCCCCCAAGACATGATAGTGCAGAAACGATCAGACGAGCCCTTGAGCTTGGTGTCAACGTTAAAATGATTACTGGTGACCAACTTGCCATTGGAATAGAGACTGGGCGTAGGCTTGGTATGGGAACAAATATGTACCCATCCACTTCACTCCTTGGAAATTCAAAGGATGAATCATTAGTTGGGATCCCTGTTGATGAGCTCATTGAGAAAGCTGATGGATTTGCTGGAGTTTTCCCTGGTAATATATATAAATTCGAATGTTTTTTTAACTAGTATACCACACTATCGCAAACTATAGATTATATGTTCTAGTCAAATTTAAATATTCAACAAGAAAAAAAAAATATATATATATATATATATATATTTTTTTTTTTTTCATTTGGCTTACACAGAGCACAAGTATGAGATTGTAAAGAAGCTTCAAGAGAGGAAGCACATTTGTGGGATGACTGGAGATGGCGTAAACGACGCTCCAGCTTTGAAGAAAGCAGATATTGGAATCGCTGTGGCTGATGCAACTGATGCGGCAAGAAGCGCCTCTGACATTGTGCTAACGGAACCTGGACTAAGCGTGATAGTGAGTGCCGTTCTTACAAGTCGTGCAATCTTCCAGAGGATGAAGAACTACACGATCTATGCTGTCTCCATCACCATTCGTATTGTTTTGGGATTCATGCTTGTGGCTTTGATATGGCGATTTGATTTTGCACCTTTCATGGTTTTGATTATCGCAATCCTTAATGATGGAACTATCATGACTATCTCGAAGGACAGAGTTAAACCTTCTCCTGTCCCTGATTCATGGAAGCTCAATGAGATTTTTGCTACGGGTGTTGTGCTAGGAACCTACATGGCTCTTACCACAGTTCTCTTTTTCTGGCTAGCTCATGATACTAATTTCTTCAGCGTAAGTAGGATACAATATGATATCAATAATATCCCGCTACTACACTTATTTTTCAATATAAAATTTCAGAAAACATTTGGTGTGAGGTCCATTCAAGAGAATGAGGAAGAGCTTATGGCAGCTCTGTACCTTCAAGTGAGCATCATAAGCCAAGCACTTATCTTTGTCACCAGATCAAGGAGTTGGTCATTTGTCGAACGTCCTGGGTTTTTGCTCCTTATAGCCTTTGTTATAGCACAGCTGGTGAGAAGATTGTCTTGTTACCATATTCCTAACCATTTTTATTTACATTTTATTGTTAGTATGAAACTTGTGTTGATCTTGTTCAACGAATAAGGTTGCTACATTGATCGCTGTGTATGCAAACTGGGGATTTGCAAGGATCCTAGGCTGTGGATGGGGATGGGCTGGAGTCATATGGTTATACAGTATCATTACCTACATTCCTCTTGACATTCTCAAGTTCACCATCCGTTACTCTCTCACCGGCAAGGCTTGGGATAATATGATCCAACAAAAAGTGAGAAAAAATCAATAAAAATTTAATTAAAGAATTTTGTTTGAATCCATGGAGCTTGTGATCTTCATAGATGTTTAATGTTTTGCAGACCGCCTTTACAACAAAGAAAGATTACGGCAAAGGAGAGAGGGAGGCTCAATGGGCATTAGCTCAGCGCACACTCCATGGCCTACCACCACCTGAAGCAATGTTCCATGACAAGAACCATGAGCTCTCTGAAATAGCAGAGCAGGCGAAGAGGCGTGCCGAAGTGGCTAGGTAACCAAC
The DNA here is from genome assembly GCF_000695525.1 of Brassica oleracea var. oleracea. Taxonomy (NCBI): domain Eukaryota; kingdom Viridiplantae; phylum Streptophyta; class Magnoliopsida; order Brassicales; family Brassicaceae; genus Brassica; species Brassica oleracea. The sequence continues at coordinate 45,150,728 of NC_027750.1, forward strand.
TTAATTCTCATTGTCAAATTCCTTAGAAAATAAAATGGATGGATTTATAAATAAGAATGCCTCGTATCTGGTGTGTAGGCTGAGAGAGCTTCACACTCTAAAGGGCCACGTTGAATCTGTAGTGAAGCTGAAGGGGCTTGACATTGATACCATTCAACAACACTACACTGTCTAGCCATTTCTTGCATTCTACTTTCCATGAGTTCAAATCAACAAAGTGAGCTATGTACTCCACTTCTATTGTTTTTAAACTATATGTAACAAAAAGAGAGAAAAAAGAGAGATAAAATATGTTCTTCCGTTTGTTGAAATATAATAAAACCTATTTACTTGAAAAAAAAAAATTATTTGTTTAGAGGTTAATTAAGTGCTTTAGAAACCGGATACTGCAAAAACGATTTTCTTAAAACAAAGGTTTAATTTATAGACAAAAAACAGAAGAACAATACTTACATAACTGAAGTGAGGATGATAGAATGACAAAACAGTTTATGAAGTTTTGTCTAGTGACCTCACAATCTGGGAAGCTTTGTGGTTGTTATACTCTAGTCAGGGTTAGGTCGAGCAAGTAGAGAGCCAGTATTATCAATCCACACTGAAAGAGTATGGACATGCGAAGAACAAGTGGTCTATCAGAGCCGTGGTAGAATTTGAAGCTTTCGCTTAGGAGAGCAAATTTTTTTTTAATTAATAGGGCATCTTTCATTAGTTATTATTTTGATTAAAGCATTTTTTATTACTTATATTATTATTAATCCTACGCAATAGAAAGTATGTATATATGGTTTATGTTAGAAGTTTTATATTTAATGGATATGCTTAATACAGGCTAGATGAAGATAATCATTGTTGTGGACATGTGATTATAATGTTTTTATGACTATTTAGTGATATTTTAGTAGTTATAATAGTAAAATAAGCACATAAAAATAAATAATAAAAACAACTAATATTATAAAATAAGATAAGAAAAAAATAAGTAATATTGGCTACTTTTTCATTGAAAAAAGATTCATAAGCATTTGAAAATTTGGTTATCAGTTTTGTAAAAAGGAACAAGAAGTTATATTTAAAAATTTAGAATGAATATTTAGTTTGTTGACCTTTTACAATATAGCAATACTATGTTATTATTGTAATTTAAAATATTGAGGCATTTTATTTTTAACCGCTTCTGTTAGTCATAAGTGTTCGCACGGCCCGGCTCCCCATATGGTCGACAAGCCTGAATCTCACCCCACATTCGAGTACGAGCACCTGTGGAAAGCCTGTTTCACAGAGATAGCCACACAATAGATCAAAACCCAAGGATTGCTTACGGGAACCAAATGATTCTGATGAAAACATAGGTTGTAGTCATCATCACCATGTCGCCCTAGCACATCTTCAGTTCATGCATCCTCTATGGGTCAAAATATAGTTGATGACAGTTATCATTGTCCGTACGTGATAACTACGACATCTCCTTATTTTCAGTCACCAGACAAAGGAAGCGTTGTGGTTCCACCATCTCTGTTATATTGCGTTCAGTCTTCTCATTTTGAATCGCCACTTTCTCGTTCTGCAATGCGAACGCTTTCTCCAAAGCTTCAAATGTGTTTCCAATAGCTTCCTCTGTTTCCCGTACTATTTTCTCCTTCAAAATGCTTGTGATCGTGTCTTCGCCATTGATTTCGAGGATACAATAGCTCTGATACCACTGTTAAAGGTAAATGAGTTACCAAATATTCGAATAAACGTTCCTAAAACGAAGAGATGAAATTCACCTGCAAGAGATAACGGATTAAGAAGTATCTTCCACAAACAATGAACTCAGAGAATCAAAGATCTATTACGTTTTTAGAAAGAGTTTACAAATGAGTTTTTTGGATAAGATTCTACACTTTCTTTCTCTATATTTAAATAAACAACTTGTGAAACAGAAACAATGGCAAAGCTAGTAAATTGACACCTATCGGGTGATCCGGTCATCTTCGAATGGAACGCACTTAGTGTTACAGAGTGGACTGGCTACCACACTGTCTAATCCGAGTTTGGAATACCTTCCGACTAATGCCATGTGGTGGACTAGACGTTTGTTAAAGCCCATGTTAACTATTTGGGCAGAAGTCCAAGCCCAAAAATAAAAATAATTTAGTTTCCAAAGGAAATCAAATTTAGGATTGACATGGCTACACACCTAATCCCAAGAGATTACCACTAGGCTACCACTAAAACAAACTCTCCAACAGCTACTCTTGACCAATCAACTTCAGCCACTCGTTGTTTATTCTCCCATTCATTATTCATGTAACAAGCTCACATCAATATGCAAATCATTTTTAAAAATTCTCCTTTTCTTATTTTGGGTATTCAACACATGATGATGAGTAAGACTCCTATCTTTATTAATATACTATAGATTTTACGAGTTTTTAGCCATAGTATATGTCTTTAGAGTCTTTATATTATGTTTGCAGTCTATTTTAAAGTCTTTTCAGATCCATGTATTTTTGGAGCACTGTGGAGATTATCAAGTATTTTAAAGCTTATGGATGAGGAACCCCGTAACTATTCAAGAAATCTTAACTCAGAGCCGAGATTTAGAAGAAGCATCGATCGACACCTCTTCCTTGGTGTCGCTCGACACCCACGCGAGTAGACGGGCCTGACTTGATTCAAGACCAACTTGAGCCAAGAATTCCCACATATTACAAGATTTCCCCTGGCCGACTTTATACCTAGTATTTCTAGCTTTTGTCATTGCTTAGGCAAATAGACTACACTTTAGAAACCAGTTTTATATTTAGAGAAGATCAAAGACTCCTTCGAAGATTTGTACTGACACACTAGTATTTATTACTCTATCTATTTATGCAATTTATTAGCCATTCTTTATCCTTTGCTTATTTATATCTGAGTAATCATCATGTTAAATTTACGGGTTTAATAGGGTTTTTGATGAATTGTTGATACATAGAACTGCTAGCTATGTTACATGAAATCAGAAGCGGGTATGCAGAAGCAGAATTGTTTGAAGCGCATAAGCGAGATTTAAAAAAAAAAAATAGGAAGCATGTACGTGTTGGAAGCGTATATCCATCCAGACCGCGGCTTACCTAACCATTTCTACTCAGTTTGATTCCTTTACTTCCGATTTCAAGTGTGATATTTTTTTAAGTATTTATCAGAGCTTTGAGGTTTATTCAATCACACTTAAATAATCAGAATCAAGTAGGGAAAATCGACATTTTATAAATAATAACTAAGATTCATACATCATTCAATCGTTCATACTAAACAAGCTGCACACTAGTCTATCATAAGTTCACAGTTTGCACAATAGGCTATCAATACTTCACATCTACTAGGAATTACCCATTCACCACACATCTTCCCACGGCTGGAGTCCTCACAGTTCCTTTCCTTTACCACGGTCCAAGTCCGTACCTGAAACCAACACATGACAACACACAAGCATATAATCAGACAACCTAACACACAGATGTATCATTGCATGGTTCAGTTCATAGAGTTCTCTACTCAAACATATCCAATCAGTACATATATCAACCGGCCACACTTAGATTCGTGAGAGAATCAAGCGCGCCCAAGCAAGGCATCAAGCGGATTACACACAAGGCGATCTAGATCATCCAATCATCCCTTGATGTATCCGAACATGCCTAAGTACGGCCAAAGGCCAAGGACTTTAATTATGAACCGGCCAAGGCCTTGGTTCAGTCTCTCCATATCAGATCAAGTATAAATCAACACAATATACAGAGAGAAGGCGATTTGAAAAGGAAGGATAGAAAGGATGCAACCGGTACACGATCGGCCCTAAGGCACGATTGGATCATCCATCGGCTAAGGCCGATGGTCCGCGGTTCACACCACTGACCTTAGGCGTGCGGTCTCCTTGCGCCGCCTCCTTCTCCTCCTCTTTCTCCTTCTGTCTGGTATCCATCTCCACAAGCCTTGTCGTTCACGGTCTAGTCCTCGCCGGAACAGAAAAAGCCCCACCACTCACGGTTTCTTCTTCCACCGCCGGTCTCTCTCTTGCTTTCTCGCTCACGATTTCTTCAGAGCTTTTCCTAAGGAATATGATGCCCAAAATCAACCCCAGAGCCTTATATTTATAGAGAGAGGAACCGGTAACTGCCCTGGGTGATCAGTTACAAGGGATTGGCCGAATGGGTGCCACTTGTCCTCTTGCACCGTTACGCCTATAACCTCCCATAACCAGCCCCATAACAGCCCAACTGCTCCCTTGGCAGTTTCCCAAATGAAAACCAACTCCCATACCTTTTCCCCACGTCCTGGTCTGATCGTGGTTGCACACTGACCCATCGTCCCACACGGGCCGCCGGCACGGTCCGGTAACCGCCCGGACCAGACCACACTGGTCCGGACCGGAACACTCCGCCAAGCTGAGATGAGCTGACCACCAACTGCCCCAGCTGAGTGAGCTAGTCCATCAGCTCCAGTGAGCCGGACCTCGTCCAGCTCCCGGATCACTCTTCCAGCTCTCTTTAACTTGTCTCCATCGTATCCAGGTTAAGTCTCAGCTGCCTGACTTCCTTAACCATCAATTTGGACCATGATATGCTTGTCTCAAGGTCTTAAGACCTGACTGGTGCGTCTACTCGTACCATGGTCCGTCCGGAAGATCCTATCTAGGATCGGGGACATGACAAGTCTCCCTCACTAACAATGAATTCATCCTCAAATCCAAGTTAAGTGTTGTATCAAGAAGGAACTGTCTGTACTACTCTGGATGCTCAGCCCTCATCCTTGCTTTCATTTCCCAAGTGATGATGTCCTTACCATTGTAATCCCACACCACTTTAATCATGGGAACCGTCTTCTTCCTCATTGCCTTCTCTGTCCGATCAACGATACGAACTGGCCTTGTCTCTAAGGTCAAGTTCATACCAAGATCAGCAGGAATCTCAGGCAAAACAATGTCATGGTCCGTCAGACACTTCCGGAGTTGGGATACATGGAATACATTGTGAAATGCATCCATGGCCGATGGCAAGTTTAACTTGTATGCCACTGCACCCACTCTGTCTATGATCCTGAACGGACCCAAGTACCTAGGATCCTGTTTCTTTCTTCCAGAAACCCTGGTCCTACCCTTGAACGTGATCATCTTGAGATACACCAGGTCATCGACCTCAAACTCAAGATGCTTCCTACGCTTGTACGTGTAACTCTTTTGGCGGTCATGCGCCTCTTTCATCTTCTCTTTGACCATCCTGATCTTATCAGTGGTCTCTTCCGCAATTTCAGGACCCAACATGCTGCGCTCCCCCACTTGGGTCCAACATAGAGGTGTCAGGAAAGGCCGTCCATACAAAGCCTCATATGGGTGACATGCCAATGCTTGTGTGGAAGTTGTTGTTGTAAGCAAACTCCACCAAAGGCAAGTGCTTCTCCCAAGACTCTCCCCAGTCTATGACACATGCTCTCAGCATATCGTCCTCTCTGACTGTTTATCCGTTTGAGGATGATATATTGTACTCATGTTTACTCTGGTTCCCAAGGCTTTCTGAAGAGCCTCCCAGAAGTAAGAAGTAAACCTTGGATCTCTATCTGAAGACAATGCTTGCTGGAACTCCATGCAACCGCACTATCTCGTCCAAATATATCCGCACGATCTGATCTACACCATCTCCTTTCCGGATGGCTAGAAAGTGTGCTGATTTGGTCAAACGATCGACCACAACCTGTTAGGGAATTTTTGTGTAGGATCTTTGTGAGTACTACGGAACGATGGACAAGGCTTGTGTTTCGTATAGATTTCGTATGAGTTTGAGATAAATAGACTTGAAGAGATGTCTTATTAGATAGAATGATAGACTATGGATTTGACCCATTTTCATCCATGGTTTATAAATGTTTTTACTAATAATTATTATATTATAGTCTAATTATTATATTTATAAGATCATGAGTGATTTGGAGATAAGTGATGATTTTGGAGCATTTTGGAGATATTTGGAGCAAGAACCAGAGATGACCATCGAGCTCGACCATCGGTCGATATTGAAGATGAATAATCAGTCGATATTGAAGATGAATAATCGATCGATGTTCATATCTTGACATCGATCGACAGCGAAGTGCGCAGAAAGCCCGTTTGGTCACAGCTGACTTGAAGCCCAAGTCTTCACCAATTTACAAGATTACCCATGACGAGTTTTAACCTAATTATATAAGCTTTGCCACCATGTTAGAGGCAAAGTGTGCTTTCTTGTTTTATTATTTTCACAGCAAGGTTTTCTAGGATTTTGGTAGATTGGAGAGAAGATCCAAAGTTATAATTTGTGATTGGAACTTCGTTAATATCTATTTTCTATTCTAATGAAGTTTTCTTACCTAATTGCTGTTATGAATTGCTTAAAGTCCAGAAACGCGAGAGATGATTGAGTTGTTGCTTAGTAGTTGAGAACTATATTATCATACATGCAACTCATTATCCATCTGTAGGATTATAATTCCAAGTTTCCTGAATATAAACCATAAGTCTAGCTATTTCCTTTTAAGCACCAAAACCTTAACCAATCAATTGAGCAAACACTTGCTTGATAAAAACTGCAATTTACATTTAAACCATTAAAACATCCTGCTTAACAAATCATATTAGATTTCTTAGATTCCCTAGCTCCCTGTGAATTCGATCCCTAAGTACTACAACTCGACCTCTTATTTGAGAGAGTATAAATCACTCCTTAGGGTTATTTGAGTGGTATCAAATTTGGCGCCGTTGCCGGGGAGCTTTGATCGCCTATTCGATCTAATTTTTGTTAAGTTTCTGACACAAAATATTTTCTTGGATTTTCAAGTACATGCCCAGCAGTACTAGAAGCAACAAGGAAACCCAACTACTATTCTCACCAGATCTTGCAAGTTTGGAGCGTTCAGTCCGCAAAGAAACGCGCTCCTCATCGATCGACAACAACACCTGTTCGTCGCTCGATTTCGTTCACCACCATCGACCCAGACACTAGTCCCATCGACCGATACTCGCTCACCACTGTCGACCGAAGACACTCATCTTCCATCGACCAACATCGTCCATCCGACATCGATCGATACTCCTATCCGGACAATGACTGATACTGAGCCGCGAGACATGGTTGCAACTTTGATACTTGTTCGAGATGATAGAGGGGACCTGCATGACTAGGAAGGTTATCTGCGTAATGCAGCAGGTCAGAGGATAGATGCTCAGGGGGCTGCAATCCCTGAGTCTGATGCTAATGCAACAAGAACTACTCTACCTGTAGATGAGGCTGCACGACTCAAGACATTGGCTGACTGCAACCGTCCAGATCAGTTCTACACCAACAGATCAGTCATTTGTCCTCCCACTATTCAGACGGATTTCGAGTTGAAGGCACAGTACTACACACTCGTGGGACAGATACCCTACCATGGATTATCTCACGAGCATCCTATGGACCATCTGGAGAGGTTCGAGGATCTGATATCTGCCATTAAAGTCAAGGGAGTCCCTGAAGATTATCTCCTATGCAAGCTCTTCCAGTTCTGTCTTGCTTGAGAAGCTTCACATTGGCTTAAGCAGCTACAACCAGGATCTCTCACATCCTAGAGCGACATCAAGAATGCATTCTTATGCAGTTTCTTTGATGAAGCACGTGCTGAAGACTTGAGGAGCAAGATCGCTACTGTAACGGCGCGATCCCCCGGTGTCCGACCGGGGTTATCAAAAGGGCGTAATGGACACGTGTCTACTCATTTAGACAACCATACGTGTCCCGTTACTGGTCCCAAGAGTCGACAGACGCATAACCTTCTTTGAAATACCGTCACACCCACATCCATATACTTCTACTTACAGTCCTGCGCATAGGGAAATTGAAAGGGAGGGATGAACAACAAGTTACTCAGTGAAGTGACTATAGACCAGCCTGCCCGCATGACACTCTATACTACTCTAAGCGGGAACTTGGGCTAACTAGCCACTACAATCAGTTGATGCATCTTAACATTTCATATCATCATCATTTATTTCCACACATTCAATTCAATACATTTCTAACAACCTAGCGATCAATCAGTACAATGATCTCACTCATTGTCACACACGTCAAACCATAGACTTAACCGACTCGACATACAAGACCGACTCAATCTTTTGACACCTTTAACACCCAGATACCCGACCATGAACTAAGGACTCTACAATGCACGTTTTTATATCCCGCCTCTCGCGGTTGGCACACGTTCTGGCTCATCTTTTCTCTTTTCTCCGTGGGTAGCTCTCACTAGACTTCTACCCCATATTCTTGTGGATTCCACCACATTTCCTATGGGTGCCTCCATATTCTTGTGGATTCCACCACAGCTCCTAT
>NC_027750.1:45159422-45179848 GCF_000695525.1 Brassica oleracea var. oleracea
AGGCGTGAGAGAAGAAGAGAGAAAAGGAAAAGAGAAGCTTGATGGCTAGGGTTTCCTAGTCTCTCGAAATCTCTGCAGAGCTTCGCTGAAGTTTCAGAATGAGAGAAAAGTAAGAGGAGGCAGCTTCATTTATAGGAAAAGGAGGGAACCTTAGGTCATTTACCCTAATGGGCTGCAGTCTTAACAGGCTCTCCTTAAGAATTTTTTTTTTGGCTAGGAACCGGGCCGTTACAATTCTCCCCTGTTAATCGGAATTCGTCCCCGAATTCCAAGCCCTAGACTTCCAAACTTAACATCCGATTTCGAAATGGACTCACACAATCACATATCATACAAGGGAGGCATATAAGGCGAGAACAACTTTGTTCGGGATTTTTTTTTTTTTTTAAAACCAAAGAATGAATTAAGCTGAGAAAAAAATTTTGCAAGTAAAATGGATCTGATCACCATAATAGACGTATAGATATGGTGGGTGGTTTTAAAATCGTTTCACAACTCTTAGAAGAATCAAAACTTTCACAAACTCTATTCTTTCAATGAAAACAATTTTTTTTTTTTTTTAAAACGTCGGAAATGCTGACCCCTTAGGACAGAACTAAGGGATCATAACCCGCTCTGATACCAATTGTAACGGCCCGATCCCCCGGCGTCCGACCGGGGTTATCGAAAGGGCGTTATGGACACGTGTTTACTCATTTAGACAACCATATGTGTCCCGTTACTGGTCCCAAGAGTCGACGGACGCATAACCTTCTTTGAAATACCGTCACACCCACATCCGTATACTTCTACTTACAGTGCTGCGCACATGGAAATGGAAAGGGAGGGATGAGCAACAAGTTACTCAGTGAAGTGACTCCAGACCAGCCTGCCCGCATGACACTCTATACTACTCTAAGCGGGAACTAGGGCTGACTAGCCACTACAATCAGTTGATGCATCTTAACATTTCATATCATCTTCATTTATTTCCACACATTCAATTCTATACATTTCTAACAACCTAGCGATCAATCAGTACAATGATCTCACTCATTGTCACACACGTCAAACCATAGAGTTAACCGACTCGACATACAAGACCGACTCAATCTTATGACACCTTTAACACCCAGATACCCGACCACGAACTAAGGACTCTACAATGCACGTTTTTATATCCCGCCTCTCGCGGCTGGGTCATCTTTTCTCTTTTCTCCGTGGGTAGCTCTCGCTACACTTCTACCCCATATTCTTGTGGCTTCCACCACAGCTCCTATGGGTGCCTCCATATTCTTGTGGATTCCACCACAGCTCTTATGGATGCCTAGCGTAGAACTACTACCCCACGTACTCCCTCTAGACTCTATATGATTTCCCAACCCATGCTTAACCTTAACGTTATTCACTTATACATTCACTTATCCTTTCACTCTCTCGGGGGGACTCGCAGCGAGGAGAGAGGAAGAGATCCAATGGAAAGAGAAAAGAGAGAGAGAGAGAGAGAGAGAGAAAGGCGTGAGAGAAGAAGAGAGAAAAGGAAAAGAGAAGCTTGATGGCTAGGGTTTCCTAGTCTCTCGAAATCTCTGCAGAGCTTCGCTGAAGTTTCAGAATGAGAGAAAAGTAAGAGGAGGCAGCTTCATTTATAGGAAAAGGAGGGAATCCTAGGTCATTTACCCTAATGGACTGCAGTCCTAACGGGCTCTGCATAAGAATCTAGGGTTTCCTAGTCTCTCGAAATCTCTGCAGAGCTTCGCTCAAGTTTCAGAATGAGAGAAAAGTAAGAGGAGGCAGCTTCATTTATAGGAAAAGGATGGAACCCTAGGTCATTTACCCTAATGGGCTGCAGTCTTAACGGGCTCTCCTTAAGAATTTTCTTTTTGGGCTAGGAACCGGGCCGTTACAGCTACCTTCTCTTAGGGGCCTGTAGAATCATTCAGAGGCTCTTGGATCAGATTGAAGTCTTATCAGAGAGACTGTCCACACCATGGATTCAATGAAGTGCAACTGCTCATTACTTTTTACAGAGGCATCACGGTGCAGTACCAGATGACTCTTAATGCTTCCAGCAGTGGGAACTTCAACACCAGGAATCCAGAAGAGGCAGTGAAGGTCATTGAAAACCTAGCATCTAGCAACAACACCAAGAACACTGATTTTGAGAGGAAAATGACTGCCACCATCCTTGGGAATGATCAGATGGATGAGGTGAAGGCAAAGCTGGATAGTGTTCACAAGCTTCTTAGAAAGCAGGTCTGCTTGGTTGAAGATGCAGAAGCTGTAGACACAGAGGGTAGAACAGAGGAAGAAGAAGAAGTGAACTTCATTGGTGGAACTGGATTCCAAGGTTCTGGAAACCAGGGTGGAAACATAAATTCCTATGGAAATAGGGGTAATTTCAACCAGAATTCGCAGTACCAGAAACCCTACAGCAACAACTACGGCAACAACATAACTTATGGAAATTCCTACTACCAGAAGCCGCCGCCGCCTACTCAAGAGAGCAAGATTGAAGAGATGCTCGATTGGGTTCTTAAAGCACATCAGCGAGTGACAGTGGACTTCAATGGGAAGATTGATTCTGTCTACACCAGCTTGAACACAAAGTTTGAGACTTTGAGCACCCATGTGAAGAAGCTGGAGATGCAGGTTGTTCAGACAGGAGAACCTGTTAAGAGGCAGGAAGCCTTTGACAAGAGGGGTAGGGGATGATGTGATGAAACACCACGTGAATTACATCATTAGGGATGATTTCTGGCAAGTGGTGAAGGAAGAGAAGCTGCAAGAAGGAGATTTCAAAGTAGAAAGTCTGATGAGCTTCGGCGGATCGCACTGGTGTCGATCGACGCCAGACTTCGAACATCGATCGACACATACCAGTTCAAATCGATCGACAAGATCTCCAGAGCATCGACCGATGACACCAACGGAGTCAACCGCATCTTGCAATGCCGTGAGGATTCTGACTCACGAGGAGTTCGCAGCAAAATATCCACATCCGCCCAACCTTGATAACGTCAGAATCGCTCGACGTGATGTTACCCCCGTCGATCGACAACAAGATGTCGACATCGATCGACAACCTCCAGCGCCTATCGATCGACGAGCACCTATTACCTACCGAGTACAGATGCCAAAGATAGATGTTGCACGTCTTAACGCACTCAGGCCCAAACCCAAACCTTTAGAAAACTCACCAGAGACCCTCAGGACACCTTCAGATGATGGAGAAGATCCTATGGAAGAGGATGGGGTTCCTTCTGGAAGAACCCTAAGGAGAAGAAAGGAAAAAGTGGCAAAACATCTGAAGAAGGGGGCTAATGAAAAGGAAAAGGAAAATTTCCGAAAGAGAGTCTTCAGAATTCCTCTACATAAGCCATTCGAAGAGACTTATTATACTCACAGATTGTGGATGTTCTTCAGAGAGACAAGGGAGAAAGAAGAAGACATCAAGAGAATGTTCTGTGAAGCTAGAGAAAAGATGAGGAAGAGGGTTACATTGAAGAAGAAGAGTGATCCTAGGCAATTTGCAATACCATACACGGTGAAGGGTATTGAGTTCCCACATGCTTTGTACGACACAAGAGCATTAGTCAGCATCCTACCTAGGGTTATTGCAGACAATCTGGGTTTGCAGGTGGAGTCTTCCAACGAATTGTTCACTTTTGTGGACTGTTCTCAGAGGAATTCAGGAGGGATTGTGAGAGACTTAGAGGTGCAGATTGGTAATGCCCTAGTTCCAGTTGATTTCCATGTCTTGGACATCAAGCTAAACTGGAACTCTTCTCTACTACTTGGGAGAGATTTCTTGTCAACAGTTGGAGCAGTGTGCAATTTGCAAACCAACCAGTTGTGTCTAACACTCATCAATCCTACTGCCCACTACGACCCTATTCCAGTCAAGAAACCACAGACGACCTCTAGAAGAATCAATGATCCTGGAATCATTGCAGCTTGCCACTGTGGAGTGGAATACGAGACAGAATACTCAGCATCGATCGAAACTCACACTGCATCATCGATCGACAGTAGCAATCAGAAATCAACCGACAATCCCCAGGATGAATCGATCGATAGTCGTCCAAATGATTGGGAGAACGACTACTACAACCCACTATTGCCGCATACACCAGACTAAACATGCATACAGAAGAATATGATGAAGACTATGAGGATGAACGAGCTACTGAGTACAAAGCCATCCTTGATGAGGAAGATACACTTCTACATCATTCCTCTTGGGAAAAGAATGCACCATCGGTCGACATAACTGGCTCACCATCGATCGATACTCAACCTCATCAGAGAAACCGGAAATGAGCATCAACCGACATTGCAAACTACTCATCGATCAACGGATAAGTCAACCGAGTGCGAGAGGGAGACTACTCGATTGGCAGTTGGGCAGATGATCACCATCACGAAAGCTATGCAGTAGAAACAACAATACATGAGCCATGAGCAGATGAACTAGATGAAGGATTCACATATGAGGAACTTCTCAACATGTAAAGACGCGCTGAACCAGATCAACATCGATCAGAAACTGCTTAAGGAAGAACACGATACAGTCATCCGATCGACAGAGCACGCCATCCATCGATTGACATAAATCCTTCAACATCGATCAACCTTGCACATACAACATCGATCGACATCCGCTCTAAACCAAAAACCACTGTAAGCGAGAAAGATAAATTCAATAACGACTATCTAACTCCAGACGAATTTGGTATTTTCAGGGACTCAGATGGCCATGCAAGAGCAATAGACAGACATATACTGAATGTATCTCGAAAACATATTGCAGACATCCTTCAGACAGCCAATGGAGCAAAAAATTTGTTTGTACATCAACGCAACATTCTAAAATACCAACAGAAGGATACAAAAGAGTTCTATGACGCAGCTGGTGGCATAGACAAAAGCTTCAAACTAAGGTCTCGCCATCCCACTCGACCATCGATCGACGTTGACGTCCCAACATCGGTCGACAGACAACCAAAATTCGGCAGAAGAACCTTTGATTTCCACGGCACCCGAAGATTTTACTGGGAAGAGAAGGATCAGTATGGAGTCTATAGAGATTATCAGGGATACGCCAAAGATCTAGATGGAAACACCTTTCGTATTCACAACATGGATATCAGAAGAGTTCTGGAGAGAGCTTCGAGAGATGAGCCAAGCTACATATGTCTTCCTAAACATGCTAGCTTATTCACACAGACAAAGCTGGTACCAGAGATCTACAACAAGGACGAGATCAATGATATCACTCAAATTACCCTAAGGAGTGAATTACTCTCTCAAATAAGAGGTTCGGATGTAGTACTTAGGGATCGAATGCACGGAGACTCTAGGATTACACAGTAGATTATGGTCTTGAAATAAATCTAGATTAATTGGTTAAGAAGTTTTAAAGCAGTAAATGGATTGGTGAGCAAGTTTATTGCTCGATTGATTGTTTTGAAGTTGTTAACGGTTGGTTGAAGTAGCTAGATTCAGGTGTATTCTCATGTATGATAAGTGAAACTTAACTTGGTAAATCGAGAGTTTATTAATATTAATTGTTATTTGAATTCAAACGAAGGTACAATCTATTTGATTGTCTAATCTGGATCTCGGATTTCAACTCTCGTATTTTAATCACGAGAAAGTGTCGATCGATAATTCTTTGTGAATATCGATCGATACACCTTTCGAAATATCGATCGACAGGGTTATTGCTGCGTCGATCGATACTTCTTCCAGAAAGTTTTACGGATAAGTTTGATTTGTATTCTCCAACTTACTAGACTAACTCTCGTCTGTATCTAGTCAGTTAGATCATACTAGTTATTTTCAGGTATTGGGTCAAGCAATGGCTTGATCCCAATTAATCCTAAGATCTAAGTTTAAAGGGTGATCAATCCTAAACTTAGCTTTAAGCACAACTAGATTAATGAACTATATTTCTAAACACCCTAACAATTGTTGTGTCAGTATTACATTTATCAACCCAATTGAGAAACCTAAATCTAACAGTAAGGACTACTCAGACATATTCATGCAACTCATAGTTATGATGGTCTGAATAATACTTTGATAAATAATAGTAAAAGTAAAATAAAATATGAAAACAAGGGAGTTCAAGATCTTCTCTGTTTTGCAGTAGATGATCTATCTCTCCAACTAAGCTCTTCTCTTTCAATGGTGGCTTCTTGCCTCCTCAAAACTAGGTCTAAAAGGGTCTCTAGGCAAGTCTGCCTCTAAAATGATACAAAACCCTAATAAATAGACTAACAGGCGGCCATGGACTAATGATGTAATTATTAAGACTTTTGTGAAACTTGAAATCTTCTAATTTGTCATTAATTCTCGGATGGCTTCATAATCGATCGATGTGAGGTTCCCAATATCGATCGATATTTGGTGGTAACTGTCGATCGATACTGAATTGCGACCGTCGACCATCTCTTGCTTTCAGCGAAGCTCAAAAGATCTCCAAAAAGCTCCAAATATTTCATTTCCTTCCAGATAGTACATGAACCTGTAATTACTCTAAATATACTCTAAATAGTAATAATATATCTTTAAACATTCATAAAACATGGTTGAAAATGGATAAAATCCATGGTCTATCAATCAATGAGATGTTCTATGGAGTCTGTGGAGAACAAGAGAAGAACAAAGAAGCTTTCCAGATGAAACTTGATGGTGTCTACTATCCATTGAATGATAGTATCAGTTGGCTAACTAGTTGCATGGAGGAGATGAAGCAAGACATAGCCAAAATTTAACATGCTACCGATGTTGCTCGATCGTCATCGATCGACAGAGATCAACATACATCGATCGACATTCGTCAACGCACATCGATCGACAACCAGATGCCAACATCGGTCGACGACAATCCACCATGCCCACATACGATGAAGTCTCAACAAAATTTTCACACTAGGGAAGAAATAGATCAGTTGGTAGAAGGGATCTATAGAACTCTGGAAACTACAGAAGAGAGGCTTGATCGGAGATGTGATGACATCTATTTCCCAATGGATCTTAACATTAGTGCTTTGACTTCCAAGATTGAAGCTATGCAAGGAGAATTGGTGGAGATTCAGAGTTATATTGCCCGAAGACCAGAAGCATCATCATCGATCGACAGACGCAACAACAAATCGACCGACATTCATCATCGAACATCGGTCGACGACGCTACAAACCAAGGCCGGCTAGTACCAAAGATGAAATCAGACATGTCCGACACACATTACCATGGAGAGGAGATCTCAGCTGACACTTACGCCACAATTAGAAGAGATCAGGTCAACCTTGGGAGTCTTGGTGAAAGATTGCAGATGATGGAAAACAGAACTGCAACAATGAAAGAAAAATGGATGATAATAATTTATTTATGAGTCTTACTAAAACGTTTTTCAAACAGTTTTATTGAGTCAAGAAGGGGATAATGAACTAATAGATTTTTGCTTGTTATCTAACCACTCTTTAGCACCATTCTAGACTAACTGATTGCAGATAGTACTAAAGATACTAAAGTGGATCAACCTGTCAACTATTCACACTTGCTGAGATTGTTTGAAGGAACCAAAGCTGACCTCCAACACTAAACTTGATAAAAATGCTTGTCTTGGGGCTTGGTATGCATGGGATCAGATTCTTCAAACAAGTCTGGAAGGCAAAGCGTTGTGTAGATAGATTAATCACCCTTTCTCTCTCTATTTTTGAAATATATCTATTAGAGATTTATTATTATTATACATATCTATTAGAGATTTATTATTATTATACATATCTATTAGAGATTTATTAGGAAGGAATTCGAACAAGACTTGGTGGCTACAACCATTAAGGCTTGCTTCACAAATAATCCTAGGATATAGGCAAAAAGAAGTGAACAGGACTTGGTGGCAACCACCATTAAGACTTGATTCATGGAAGTCTATCCAACTTGGTTAATGATCTTGCTAATATAAACAGATTTTGACTAAGAGATAAAATTAGCAGAGAGAGAGGATATGAACTAATATTTACCTGCAGGTCTAGATACTTGTTTGAAAGTCATTGCATCCTATGATCGATACCCCCAAGGTAAAGCCTACACTTTTATTTATGCTGAGAAATGAGGTTGGTAGAGGGGAATGTCGGACAAGATTTGCTAAGTTGTTGGCTAGATGAATTTGGTTGCTAAGCTCGGATATGGTATAATGTGCTTTTGTGATTAGGACTTAGATGTTGATTGCAATATTGCAGAGGTTATGATTCTAAGTTGTAAATCATGTGAGTCCTTGCTGTTTTAAACCTCTTTTAGAGAGACTGCCTGTTTGTTTTGCTTGAGGACAAACAAAATGGTAAGTCTGGGGGAGTTGATAGACTATGGATTTGACCCATTTTCATCCATGGTTTATAGATGTTTTTACTAATAATTATTATATTATAGAGTATATTTATTATATTTATAAGATAAGGAGTGGTTTGGAGATAAGTGAGGATTTTGAAGCATTTTAGAGATATTTGGAGCAAGCACCCGAGATGACCATCGAGGTCGACTATCGGTCGATATTGAAGATGAATAATCGATTGATGTTCATATCTTGACATCGATCGACAGCGAAGCGCGCAGAAAGCCCGTTTGGTCACAGCCGACTTGAAGCCCAAGTCTTCACCAATTTACAAGATTACAAGTCTTCACCAATTTACAAGATTACCCCTTGCGAGTTTTAACCTAATTATATAAGCTTTGCAACCATGTTAGAGGCAAAGTGTGCTTTTCTTGTTTTATTATTTTCACAGCAAGGTTTTCTAGGATTTTGATAGATTGGAGAGAAGATCCAAAGTTATAATTTGTGATTGGAACTCCATTAATATCTATTTTCCATTCTAATGAAGTTTTCTTACCTAGCCGCTGTTATGAATTGCTTAGCCATGTCTGAGTAGTTCTATTGTTATATTTTAGGGTTTAAATAGGTTAGGAGGGATTAGCCCCAACTATAGATTGCTGAGTTGTGGTAATTGTCATTAGGATTGTTCATTAATGACTGTCTCTAGATTAGATACCTAGAACATGCCCTAGGATTGATAGATAAAAGCGAAAGCTTCATTCTCATCTTGAAAACATTCTAACTGAGCTAAGTTTCTTGCTATGAGTAAGGCGAGAGCTGATCGAGTGAGATTAGTAAGCTATCATTCAACCCGCGCATAAAGCTTAACTAGAAGCGCGTCGATTGATATCATTATTGAATAATCGATCGACGGAGCGAAAGGTTAATCGATCGATATCCTTATAGGATCATCGATCGACACTTTCTAATTGATCGACATACGATAGTGGAGATCATTAGATCTAGTTAATAGACAAGTCCAAACATGCGAAAGTTAGATCTAGTTAATAGACAAGTCCAAACATGCGAAAGCTGATAGACTTGTTGACTAAGTAGTTGAGCTTTACATTATCATGCATGCAACTCATTAGGAATCTGTAGGATTATAATCTCAAGTTTCGTGATTAAAAACCCTAAGTCTAGCTATTTCCTTTTAAGCATCAAAACCTCAACCAATCAATTGAGCAAACATTTGCTTGATAAAAACTGCAATTTACATTTAAATCATCAAAACAATATGCTTAACAAATCATATTAGATTTCTTAGGTTCCCTAGCTCCCAGTGAATTCGATCCCTAAGTACTACAGCTCGACCTCTTATTTGAGAGAGTATAAATCTCTCCTTAGGGTAATTTGAGTGGTATCAGCAAACAAAGACTTGCCGATCAGCAGCGAGACATGAGATTCACAAGGACGTACAAGTCAAAACAGACTCATAAGTGCAAGCTGGAGTCTATGATGGGACAAATTCTAAATGGCCAGCAGGAAATGAGTGCGGTTCTCGATGAAAAATTGGATTCCGTGTATTCTGCTTTACATGATAAGTTTGAAACTTTGAGAGACCATGTCAAGAAATTGGATAGCCAAGTTGCGCATATTGCTGGGTTTGTCAGAAGGGATGAAAGATTCCTTCCTAGAAGAACTGACACCAACCCGAGACGTCAAGTTAGTCGGTTGGAGTAGGTTAAACTCTTCAATATTCGGAAATACGGAAGGTTCTCCTTATCGGAAGTTTTCCTTTTCCCGGAGGAAGGGGGCGGTCCCTGGTACCGGACCCGGAATACTTCCCAGCGGGGACCCGGGGCATCTCCTAGCGAGGACCCAGAGGCAGGTGTCTTGCCTGGGGTCTAGAGGAATTCTATACCTGAGTATTTTTCCCCAACAGTTTGCCCCTTATTGCTCGATTTCGTCATCGAACTCGGGGAATAACCTGTGCACTCAAGTCAACTGGAGTTGCTCATTCTCAGCAGGCTTTCCCTAGGCAGGACATCGCTTCAGTAATCCTGCTATCCCGGGTTCCTCTCAGGCCGGAGCCACACTCTGAACCCGGGGGAGGACTGGTTCCCTGATAGCAGACCTGTGTCTGACGCTATCTTCTTGAACCGCTGATCTCTTATTGAAGACAGAGAAGCTCGGGGCTTTTGGTGGTGTCTTGGAGATGGCGGAGCCTGGAGCTCTGGTGATTTCTGAAGAAGAGGCCTGAGCACCTGAACACGATGCATAGAGGCAGGTCTGGAGGCTGGGTGCTAGACTTTGTCGGAGGTTCCAGATGCTTCGAAGGATACTCGGGTCGACTCTCCTTTTCAGGGG
The DNA here is from genome assembly GCF_000695525.1 of Brassica oleracea var. oleracea. Classification (NCBI taxonomy): domain Eukaryota; kingdom Viridiplantae; phylum Streptophyta; class Magnoliopsida; order Brassicales; family Brassicaceae; genus Brassica; species Brassica oleracea. Next base: position 45,170,093 of record NC_027750.1, read on the forward strand.
TCTGTACCTTTTTGCGGAACTTCCCTTTTTAAGGAAGATTTCTCTTTCTCTCGCAAGGACCGAGTTTCATTTTTTATGCTTGTCGTTTATGCCAAGGATTCTATGGATTATTTGGAAACATCCCTATTTCCTTTTCTGGCTCTGCGAAGAGGGATGATCCGGATGTATATAAGGGCACGCGATATCCTCTAATTGGCCTCAATCCAATTCCAGTGCTGATTTCCAGTTGAGAAAGATGAAATCTTGAACTGCTTGCGTTTCCGTATTCACTCGTGGGTGGCCATCCAAGGCCACGTCGTCTTTTCACCGATCCTTTCTCATCTCCTATTCCTTCTTGGGAGACGTTCTAGAGGCTGACAATGAGGCGGTCCCAATGGCACCCCTGAGACGGCGCCGTTCTTGTTTCTTTGATGATGGTCCCCGTTCCGAGGTCGGAGAGGGAGATCTTGCTAATACACGGAGGAAGTATGCGATTCATCCTTCAGTGGGGATGAGGAGCCCGTCTGAATTCGAGCGTGCTCCAGATAGGGGAGCAAGTGAGGTAGCTGTCTATGAGGCATACCTGGAAGCAGGCTTCCGTGGTGTTATCCCTTCCCTTATAGGCGAAGTATCCTCTTTCTTCGGTTTCTGTCCTTCTCAACTAACTCCCCTTACTTGGAGGACAGTAATAGCTATCCAAGTACTTGGCGAACTTCATGGATTTTCTGTCGGGGTACACGAGATTCTATATTCATACTATTTTGCCCCTTTGGTGAACAAAGCAGGGTTCTATCATCTCTGATCCAGCGATGGCACTCCTTTAGTCAAGGAACCTTCGAGGGATATCAGGGGCGATTATCCCTTCGTTGATAGCTGGAACAATCGATACGTATTCGTGAATATCCAGGAGCCTGTTGGTTATCCCACGTCCTAGCGTACTGTCGGTATGTTCTTTTGTTTGTTCGAACCTTGAGTTTCACCGTTCCTTTTGAGTTGTGTTTTTTTAACTGACGCTCGGTTCTTGCTATCATATGTGTCTCGTCTGGTTTCCTTTGCCGGAGAAGCGGTAGCGAAGCTTATAATGGGAGTTTCTCGGCGATTTTGATGGGTGACTTTTCTGGTGAGCAAGGAGGCCTTGCATCATAGCCGTGTTTAGGGTACGCCTTTCCCTTTTAGTTTTCACCCGATAGGATTCCGTTTTCTTACTTCATGCGTTGCTTTTTCCAGGGAACGTGGTGAGGCTCTCGGTGTCAGCTATCTATGATGAGCACCAGAAGGGCAAAGCACAGAAGAGGCGTCCTTTTTATACCCCTCCGCCAAGAATGGCAAGGGCTTCTTTATCGGTTAATGGCTTATCTTCCACCTCGTCAACAGGTGCTGAAGCCGTATCTAATGATGATCCACTGGTGGATGCTCATCGGAGGCTAATTGGCAAGGTGCTCTTTCTCCGTAGTCAGGTGCAGGACATGATGGCTCGCCGGGATCTGTTGATTCAGCAGGTGAAGGCGCCGGCCAGATGGGAGTTCATGAAGGAATGGCTGGAGAAGCGAGTGGAGCATTGGGATCCGGAAGAAGAGTATCACCGACGTCTGTTCCTGTCTGGGGGAATCGACCAGCAGTTGGGGAATTTCTCCCGGGTCGCTACCCTGAGATCTGTTGTGGGGTCGCGATTTTCGGAGGAGCCTTCTTTCTGAACGATTTTTTTTTCTCTTTGTTTCTGAAACTCTGGTTGGGGAATATCTCCTTGTTTTCAGATAATGTCTCTTTGTCGCCCCCTTTGGTTTTTGGAATAATCGGCGCTTCGTAATTCTCTTTTTACGCACTCTTTCCTATTGCTTTGCATGCTCTGATGGTAGTGCTTCGAATTTTTATGAGGACCTTCCCCGCCTGTTTCCCGGTTGAGATGAGACTCGTAGTATACGGTTACTCCTTATACTCTTCGTATGTTAGAAAATAGGATCCTGGAGATTATGCAGGGACCAGAAGATCGTCTAGGAATCCGGAGGTTATAACTAGGACCTAAGAGATGGGCCTTGAAACCCGGAGGTTTCAAGCTTTCTAGAATATGGACTCTTGGAGTCTGGAGATCGTTTTCGTAACCCGGAGGTCTTTGTAAGGACCGGGAGATCGTCTAAGAACCCAGAGGTTTACTTAGACCATGAGATCATATTTTTGGGACCCGGAGGTCGTAGGGGAACCCAAAGATTCTCCTTTAGATCCTGAGATCGCGTTTGGGACCCTGAGGTCGTAGAGCAACCCTGAGGTTGTCCTTTAGATCCTGGGATCATGACTGGAGCCCGGAGGCTGTATGAGGACCCATAGATTCTTCATTTGATCCGGAGACCATACTTGGAACCCGAAGGTTCTTAAGATCGTGATTGGGCCTTGAGGTCGTGTGAGAACCTAGGGTTTTCCCTTAGATCCTGAGATCATATCGGGATCCTGGTGTTTGTATATGGACCTTGAGGTCACATGGGAACCCGGACGTTCTTAGAGATGTAATGATCCCGATGCGCCTTAGGTTGCACAGGGTTTCTAACTTCTTTCTATGATCATATTTGGAACCCTGAGGCCATATAGGAACCAGAAGGTTCTTCCTCAGATCCTGAGATCTTTGCTGGGATTCCGGAGGCTATCTGGGAACCATGAGGTTCTTCCATAGATTTTATACATCGGACCCGAGATTGTATAGGGAACTGTGGGTTTCCTCTTTAGATAGCGGGCTTGTATATGGGCCCGGAGTTCCCTTGAGAACCCAGAATATTTGTTTTCACAGGGACCGTACTCCGCCTCCCTAGGCAAGACTACTACCGGTACATGTTCGGATTTCGCATTCTGCCGCTAGGAAGCTGGCCACTATCGAGTTCCTATGCTGTATTCTACTTCTGCAGGAAGTCACTGACAGGCTTACAGGGTACTGGTGTGGGTGTTATGACCCAAGTGCCAGGCTTCGCTGCTTTCCACGTCTGGAGAAGCATGGTTTTAATTGCTCCATGTATTTCACAGTATGTTGGGGTCAAAATCGGCCACGACGGAATCAATGTCTGAAATTCCCCAAAAAATATTTCTCGTAATAAAAATTTCACATAATTTTTATTGAAAACATTATACGACGAGTTCTTCATATATTTTATCGACAACAAGAAGCAAACATTGTTGGGGTCAAAAACGGTTATTTCGAAATAAACGACCAAAAATTGTGTTTCTGTACGAAAGCTTTCTCGACACACTATCGACAAAAGTTCCTGAGCAAGATACTCGAGAGAAATGGATCACATAACCAAACACGCAGTCCAACTCTTTCGTTCGGATCTTTTGAGGTGCAGAACTGCACAGACGCGTCAGATGTTTAGCTATTGATGAAGATCTTCCCATGGTTTGATTGAGCCTATCTGTTGACACACGATAGAGATTTGAGTTATCTTTCCAATGCCACCTGTCTAAGGTCAATCAGCACCCTGTAGCATAAGTTAGGCCCGTTTTATTGAAGGGTGGATAGAGCACACAGTCCAGCTCGGCAGATGGCCAAGCTGGATCGAACACGCGACTAGCTCAGCGGATGGCCGAGCTGGATCGAACACGCGACCAGCTCGGCCATCCACCAAGCAGGAGCAGCCCAGTTGGGCGGATGACCGAGCTGGATCGAACACGCGACCAGCTCAGCCATCTGCCGAGCTTGACCAGTCTAGTTTGGCGGATGGCCGAGCTGGATCGACAACACGACCAGCTCGGCCAATTGCCGAGCTGAATCAGTCCAGCTCGGCGGATGGCCGAGCTAGATCGAACACGCGACCAGCTCGGCCATCCGCTGAGCTGGAACGATCGTGTTGTCTTTATCCCGTCCTTGCAATTCCCCCCTTTGGGATTAGAACGAACCTATTTTTGTTTCATCTCGATCGGAGTCACCGTTGGAACTTGAATATACGATTTTAAAACCGCAAGAAGTCGTTCTCTCGAATAACATTCGAATTGATCGCATAAAACGGCAACGGTTAGCTGAACACCTTGAATTGCCTACGATATATGAGGAATTTGAATGTTCTTCGGAATCGACGTCGTTTTGAAAGCGCTCTTTTTATAAAATCGTAAAAACGGCTAAGTCGGAAAACAGCCCGAAAGGGCCAAAACGCGGCTAAGAGCCCACTTACGATTTTATACCAAATAAAGCCCAATAGTTATGACGGTTTATCTTTTGTTATGCTGGAGAAGTTAAATGTCAAGTTTAAAGGATAAATGTGAAGTTTCCAAAGATAAACAAGAAGATCGAAGGAGAATGGAGTATTTCCGCGAAGCGATAAACTCGACCAAGGGCAGAAAGGGAGTATATAAGGACGTCGAGGTTGAAGAGGTAAACTTTAGTCATTATTCTCGACATGTTCTATTTCTATGACTGGCACCCGATTACCAGACGAACTCGCACAGGCAGTTTGATCTCTTGGTTCACTCTTTCATAAGGTTCAGTCCGAAATCAATCATAACCTTTTTCGTATCTTTTTCGTCTTCGGTTATAGAGCTGCGACTCAACTAAGTTTAAGGTTTTAGGTTGCTAGAACTAAGTAATTCACTGACAGCTCTTGCGGCCGAAGCTTTTATAATCTCTTGTAATGATCGCAACGCTCTTACGCGAATTCAAAATAAGATCTACCTTTTTCTATGAGTTCGTTTTGTTATTTTTTCGTAGTTTCCGCATTTGTTTGGTTACTTGTCATTGGCTCTCGCAGAGAATCTGGGACCTCAGGGAAAGTTAGGATTTCTTGACTTTCCTCCGATTACGGAAATTGACGGTGTAAATTTCAGTTCCCACAGTTTGGCACTAGAAGGAGGGGGGGGGGGGGGGGGTCATAGCCGCAAAACGCTTGATCAAAGCAATGTCTGGAAATACGAAAGACAAAATCGCAGTTCGCAACAACACTGGTAAGACAACTCCAGCAGCCACTGCGCCTATGGCCAACGCTTACGCAAACGCCACAGTTCTTGAGAAAATCGAAAACCTAGCCCGACTTTTCGCCACAGGAAGTGCAATGAAACGAGCTCGCGATTTCTCTGTCTAAACATTAAGGGAAACGATAAATTTTATCAAACCCCGTAAGTTTAGCTCATTACGAAACTAAAGAAGTCTCAACGTGTAAGGGTTTAACCAAAACACGTTTTCCAAAAACTTTTCGGAAAAGTAAAAATTGCTCTCCCCAAAACCGCATAAAAACCCTAGGCTAATCGCGGAAAAAGGAAGCATAGCAAATCGGGTACATAACTCACGCTGTATTTCTTCGGAATATCTTGCAGAAAAACTCTAGTTTAGTCGCGGAAAAAAGGAAGCACAACAAATCGGGTACATAACTCGCCGCTGTACTTCTTCCGAATAACTTTCGGAAAACCCTAGATTAATTGTAGAAAAAGGAAGCGCAGGAAATCGGTTGTGAAACCCCCACAGCTGTACTTCTTACAAATTACTTTCAGAGAAACGAAGTTGATTTCTGTAGAATCACTCGAAACCTTAAACGGCTGACGAAGACTAAATAAAGCAAAACGGGAGATCGTATCCCCACCGCTAAAACGTTTTCAGAAGCCTAAGATTTCGTAAGAATTCAAGTATCACTTCCATAGTAACAAATTCCGTGAGTTGTCGATGTTTGTCACCTAAATCTTACTTCAGGTAAAACTACTCGAAACATCTGCGGATCAATCCCACGGATATGAGAAAAACTTCTGATTAAGCTTGGTTGCAATAATTAACCTCGTCCCGGCTCTCGTACAACCAAAACTTGAAAACTTCTTTATGGAACAAATCTCGTAAAAATTATGCTCGACAACATCTTGCGAAATAACCTTTGCAAAAATTAAGCTTGACAATATTTTACGAAACAACTTTCGTAAAATTAAAATTGATAACATTCTGCGGAATAACTTTGGTAAAAAACTTTCGTAAAATTAAAGTTGGTAAAAAACATTCTGCGGTATAAAACTCGATATTATTTTTTGGAAAAAACTTTCGTAAAATTAAAGTTGGCAACATTTGACAACCTTCGAAAATATAACAACGATCGTAGAAAAAGAATCTCGGATAAGGAAAGAGATGGAGCGAAATCCGAGAATCAAAATTCGCCCATCCACCTCTCTCCACGGTCTCACCATCCTTCCTCTCACGCCTTGATCTGTCGCCAAAACCTCATCACCTGGCGAGTCTTCCTGATCATCCTTGGCATCTCTTGATCGTCCCTGGCTATTCCTAACCGCTAAAAAAGTTTTCGACGAGATGCTTATTCATTTTCATAAATCCAATGATACTAAGATTGAAACATGGATCACGAAAACCGCAAGATTGGCAGAAGCCTAAACGCGGCCAGGAAAGTAGAGAAATCCAGTAAGAATCAATATTCTTGCTATTCGAAATGGGAAGACAGACACGAAAAGAGTAAGGGCAAATGAGCAAGAAAAACGGAGAAGAGGCTAACCCGAATCTTCGAGAGAACTAAGGTATTTCCGACTTGAAATTTTTGAAATCAGACTTGGAATTTTCGTAGGAAATTACTAAGAAATAAAAATGCCTTTAAGACTGCGATATAACTTTAGGGAACATAAAACCTTGGTGGATAGTCTAGCGAACTAAGTCTTAGGCGATTTTTCCTGTCTCGGTATATCGTTCCATAACTATTCAGCCAGATCTTGTAAACGGATCTAAACTCTCCAAAAATCGAGAATCGATCGCCACGCATATCCAGCTCGCTTCCTAAAGAGAAAAAAAACTAGAGACATGAACTTCGTCTTAAAACCGATTAGTTTCTAGGGATTTTCTCAAAACCGACATATTCCAAGTCGTCAACCTGGAAACAACCAAATCACAGTCCTATCGTCGTCTTTAAATCGACCCGGATTGTCGATCATTCCAAACCTCGGAAGAAGAAACGTACACAACCCTTCAAAGTATCGGTTCAAGCGTTTTCTTTCGTAAAAAAATAGAGGGGGAGTAGGTACGTATACTTTACTCGTATACTCCCAAACTTCAAAAACTTTTGCAAATCGTCAAGAAAACGCTTTCCTCAAAGCAAATTGTCCCAAATAGGCCAACGACAATCGAAAATTTGTCTAAACGCCAGCAACATATCCAGACGATCATGAACATAATCTGAAAGACTATATATCATTTCTTGTCGCAATCATGCGTATAGAAAACCTGTACCAATATCAAACTGAAACTCGACTATTAGCCAAAGACTTGAAACCCTCTCCGGCTTTATAAAGCAGTTTTGTATAAAACATTTTACGAGAAATCTTCAAGCATCAAATCATTTCTTCAGTCTCCGTTGAACCAAGTGAGTCACGGTAATGCATCAAAAACATCTGCTACGAAGAAAACTTGAGAATAAAAGTAGCAGCGAGCACATTAAAGGGAACACTTTCTTCCCGATCGTTGGCTAGATCTACCGCTGGTTGACTAATTCGTTCCAGAAACGAATATGTCATGAGAATCCTCTCATAGCGACTAGATCATAGCGAAATAAACTTTGGAAACACGGCATGAGTAACTCCAAGCAACTTTCACCAAAGATCGAAATCAAAGCAGAAATGTTTCTCGTAAAACCCGCATAAATAACGCTACTTTGACATGTGTATACGTATCACCGATTTACAACCCTCGTAAAATCGGTCCCCATTACTTACGCGAAAAATCCTTCGTACAATCAGATCAAGTCATACGAAGAGACTTTCAAAAGTAAACATAACAGGTTTTACGAAGAAATATTTTTCATATAGCAAATACAAAGCTGTAAAATCTGACTTTGGATGATCAATCTAAAGAGAGATCTCTTCGTATTATGATTTAATAGATCTCATATTTTAGCCATGCGGCTCACTAGCTTATGCGTTTCGTTCCCCTCGGTCACATCCGAGCAGGCAATCGTCCTGCAACTGACTCCGCACTGGTTATGTATCACACCTCTTAGGCTACTTCTTCCTTAGACAAAAACGAATCAATTTCCATAAGACTATAGGAAAAATTATACGAAAAATTCATCGTATAACTTAAACCTAAAGCGGAGAATCGTTTTCTATGACTATCGGCCATCTTAACACGGATAACTCCAGCAAACTTGGCCTATCAATCTCGACAAGCGCTCTTTGGGCCTCGGTCAATTACGCCTTCCAGTAAAGGTCCAAACCAGAATTTGGCATCCCCTTTAAGGACGATCGTAAACTAACATGGCCTTAATGTTAAACACGAAAGTACCATGGTCTAATCCTTGACCTACAACGTCCTTGGCTATCTGAGTGAACACATCCTTCACGCCAATCCAAACTATTTGAGAAACCATCTCTCCATCACTTAACGACTAAATCACAATCTACGATTTGTCTACAAACGTCGTGTGACTATTAAGAGAATAATTATCGTATAGCCCATAGTCGGAAATCATATGATAAATTCTTTGTAACAAAACTCAGACCTAACAACAAAACGGTTAACGGAAAACCTAAACTTGTCGACAATCCACCAAGTTTGAAACATTTCACAATTCACTTTAAGCCCGCTATGTTTTACCCATAATACGCGGTATGTAAGGAAAAATTCATAACAAAGCTCCTAGAGCTATACCAAACATCCTAAAAAATGCACGAAATAGATCTCGGAAGGCCAACACTTCACAAAGCACATGAAGGAAAACACTTCTTCCCATGGACAAATTTACGCGACCCCTCGATCGATAATCAAAATATTAGCATCCGAACATCAATAACAGTTTTGGCTGCAAACATTCGCAGACAAACCAAAACTATTTCTCTGACGTACGGTTAAGACTAAACTCTTGCAACACCGCGAAACATCTTCAAGCCCACAAACATTTCAACCACGAAAACACGGAATGCAAAAGAAAAACCAACATTCAATATCGAGAGACGTCGCATACGCTTGAAGAATGTGTTTTTTCGATAAAATACCTTTCTCGATAAAAACACCTTCTTGGAAGACCAAACAGTCATACACACTAACATCTTCTCAAACACGTATCCTTCGCGAAGAGTCAAAAACGGTAATGTCTACCGATAAATTTGTTGCTGATCACAACAAACTCTCGACGTCCTAAACAGACTAACCCATCTCGTAGAGATTGTTGGGGAAAATTACTCAAGGATTGAATTCCTCCAGACCCCGGGCCGGACACCGACCTCTGGGTCCCCGCTGAGAGGAACCCTGGTTCCCCGCTATGGAGTTCTCCGGGTCCGGTCCCCGAGACCGCCCCTTCCCCTGGGATAAGGAAAACTTCCGATAAGGAGAACCTTCCATATTTCCGAATATGGAAGAGTTTAACCTACTCCAACCGACTAAGGCCCGCCTTAAGAAGACTCTATAAGGGGAACCTAAACCCTAAAGCAAGGGATGGACACTTCAAGACTTAGAGGCTAGAGCTAGACGGTTAGAATTAGGGTTCTTACTCAAATCATTGTAATCCTAGTTTGTCTACTCAATAAAACTCGGGAGGAGACCAATCCTGAGCTCTCCTCGGAGTTCCAAAACTTGAAGGACAAACTCAACGAACACTCCAAGCAACTGGAGAAGAGTGTGTTGGGGTCAAAATCGGTCACGACGGAATCAATGTCTGAAAGTCCGTAAAAATCGGCATGAACGTTTTTACGAAAAATAAATTTTCGGAAAAGATTTATTCTTACGAATAGCCCTGCGGAAGAAACAAGATACATCGGAGAAAACACCGAAAAAGGTCGCACGGTCGCCACGTAGCGACCGAGCTCGAGCCAAGCTCGGTCGCCACGTAGCGACCG
>NC_027750.1:45181034-45188278 GCF_000695525.1 Brassica oleracea var. oleracea
ATTCCCTTTTTTTCAACTCCAGTCCCATCCTATCATTCTCAAGTTTCATCCTCTCATTCTCCATCCTCATTCTCTCTAGCTCTTGATCCCTTTTCTTACTAAACCTTGTTGGGGTCAAAATCAGTCACGACGGAATCAATGTCTTAAAGTCCGTAAAAATCGGCATGGACATTTTTATGAAAAATAAATCTTCGGAAAAGATTTATTCTTACAAAGAGCCCTGCGGAAGAAACACGAGACATCGGAGAAAAGCCCGAAAAAGGTCGCACGGTCGCTACGTAGCGACCGAGCTCGAGCCAAGCTCGGTCGCCACGTATCGACCAAGAACACGTCCTCCTCGGTCGCTACGTAGCGACCGAGCTCGAGCCAACCTCGGTCGCCATGTAGCGACCGAGCACACGTCCCGCTCGGTCGCTACGTAGCGGCTGAGCTCGAGCCAGGCTCGGTCGCTACGTAGCGACCGAGCGTCCGTCCTGCCCGGTCGCTACGTACCGTCCGAGCTCGAGCCAAGCTCGGTCGCTACGTGGCGACCGAGTGTCCATCCCGCTCGGTCGCTACGTAGCGACCGAGCGTCCGTCTTGCTTGGTCGCTACGTAGCGACCGAGCGTCCGTCTCGAGCCGATCTCGGTCTCTACGTAGCGACCGAGCTCTTCCGAAACATCGGTGCGACACGAATCTTTGCATTCTTTTCTACCCTTCGATGCTGTCTCCCAAAGACCGTAGCGAACCCATTTAATGTTTTCCGCCATTCAAAGTCATCAATCAAACTTTACAATAAAAACCGCGGAAAGTTCATTTTTATCAAAAGAGGTCGTAATAAACGCTTCAAGTCGAAAGACGGCCCAAAGGGACCTAAGGCATGACTCAAAACCCATCTTACGATTTCTTAACCAGATGCCCGTAAACCGTGGGACGGTTTACGCTTGGTTCGCAAGGAAAGATAAATGTCAAGTTTCCGCAGATAAATACGAAATTTTGAAGATAATTACGAAGATCGGGAAAAATGGAATATCTCCATTTTTAGGCTATGACGGCTTAAGGGCAGAAGGGGAAAAGCGTAAACCAACCTAGGAGCGAGTATATAAGGAGTCCTAGGCAAGAGGCATGAGGGACAACTTTTTAGACTCATAACTCTCGGCACTTAGAAACTCTGAGGCATTATTCTCGACATGCTCTGTTTCCATGACTGGCACCCGATTACCAGACGAACGTGCACAAGCAGTTCGATCTCTTGGTTCACTCTTGAACTACGTTCGGCTTGATCCTAGAAAGGGGTACGTAGGCAGCTTTTCATAAGTTTAGTCCGAAATCAATCAAAAAAGCTTTTCTGTATTTTCTTCGTCTTTAGTTATCGAGCTGCGAGTCAACTAGGTTTGAGCTTTTAGGCCGCTAGAACCAGGTAACTCGCTGACAGCCTTTGCGGCCAAAGCTTTTATGATCTCTTGTAATGATCGCAACGCTCTCACGAGGACTCGAAATAAGATCTACTCTTTTCTCTAAACTCGTTTGTTATCTTTTCATGATTTCCGCATATATTTGGTCACTTGCCGTTGGCTCTTGCAGAGATCCGGGACCTTATGGAAATTAGGGTTTTCCTAGTTTCCTAATTTAAACGTAAATCGACAGTGCGAATTTCAGTTCCCACAGAGTGTCGAGAAACTCAGCCAGCTCGAATCGGAGAATCTTACCCTCCGAGACGAAAATCAAGCCCTCAACACGGCGCGTACCAAGAAGAGGCGACTCCGGACTCAGGTCCGCCCCATGCCGATTCCGGAGACACCCAACTCCGGGACAGGCGCTGGGAGGAGACGCATCGACGCGCGAAAATGCTAAGGACGCTCAGACCTACGATGTGGAGGACAGCGAATCGGAGCCCGAACCCAATAAAGAAGCACTTGACGGAGCAGTGAGAGCGGAGTCTCCTATGATAGCTCACCTTCACCAGATGTTCTCTGAGAGGCTCGATGCCTTGCAGTCCATGGTAGAGAGGCTCCCGAGGTAGCTCCCCCCATCCGGAAGAGCAACCCCGACTCCTACGACGACACTCCCTTCACCGATGAGATCACCTTGATCGAGATGCCCAGGAAGGTCTCTTTCTTCAGCATAAAGGCGTATGGCGGCACCACTGATCCGGATGACCACGTCACCCAATACCGACAAAGGATGCTCGCCGTAGCACTCCCAAAGGGGTCCGCGCGAAGCTACCATGTGCAAAGGGTTCGGCTCCACCATGATCGGACCCGCTCTGCAATGGTATATCAACCTACCCTCCAGGTCCATAGCTTCCTTCGCGGTTCTCAATAACAAATTCGTGGAGCAATTCACTAGCAGCAGGGACCTGGAAAAGACCTCCAACAGCCTCTACGAAATCCTCTAGCACCAAGTGGAACCCCTGCGAGGCTACATAGCCCGCTTCAGTCAAGAGAAGGTGGCTATCCCCAAATGCAGTATCCCCACTGCTATCTCTTCCTTCAAGAGAGGGCTGCTCCCCGACGGGGACCTCTATAAGGAGCTAACCAAATACCAGTGCCAAACCATGGAAGACGTCCTATCTCGAGTCTGGGTGCATGTAAAATGGGAGGAATATGCCGCCAGCCGCGACAAGGCGCAACAGAAGCAAGATCCCAAGACGATCAGACCAGACCGAACCGAGCGAGATGAGAAACACTCTCAAAGACCAGCCAGGGACTCCGGAAATCGAAACCGGGGCAGATACCAGAATCGGTCGATCGAGAAGGCAGAAGGGATGGCAGTGTCCACGTGGCCAGACATCTCTCACCTCTCCGTCTCAAGGCCGGAGCTGATCAATGTTCTGAGGCAGATGGGCCAACAGGAGATGAAAGCACCCGACTCTTTCCGGAACCCTGGTTTCTGGTGCGACTTCCACCGAGACCACGGTCACAAAACGGAGGACTGCGTTGCACTAAAGATCGAGGTCAACGAGCTGCTTAAACAAGGACACCTCAGGGAGTTCCTTTCCGAGAAGGCCAAGAGCCATCTAAGAAAGGAGACAACGGGTAAGCCCACTGAAGTTGCTACCGTCTCGCCACCGCGACAGGACCGAGTGATCCATGTCATATCGGGCGGTTCGGAAATCAGTGGCATAAGCCATGCAGCCGCGAAGAAAAGCACCTGGAACGCCAAGCAAGGCCTAGAAGCATCAAAGCCAAAATGCCTGCTCCTAGGAACGGACGAAATAAGCTTCACGGCCAATGAGTAGGAGAAAGTTCTCTCCCCGCATCACGACGCCCTAGTCATATCGCTCATTGTAGCGAACTGCATGGTAAGAAGGATACTGGTAGATAATGGAAGCTTCGACAACATCATCTTCCAGGCCGCATACATGGACCTTGGGCTGGAGGAAAACGCTCTAACTCAGAGGATAACCCCACTTATAGGGTTCAGCGGGGAAGTCAAACAAACAGCCGGGGAAGTAACCCTCCCCGTATACGCTGAAGGAGTCAACATGTCAACCAAGTTCCTCGTTGTTGACTGCGACTCGTCGTACAACATGATCCTCGGACGGCCCTGGATTCACAGCATGGGAGCCGTCCCTTCAACTCTTCACCGAATGGTGAAATTCCCTACACCCTGGGGCTTAAAGGCGATCAGTGGGGATCAGTAGTATTCCCGCTCCTGCTACCAGACTACTTTGAAGGGAAAGACCAAGGTCTTATAGCAATTATAGAGTAAGCCTCCAGCTCATCACACCGAAGAACCGGAGGTAGAGGAAATGCACGACGTGCTACAAACCGAAGGAGATCATACCCGACATCTCAAGATCCGCTCCAAGCTGACCGAAGGATTGAGGAGAAGACTAGTAGACTTCCTCCAGTCTAAATCCGATTGCTTCGCTTGGTCCCACGCAGATATGCCTGTGATCGACCCGGAGGTCATCATGCACAAGCTGCAGGTGGATCCCCTACATCAACCCATCAGACAAAAGAGAAGGAAGTTCGCTCCCGAAAGAGAAGCAATCATCAACGATGAAGTCAAGAGCCTTCTCGGTGCAGGGTTCATTCGTGAGGTGCAATATCCGGAATGGCTAGCCAACGTCGTCGTGGTCAAGAAAAAGAACGGGAAGTGGAGAGTCTGTATCGACTTCACGGACCTCAACAAGTCCTGTCCAAAGGACCCCTTCCTGCTGCCTCATATCGACAAGCTGGTGGACGCCACCGCGGGGCATCAGTTGATGATCTTGATGGACGCGTTCTCAGGCTATAATCAAATACTTTTGCGTCCGAAAGACCAGGAGGAAACATCCTTCATGACGTCCAGAGGGATCTACTGCTACAAGGTTATGCCCTTCGGCCTAAAGATTGCATGATCAACCTATCAACGGCTGGTAAACATGTTGTTCGCGGACCAGATCGGGCAAACCATGGAGGTCTACATCGACGACATGCTGGTCAAGTCCTTAGAGGCAGAGGACCACATATCTCACCTACAACAGGCCTTCTCCACCCTCCGGAAGTACAACATGAGGCTCAATCTAGCCAAATGCTCATTCGGGGTCAGCTCTGGCAAGTTCCTAGGGTACATTGTAACCCACCGGGGCATCGAGGCCAACCCGGAGCAAATCAGGGGCATTCACTCAATCCCTTCCCCGAGGAACGTCAAGGAGGTTCAAAAGCTAACGGGAAGGATGGCGGCCTTGAGCTGGTTCATCTCCAGACTTTCCGACAAATCTCAGGCCTTCTTCGGAACCCTCAAGAATCCAAGAGACTTCCAATGGACGGAAGAGTGCGAATCCGCTCTCCAAGAGCTAAAGTCGTATCTTACCACTCCTCCTCTCCTATCCAAGCCACTACTCGGTGAAGTCCTTCGGCTATATCTAGCAGTCTCCGAGCACGCCGTGAGCGCAGTCCTCGTCCGCGAGGAGGGAAATAAGCAGCTACCAATCTATTACGTAAGTATGGCTCACCTGGACGCGGAAACCTGCTATAGCCATCTAGATAAGCTGGCCTTAGCCTTGATGGTCGCCGCTTGCAAGCTCTGACCCTACTTCCAGGCTCATCCAATCGTCGTTGTTACCTCCTTCCCTGTAAAGGTTGTCCTCCACAAACCAGAAGTCTTTGGACGCCTAGCCAAATGGGCTGTGGAACTAGGGGAGTACGACGTAATATTTTGATCTACCACGGCTATAAAGTCACAGGTCCTAGCGGACATCGTGGCTGAATTCTCCCCTGCCTTGCTCCCAGCTTTGGAGCAGGAGGTACGCCTCCGAGGCGAAACTAAGGAAGAGGGAGAATGGATCTTGCACGTTGATGGATCCAGTAACGTCAGAGGAGCTGGAGTGGGGATAGTGCTTACCTCGCCAACGGGGAACACGGCCTCAAGGGCCGTGAGATGCAACTTCAAAGCAACCAACAACGAAAGCAAGTATGAGGCCCGAATCGCAGGTCTAACCCTCCCCCGCCAAATGGGGGCAGAGAACATCCAGGTCTTCGGCGATTCCCAGCTGATAATTAACCAGGTACAGGGAGAGTACCAAGCAAAAGACGACAGCATGATCCAGTATCTGGCGGTTGCTCAGCAACTAATCAAGAAGTTCAAGAGCGGCAAGCTCACTCAAATCCCACGGGAACAAAACTCGCAAGCCGATGCCCTGGCTGATCTAGGGTCAGCCCTCGAAACGAATAGCAAGATGAGTATCCTCTTCTCGTGCTTCAATGGCCAGCTACCCTGGAGGAACTCCCGTTAGAGGAGGTCTCTGCCCTCTAAAAAGGCGAAACCTGGATGACTCTCTTAGTCCGGTATCTAGAGGCCGACATTCTCCCGGAAGACCGCAACGAGGCCAGGAAGATCAAGAAGCGAGCCGCAAGGTACTGTATCTCCCACGATAAGCTGTACCGAAGATCCTTCTCTGGCCCGTATCTGAGGTGTGTTACACCCCGAGAAGCCGCTAGAATCCTGGTAGAACTACATGAAGGAGATTGTGGATCCCACTCTAGTGGTAGAAACCTGGTGCTCAGAGCCATAAGCGTGGGTTACTACTGGCCCACGATGGCCCCGACGCTGACAGACAAGCAAAGCACTGCGACCAGTACCAGAGGTACGCTCCAGTCTCCAAGCTTCCCCCAGAGAATCTCAAGTCCATAAGCTCACCATGGCCTTTCATAAAGTGGGGCATCGACATAGTAGGGAAATTCCCAATGGCGCCGGGGCAGAAGGTCTTCCTTCTGGTAGTCACTGACTACTTCTCCTAGTGAGTCGAAGCAAAAGCGCTCATCCGCATAACAGATCTCCAGATCCGCAAATTCCTGTGGACCTACGTAATCACTCGCTTCGGGGTCCCCCACGAGATTGTCACCGAAAATGGACCCCAGGTCACGAGCCACAACTTCAAGGAGTTCTGCAAGGACTGGGGCATAAAACTAACTTTTCACCCACCCCGACATCCCTAGTCTAACGGACAAGCCGAGTCCAGAAACAAAACCGTGGTCAACATGCTTAAAAAGCGACTGGAGGGCTCTCACGAGAAATGGACGGAAGAACTTCACGGAATTCTCTGGGCCTACCGGACCACTCCCAAACCAGCAACAGGGGAATCTCCCTACTCTCTGGTCTACGGCTCTGAGGCCATTGTACCTACAGAGATGTTGGGGTCAAAAACGGACACGACAAAGTTAACATCCAAACATCCGTAAAAATCAGCATAAGCACTTTTACGAAAATAATCTTCGTAAAGAAATCTTTACGAAGAATTTGCGGTGAAATCTTGCACCAATCTTGGTTGATTCATCGGAACTGAACACCCATGATCCAAGAACACGTTCATAAAACGTGAAGATCGGAAAAATGGAATATCTCCATTTTTCACTTAAGACGGCTTAAGGGCAGGAAGGGAAAAGCTAAAACCGACCTTGGAGGAGTATATAAGGAGTCTCAGGCGAGAGGCACAAGGAGAGAAATTTTCCATAGCAAACTTAGCACTTAGAGCAATTTTAGGCAATTTTCCGTTTTTGTTATTCGAGCTGCGACTCAATTAGGTCTTGCAGTCTTTGGGTCTTAGAACTAGGAATCTCGCCGACAGCTCTCGTAGCCCAGGCTCTTACCTTGTTGTAACGCTCAAACGCGGATTCGGAATGAGATCTATTTTGCTCTCTTTTCGATTTCTTATTTTTCTTGTCTTTATTTCGTGTTATGATTGCTTGGCGTGTGGTTTAGCAAATATCTGGGACCTCTGGGAAACTCAGGTTTTCCTAACTTTCCTTATTTAAATGGAAATCGACAGTGCGAAT
>NC_027750.1:45188318-45219829 GCF_000695525.1 Brassica oleracea var. oleracea
GGGGGGGGGGGGGGGGAACGGATCAATCTAACTCTCAGCCGCAAAACGCCAATCAGATATGACGATTGACGATGGAAAGAACATACGGGACTAGGCCGATACGGATGTCATCTCTTTTAAGGAGAGAGCAACGGTCAACCAGACCAAACCTCGCAGCGACCTCCTTGTCATCGAGTTGACGATATAGAACATCGACGTCGCGAGAGTCCTAATCGATACTGGAAGCTTGGCTAACATTATTTTCAAAAACACCCTTGGAAGAATGAAGATTGACGCGTCCGAAATCGCGGAAAACCCTAGCCCGCTAGTAGGACTCTCAGGGAAACCACTATGGCTCTCGGGTCAATTAACCTCGCAGTCAAAGCTGAAACCATAGAAAAAATCGCAGAGTTCCTAGTTGTCGACCGACCTGTGTCATACAACGTAATCATGGGCACACCATGGGTGAATCTTATGCAGGCAATTCCATCAACGTACCATCTTTGCCTCAAATTCTCAACCCCTCGCGGAATCAAAACAATCTGGGGAAACCCGAGGGTATCACAAGTCTGCTTTGCCGCGGAACTAAAACGAAAAAAATCAGATTCCGAGACCACTCCTAGGAAAAAAATCAGATTCCAAAAACAAGATTCGACGGAAATCTTCAGGCAATTGCGGATAGCTGAGAACCTAGAAGAAAAGCGCGAGCCGACCTGCGAACCCGTGGTATCAGTATGTCTTGACGAAGCATTCCCCGAACGATGCATCGAAATCGGAGCCATCCTCCATGAACCTTTAAGGACTAAGCTCTTAACTTGTCTAAAAAAGAATCTCCACGCATTCGCCTGGGCTGCGGAAGACATGCCAGGGATTGACGTCAACATAACCTGCCACGAGCTGAATATCGATCCAACCTTCAAACCAGTCGAACAGATAAGACGGAAGTTGGGACCCGAACGCGCTACTCCGGTCAACGACGAAGTCGAAACACTGCTTAAAGTTGGATCGATAACAGAAGTAAAGTACTCGGACTGCCTCACCAACCCTGTAGTGGTCAAAAAGAAAAATCGGAAGTGGCGAGTCTGTGTTGACTCTACTGACCTTAACAAATCCTGTCCAAAGGATAGCTTCCCCTTACCGCACATCGATCGATTGGTCGAAGCAACAGCGGGAAACGAACTCTTATCCTTCATGGATGCCTTCTCGGGTTACAATCAAATTATGATGAACCTTGACGATTGCGAGAAAACTGCATTTATTACAGATCGCGGAACTTATTCCTCCAAGGTGATTCCCTTCAGCCTCAAAAACGCCGGCGCAACTTATCAACGATGAACCGGAAGTTCACCGAACAGCTCGGTAAAACTATGGAGGTCTATATCGATGACATGCTCGTCAAATCCCTCCATGCGGAAGATCATGTGTCTCATCTTGAGGAATGTTTCACGCGACTAGACTTGCACAACATGAAGCTTAACCCGGCAAAATGCAGATTCGCCGTAGCGTCTGGAGAATTCCTCGGTTACCCAGCGACGTACTGCGGTACCAAAGCTAATCCAAAACAGATCGATGCACTGATCGAGATGGCTTCGCCCAAAAACAAGCGGGAAGTACAGTGATTAACCGGGAGAGTCGCAACACTTAACCGATTCATCTCACGATCAACAGACAAATGCTTACCTTTCTACGATATCCTACGGGGGAACAAAAAATTCGAGTGGTCGGAAGAGTGCGAAAACGCTTTTCAACAGCTGAAACGCTACTTGGCCACTCCTTCGGTTCTTGCAAAACCTGTCGAACGAGAACCCTTGTTCTTATATATCGCAGTATCAGCAATAGCTGTAAGCGGTGTCCTGATTTGAGAAGAGCACGGTGAACAAAAACCCATTTTTTACATAAGCAAAACTTTGCAAGATGCTGAGTCACGGTATCCACTAATGGAAAAACTAGCATACGCGGTCATGACATCGGCACGAAAGCTCATACCATATTTCCAATCCCACACAATCATCATCCTCACGACCTTCCCTCTGCGGACGATTTTGTATAGTCCAAGCCAGTCAGGAAGACTAGCCAAATGGGGAGTCAAGTTAAGTGAGTACGATATAGAATACCGACCAAGAACGAGCGCAAAATCCCAAGTACTCGCAGACTTTTTGGTAGAACTACCGACAGGAACCGTGACTATAAAGGAACCAAATTCAACATGGGTCCTTCACGTCGACAGATCGTCATCTAAGCAAGGATCGGTCATCGGAATTCGCCTCCCATCACCAACCAGTGAAATCCTGGAACAATAGTTTAGACTAGAATTTCACGCATCCAACAATGAGGCCGAATACGAAGCGCTCATTGCAGGACTACGGTTAGCTCACGGATTGAAGATACGCAACATCCATGCCTACTGTGATTCTCAGCTAGTCGCAAGTAAATATAGTGGAGAATACGAAGCAAGGGATGAAAGAATGGATGCATATCTCAAACTGGTACAGAACCTAGCTCAAGATTTCGACTGTTTCGCTCTCACGCGAATCCCCTGCTTCGAGAACGTCCAAGCCGATGCTCTTGCAGCCCTGGCATCAAGTTCAGACCCAGGTCTTAAAAGAGTGATTCCGGTCGAATTCATTGAACACCCGAGTTATCGGACCACCAGTCATTATCATCCTCATCAGGGATCAACACGACTATGTAGAGGAGATCGCAGTACAGCCAGAAGAAAGATCGGAACAATCCGACTACGGCTGTGATACGCCATGGCTGGAAACAATTCGAGCCTACATCATCTACGGAAAATTACCTCGCGAAAAATGGGCAGCCCGCAAAATCCGAACCAAGGCTACGAGTTATGTAACAGTCGACGGGGAAATTTACAAATGGAAAATTTTTGGACCACTCATGACGTGTTTGGAAGGAGAAAAGGCGAGAAAAGTCATGGAAGAAGTCCATTATAGATCCTGCGGATATTGTGAGAAATTCGCACGAATATGCGAAAAATGCCAAAGGCATGCTCCGACCATCCGACAACCAGAAGAAGTTCTTTCTTCAATCACGTCAGCATATCCTTTCATGTGCTGGGCCATGGACATCGTCGAACCCCTTTACAATTCAAAGCAAAAGCGTTTCCTCTGAGTCCTCACTGATTTCTTCTCAAAGTGGGTGGAGGCGGAATCATACGCAAGTATAAAAGATGTCCAAGTTGAAAATTTTGTATGGAAAAACATTATCTGTAGACATGGAGTTCCTTACGAGATCGTAACCGACAACGGATCCCAGTTCATCTCCAGCTGATTCGAAGCATTCTGCAAAAAATGGAAGATACAATTAAACAAATCAACTACCAGATATCCACAATGCAACAGTCAAGCCGAGACAATCAATAGGACCGTTCTAGACGGACTTAAGAAATGCCTAGAGGCTAAAAAAGGCAGGTGGGCAGAGGAACTTGAGGGAGTCCTCTGGTCACATCGCACGACCCCAAGACGAGCAACGGGAGAAACGCCTTTCGCCTTCGTATATGGGACATAATGCATGATTCCTGTAGAAGTCGAATTCCCCGGCGTCCGAAGAAGATTACTGCCCGAACGAGAAGAGCTCAACAACGCCATGCTCCTAGACAATCTCGACCTCATCAAAGAGCACCGGGATCGAGCGCTAGTTCGAATTCAAAATTATCAACACGCAGCCGCAAAATACTATAACTCCAATGTTCGGAATCGCCGATTCAACGAAGGAGATTTAGTTCTGCGCAAGGTCTTCCAAAACACCGCTGACAAAACGCGGGAAAACTTGGAGCAAACTGGGAAGGACCCTACAAGATCATAAAAGTCATTCGACCGGGTTCCTACGAGATAACCAACATGCAAGGCGTAAAAATTCCAAGAACTTGAAATGCAATGCATCTCAAAAAATACTATCACTAAACAAATCGCTTCACAACCACTGAACTACGAGATGGCTTGATCTCCGAAAGGGGTACGTAGGCAGTTTGTCGAAAGACAAATTCAGCTGTCCCCCCTCTCTAAAAAAAGGGGGGGGGGAGCGGGTACGTATACGTATACTCGTATACTCCCAAGTTCAAAATATCTGACATAGCACTCGCTATTTTCGAAACTTTTCCAACGCAACAATACCACAAAACCGCACGACCATTTTTGGTCCACAAATTATTTGAGTCCTAAAACTCACGAACTTATCAATCACTAGGGAAAACTAACCTTCGGCACTGCGAGACGTCGGAAAAAATGCCTAAGAAACTATTTCCCGCCAGACATCACATAGACGGAATCCTGGTCTAAAAAAAAAAGAAACAATCTTACGCATTAACATATTCTCAAACACGTACTCTTCGCGAAGATCCAAACGGTAGTGTCTACCACCAAGTTCACTGCTGATCACATCGAACCCCAACGTCCTAAATAGATTAAGCCATCTCACAAAGATTATTCTCATAAATCCGACACAAGGATAATAGCGCTATAAAAGAAATCCGAAATTTTGGTCAGCACTTCCAGGAGACTTAAAAATTGTCCTTGGAGAGATGCTCGATTCCAACCAGACAAGTCATATAAACCGAGAACCTATCGCGGACTTTAAATCAGTATGGAATCAGGTCGAAACTATAACGGGATACGTAAGTCGAATTAGTCATCCAACCCCTAAAACCAGAAGTAAACCTAGGTCTTGCCCTAAACCCAGCACACTGTTCTTTAACATCTCAAGGTATGGTATCGAAGATACGAGATCCTAAAGCATGCCTCTATGCTTATATTCAACGTCCTCAGAAATCCCACGAAGTTAGGACTTTGTGGAAAGTTCTCGAAACGGACCACGAATATAGCATTCCACATTGGAGAAAGATATAAGATGACAACTCATAATCTTCCTTCTACACCATCCAAATCTCACATAAAAACGCAAACTGAATATCCATTCATAAAAAGTCGCAATGCAGCGGCGATTCAAAGCCACAAGCGGCCGGTCCCAAAACATAAACATGGCCATACAAGGCCAGAGCGAGATCGTAACCGTGATTGTCATCTGGAATCTAAACCTCCCCTTCACCCATCGCCTCGTCCAAGCTCGGGGCCGCACCGCCTCCATTTTCCCCGACCACAGGATCTCCTTTAGATCAGCCAAGACAAGGTCGAAACTCCCGTCCACGGCCGCCAGATCTCCTTTGCAAGCGGACAACCTGGCTTCCTCGGCCTGTAAGGACAAAGGGGTTTCACCCTGGAGTGCATGAACCACAGCCATCCCACCATCGACAGTCGCCAGTGCCAAATCTCTGCTGTGAATGCACTCGAGGGAGCCTAGAAAGTCGGAGATCTTCGCCAAACGGGTCTGGAACTCAACGCGGAGTGCATCCTTTGCCTCCTCGATCCCACAGTTTGTCGACCCTTCACGACTTTCAATCTGACGCTGAAGTCGACGTACCTCCGAAGACTTGGTCTTCCTGGCCTATTTCTCCATAAGAAAAGAACTCGCCGTCTTCCCAAGGTCCCTCTCGAGCTCCCCAATCTGAACCTCGAGCTTAGACACCTTTGCGGAATGAGAATCCTCGACAGCTTTCAGCATTGCTTCAGACTCAGACAATCTGCCCTGCATCTTTGTCAGATCTCTCGCAAGACGACCGACCTCGGAACCGCACTCGCTGATCATCCCATCGATCAGCGACATGAACTGCGAGATGAGGTAACAATTAGAGATACAAAGCAAAACATGGCTAAACAGAATCCAACGCTCTAAGATTAAAAAGCCAAAGTGAAGAATGAACCTTTCCCCAGAATCCTGATGCCAGACTCAATCCTTCCTGCTGCGAAGATTCTCCGTCATTGCCACTGGTGCATCTCCTCTTCCGGCCCTTTGGTTGAACAACATGAGTAGCGCTAGGAGCACACAATGCCAGGACAATCTCCTTTCTAGCTGGAGGAGGAGGAATCGACTCAGTCCCCTTTTCTTTGCCATCAACGAGAATCGGAGTCGTAGACGACCCAGAAGGCTGAGCCGAAGCATCTGGCACGCACGGAACACCTGTTTCAACTTGCGCTCCTGGGTCTTGCGGAACCTGAACCTCAGGTTCATGAGTCGAAGTGACGACCAGAACAGAAGAGAACGGAAGCTCGGTGTCAGCGTGCACCGTTTCCTTCTCGCAAGCTGGCACGCTATCGGAGGGAACCAGTCCTGGAACTTGGGAGGTGGCCTCACCCATCTCGGCATCGGAACCTCTCTTGTCACTTTGGGAAGAAGAAATCTTGAAAGCTAAATTTAGGAGAGAAGCTAGAGAGAATTTGGAAAGAGAGGAATGTGTGAAGGGAATGAAAGATGGGAGTTCACTACTTTGAGCTTAGGATTTCGATTTATTATATGTATTTATATTTCTTCATTTATACTCTTCCGCGGAATTTTGAATGTAAACTCCGTCCAATTTACCTATCTTGCCTAACTCGCCAAACCGCACACTAGAGTCTCAGCGACAATCCACGATTCTAGCGGGCTGGGGGGCTAACTGTTGGGAACAAAAACAGACACGACGAAGTTAACATCCAAACATCCGTAAAAATCAGCATAAGCGCTTTTACGAAAAGTAATCTTCGCAAAGAAATCTTTACGAAGAGTTTGCGGTGAAATCTTGCACCAATCTCGGTTGATTCATCGGAACTTAACACCCATGATCCAAGAGAATGTTCATAAAACATCAGAAAATGATCCAAACAAGGTCGCCACGTAGCAACCAACCAAGCCACTCGGTCGGTCGCTACGTAGCGACCGGCCCGCGAACGAGTTGGTCGCTACGTAGTGACCGACAAAGCCACTCGGTTGGTCGTTACGTAGCGACCGACCCGCGAACGAGTTGGTCGCTACGTAGCGATCGACCAAGCCATTTGGTCGGTCGCTACGTAGGTACTGACCAAGCCATTCGGTCGGTCGCTACGTAGCGGTTTTTATCGTAAAGTTTCAACAGTAACTTTGATCGGAATGATGTGAGAAATGATATGGCTGCGGTACATGGGAGCTAGCATAGAGGAACAGAAAAAAATGCATGGATTTGGGACGTACCCGTTGATCGATGCCTGAGACAGTTCGGTCGCTACGTAGCGACCGATCCAGCGCGGATCAGGCCGCTACGTAGCGACCGAACTGTCTCAGGCATCGATCAACGGGTACGACCCAAATACGTGCATTTTTGTCTGTTCCTCAATGCTAGCTCCCATGTACCGCAGCCATATCATTTCTCACATCATTCCGATCAAAGTAACTGTTGAAACTTTACGATAAAAATCGTGAGAACTTGTTTTTGTCGAAAAGAAAATCGTAAGAAACGTTTCTTGTCGAAAGACGGCCCAGCGAGGTCTAAAACGCGATTACAAGCCCACTTACGATTCTTTAAGAATGAGCTCGCAGATACTATGGCTTTTTAGGTTATTATTTTATAAAAACATAGTAATAGTAAAAGATAAGTTTCTGCAGAAAAAATGTTAATTTTCCGCGGGAAAACGTGAAGATCGGAAAAAATGGAATTTCTCCATTTTTCACTTAAGACGGCTTAAGGGCAGGAAGGGAAAAGCTAAAACCGACCTTGGAGGAGTATATAAGGAGTCCCAGGCGAGAGGCACAAGGAGAGAACTTTTCCAGAGCAAACTTAGCACTTAGACCAATTTTAGGCAATTTTCCGTTTTTGTTATTCGAGCTACGACTCAATTAGGTATTGCAGTCTTAGATTTTAGAACTAGGAATCTCGCCGACAGCTCTCGTAGCTCAGGCTCTTACCTTGTTGTAACACTCAAACGCGGATTCGGAATAAGATCTATTTTGCTCTCTTTTTTATTTCTTATTTTCCTCGTGTTTATTTCGTGTTCTGATTGCTTGACGTGTGGTTTAGCAGATATCCGGGACCTCTGGGAAATTAGGGTTTTCCTAAGTTTCTTTATTTAAACGGAAATCGACAGTGCGAATATTGGTTCCCACAAGAGATGCACGTAAGAACAACGGTCTCCGGATCCACCTCTCAGGAGGAGAACAATGAGCTGATGGTGCTAAGCCTCGACCTACTCAACAAAAAAAAGAGAGGCCGCTCGGCTTATAAACGGGTCCTACTAGCAAGACGTCGCCAGGAAGTACAACAAGAAAGCCAGAACCAGAACTTTCCAGCAAGGGGCCTGGGTTCTACGACGAGCAGAAAAAACAACGAGGAAACTCACCCCAGGGTGGGAAGGACCCTATAAGGTCATTGAGGTGCGGAGAGCAGGCACCTACAGGCTGCATGATAGCAAAGGTAAAATACAACCCAACTGCTGGAATGCCCTGCACCTCAAAGCCTATCATTTCTAATACGGTCCCCGGACCATAATTTCTATACTACTATATACTATTTTAGCATTATGATTTCGTACTCCTATGTACGTTAAACGTCTCCGGGCAAAGCTTATAATAAAATAATTTCGACTATAAAGGCATAAGGAAAATCATTATACTTAAAGGGGCATACGAGTTGGATCAGATCTCCAGAGACCTCCGATCATGGCCAACCCTTGCAAAAGTGGCACGACCTCCGGGCACGCTCACAAAAAATCAAAACGGGTATGAGACATAAAGCAGGAGTGGGTATGCGCAAGCCTGAGTATGCTGTCAAAACTACCTAAAACCCCTGTGCAGCCTAAGGCGCATCGGGGTCCCTAGAGTACCAATGTAAAAAGTACATGTATTAAAACACTACGAGCTACACAATACAAGGAACACATGGTATATATTCATTGCAAAAGTACTGTGAAATACAGGGAGCAATCTAAATCCTGCTTCTCCAGACATGGAAAGCAGCGTAAGCCTGACACTTGGGTCATAACACCCACACCAGCACCCTCTAAGCCTGTCAGTGACTTCCTGCAGAAGTCGAATACAGCATAGGAACTAGATAGTGGCCAGCTTCCGAGCGGCAGAATGCGAAATCCAAACAGGTAGAGGTAGTAGTCTTGCCTAGGAAGGCGGAGTACGGTCCCTGCGAAAAACAAAATATTCCGGGTTCCCAAGGAACTCCGGGTCCTTATGCAAGCCCCCGATCTAAAGAGGAAACCCCAGGTTCCCCATACGATTCTAAGGAAGAACCTCCGGGTTCCCCCATAGCCTCCGAGTTCCAATCAAAGATCTCAGGGTCTAAGGAAGAACCTTCGGGTTCCTATGTTGCCTCAGGGTTCCAAAGAATAAAAAGAAGCTAGAACCCCTGTGCAGCCTAAGGCGCATCGGGGTCACAACAAACTTCAAAGAACCTCCGGGTTCCAATCAGCGATCTCCGGATCTAAACCTCCGGGTTCCAACACTAGCTCAGAGGTCTAATACGATTTTAGAAAGAGGATAGAACCCATGTGCAGCCTAGGGGGCATCGGGGTCATTACATCCCTAAGAACCTCCGGGTTCCCACGCGACCTCAAGGTCCAAATATACCAGGGTCCTGATACGATCTCCAGATCTAAAGGGATACCCCATATTCTTACACGACCACATGGTCCAATCTCGAAAACCGCCAGGATTCAAACCACGATCTCCGGATCTATCATAAAATCCCCTGATTCCTACACCGCCTCCGGGCTCCAGTCTCGGTCCCAAGATCTAGAGAAAAGTACTCCGGGTCTCCAAAACAATCTCAGGATCCAAGGGGAACCTTCGGGCTCCTCCACGACCTTCGGGTCCCCCGATGACCCTCGAGTCCATGTTCTAGAAAACTTGAAACCCCCGGGTACACAGCCCGTCACTCGAGACGTAGCCGCAACCTCAGGGTTCCTAGGCTATCCCTTGACTTATGCATAGTCTTCAGGTTCGGTCAACCCCGATACGATAGCTCAGTTTAAAACAAACAAGCAAGAATCTGGATAAAAAGAAGGCCACAGCAGAGCCGTTGTTCAAAAATTATTAAAGGCCACGAAGGACCAAGGTTCAAACAAACACCATTATTCGAAGAAAGGAGACAGGGAAAACGGGAGAAACAGAGACATAAGTTCAGGCGGGAGATCCTCTCGGCTTGACAGATGAATGGCAGGTTCATCCTCGAAAGTAGGAGGGAGAACACCCTTGTTCCTAGCCTCCTCTCGAACTACAGCCTTGTATTGTTCTAGCGCCATAGCTAAATCCCATTGAGCACTCTGTTTCCTTAACCATTCCCTCATCAACTGCCAGCGAGCAACAACCCTCGCTCCATTAGTGGCCATCACCATCTCAAACTTAAAAGTCTCCGCCGCTGCCTTGAGGACATCGATCTCTTCTCCCAGTTCTTGATTCTTCTGGCTCGTAGTCAACGCATCAGCTGAAGGCGTCTCGGCCACATTCTCCAGATCTTTCCCCTTGTCTTTAAACCTTTAACTCCCGGGCCGCACGTTGATCCCTCTCTCCTGACACCTGGCGCTTCAGGTCCTCAATCTCCTCTCTGAGGGTCGGCAGGTCTTCACTGGATAGTCGCTCCCCAAGATGGTATAGCTGAGATACGGTCTGCACGAAACATGAGTCTCAATCAACCTACCCGACTGAAAGGGAAAGCGGGCATGCGATAGGACTTACCCGAAGAAGCCCTCCTTGAAGAACTTGGACTACCTCTGAGGGATCCCCTATAGGCAAGACAGTACCGTCCTGAGGGAACACGTTCAAGTTGAGATTGGACAAAGCCACAGCCAAACTCCCTACGGAGCGAGCCATGTCAGCCGTCTGCTGCGCCGATCGAGTCGTCACGCCGCCACTTTTGGGTCTCTTTCCTGGAAGAAATGGAGAAGTCTCCAGCTTAACCACTGTCGAACGACGGCTGCCGGTAATCATCACCTCATCTCCGGATGCACTCCTACTACTGGACCTCTTCGTCGTAGACATAACTTTCACCGCTTCCTGATAGGCTGCAGAGGGATTATTGGTAACGCCTCCTAACATATCTCCTGGATAGAAATAATCGTCAGACATTATAGAAGAAAAGAGGACAAGGAAAGGGGATACTTACTCCAAAGGAAGCTGTCGCGCCCGGAGAACAGCTCTCTCTCCTTCCGAAGGAGCATGATGAGTTCTGGCTGCCTGAAAAACACGGGGTCAAAAATATGGCCAATCAGCAAAAGGATTAAACGATTCCTACCGATAAAATTCCATATATGGGAGGATCCGGGGAACATCATAAAAACATATCTCTCCTGCGAGGGCGAAGATGGAATCTCCCCTCTCCTTCGTTAAGGGGAGCCAGATGATACGCGAACAGGACCTCATTGATACCAAGAGATAGATACTCCAAATCACCTAAATTCTGGATAGCTATGAGGATTCTCCAAGGCGGAGGGTTCAGCTGTGAAGGTGAGATCTCAAAAAGATTGCACAAACCAGCAATCAGAGCAGGAATCGTTCCCCTGTGGCCGGAGTCAAAGAAAGCTTTGTAAACGGCAATCTCCCTAGGGATATAGCTGGAAGCATGCTCTTCTGGGGTGGGGATTCGGAGGATAACAGAAGAAGGAAGTGAATATCTACTCCGCCATTCCGCCAGTTCATCCTCACCGACCGATGAGGCAGGACCCACCAAGGGAGGAGCCGCATAAGAAAAAGATAGAGACAAGGGAGCCATCAGATCACACTCAGATCCTTCAGCCTCCTCCGACGAGCTGTCCGATCGATACACCAGAGACTGCATCCTTCTCTTCGATCTAGCCCTGTCAGCCGTCGTAGGAATAGAAGAGGAGGATCGCTTAGACATGATTCTAATAGTTCCTATCCAATGGATCACAGCAATGAGGAAGCTAAACTCGAGGAAACCTAACGAGAGGTTCGATCTATCTAACCAGAATCCGAAGAACCAGAAGAGAGGTAAGAGAAAAGGTTACCTGAACTCAAGATGCCGACGACGAAAGAGCGAGAAATAAAAAAGGGAAAGAGGAAAGGCAAAGCCTAAAAAGAAGGAGGTGTTGGGAAGATTCCCGAAGAAGCCGCGAGCCCATTAACTTTCGGATTTTGGGGGAGATTTGAAATTCACAATCTTCCCTTTATCAACAGAGTTGCTATCTCATTCGATCTCCTGCGCCTAAGGGAATAAGATCTCCAAAATAAGGCGAGGATTGGCGCGAGTTATCCCGGACGCCAAAAATGGAAAGCTCAGGAAATCCCGAACTCCATCAGGAACCACCCCACAAAATTCACGCCAGCATCAACGCCTGCTTCTACACAAGCTCCTCCTCAGGAGACATCAGAGCTTCAGGCTCGACCGTCTCCAGGATGCCATCAGAGGCCCAGAGCTTTCCTATCTTCGATAAGAAACCCGTGGTTCAATAGCCCCAGACCCCGGTCTGGAGAAAGGGAACCGGTCCTCCCCCGGGTTCAGAGTGTGGTTCTGGCCTGAGTTGAACTCGGGATCGAAGGATTACTTGAGCGATGTCCTGCCTAAGGGGAGCCTGCTGAGAATGAGCAACTCCGGTTGACTTGAGTGCACAGGTTATTCCCCGAGTTCGATGACAAAATCGAGAATATGGGGCATACTGTTGGGGAAAAATACTCAGGAATTGAATTCCTCCCGACCTCGGGCAGGACACCGACCTCTGGGTCCCCGCTGAGAGGAACCACGGTTCCCCGCTATGGGGTTCTCCGGGTCCGGTCCTTGAGACCGCCCCCTTCCCCCGGGAAAAGGAAAACTTCCGATAAGGAGAACCTTCCATATTTTCGAATATGGAAGAGTTTAACCTACTCCAACCGACTAAGGCCCGCCTTAAGAAGATTATATAAGGGGAACCTAAACCCTAAAGCAAGGGATGGACACTTCAAGACTTAGAGTTTAGGGCTATGCGACTAGAATTAGAGTTTATACACCAATCATTGTAGTTCCAGCTCTTTGATCTAATAAAAACGTCTCCTAGACGGCTAGAATTAGGGGTTTTATTCAAATCATTATAATCCTAGTTTGGCTACTCAATAAAACGTCTTTTCAAGTCTTTATCTCTACAATATTTCTCAAAATCAATACAAATATCAGCCTTATCCATCGTTCTGTAGTACTAACAAAGATCCTACACAAAAATCCCCTAACAGAGATAGCTCTTGAACACCCGACACAAGGGTAATAGCGCTATATAAAAAATCCAAAATTTTGGTCAGCACTTTCGGGAGATGCTCGATTCCTACCATACAAGTCACGTAAGCTGAGAACATATTGCGGACTTTAAAGCGTGACGGAATCAGGTCAAAAATGATACGGGAAACGTAAGTCGAAGTAGTCATCGCACCCCCTAAAGCCGTGATTAGACCTAAGTCTTGCTCTAAGCCCAACACACTGGTCTCTAACATCTCTAGGCATAGTATCAAACACCCTGATACGAGATCCCAAAATTTGTCTCTTGGCTAATATTCGAGCGTCTTCAGGAATCCCACAAGTTTACGCACTGCGGAAAACTCTCGAAACAGATCACGGATGTAGCAGTTCACACAGCGTTAGAGTACGAGATGACAACTCGTAGTCTTCCCTCTACACCCATATAAAATGAAATCGGCAGCAACATGCCTGATAACCTCTACATATAAACTAGACCGTAAGGTCTCTAACATCTCTAGGCATAGTATCAAACACCCTGATACGAGATCCCAAAATTTGTCTCTTGGCTAATATTCGAGCGTCTTCAGGAATCCCACAAGTTTACGCACTGCGGAAAACTCTCGAAACAGATCACGGATGTAGCAGTTCACACAGCGTTAGAGTACGAGATGACAACTCGTAGTCTTCCCTCTACACCCATATAAAATGACATCGGCAGTAACATGCCTGATAACCTCTACATATAAACTAGACCGTAATGGTCTCGCTGGAAAACAGGTCATAAGAACCTTAACTCCAAAAGGAACTATGAAAGGCTTGATCCCTTCAACAAGGGTACGTAGGCAGCCGTCATAAGACGCAGCCCCGATCTTATCGCTGATATTACGGGTATACGCACACCAATTAACCTAATGTGTACACTACCACAATCGAATGGTATGTCGATATAGCACTTTAGGATCGAACCCACAGAGACCAACGATTACACTTTATTTCTATAGGATTAATATCAAGCTAAAACAATATGAGGGTTTTAAGATTTGAGGGTTTCGTGACAAGCAAGTAACAAGATTAATTAAAGATTTCAGATGATTAAAATGCTAGCCTAGGGCGGTTTGATCGGGTGTTAAGCAAGTGTGAGCCAAACAATTATTCAAGTTCAATTAAGAGCAAGTCTAGAACTCGGATCACTCAAGTAAACAGTCAACTGTCGTGGTACTGCTCCCTATGCTGATCGATCTTGATACCTAAACTCTTGTTTGGATCAAGACGCGCCAGCAAGGAATAGAGATCAAGTCTGATATGTTCACAAAACACCCTAATATCTACTTTCGCTGATTAGAGATGCAATGCTCATTCATAACAGATCTAGCAACCTATTAAACGGGTAATGAACAGGTTAAACCTGGGATCTAACATTAAGCAGCCAGTTTAATGCAAGCATTAAGAACAGTTATGAATGAAGACAATCAATGGTTTCACTTATCTATGTTTAACTCACGGATCTAACACCCTAACACACTAGGCTAAGCAAGTGGACTACTCAGCCATGAACAGAGAAATCACAGAGACAATAGATGAAGAAAACATGCTGAATCAATAAATAAATAAGATAGGGTTCATGAATCTTCTCAAGACGAGAGAGACGAAGCCTTCTCCCTTAGGTAACAAATCTTCAAGTACAAAAGTCTCCAATGGTATCTTGTGTAAAAACTAGCGTAAAATAATATAGAAAAACAGAAAAAGAAGTTATATCAAAGCCATAGGCGGCTGGCAGAGAAAAATAGGGAGATTAGGGCAAATCCCGAAATAAGTTGTAGTTTCCTTAAAAATCTCTGCCGCGGGAACATGCACTCGGGGTGTTCCGCGTGATCGGAAATAGCCATCAGGACTGTTCTGCGTGAAAGTCACCAAAATGTACTCTTTTCTGCCTCTTTTGTTCCAGTTGGTCCATCTCCCATCCAATGCAACTCCAGACCTATCATGACTCGAAAAGGACTAAAAGGACTCGATAAAGACTCAAAAAGACGATAGAAAGCATTGTTAGAATGTATCAAAAACACAACAAATCAATTCCCCCAGACTTAGATCCTTGTTTGTTCTCAAACAATGCCAAGTATCAAGAACATGGAGAAAGGTTTGAAAGTGGGGGGACTCTCTTATTCTCAGCAACCAAACTTTAACCTGGAATCTCTGAACCATACAAACAGTAAACTAGGATAACACACCCTTACCAGAACCCCAGTGACTGCTGTTCAAAAATTGGATCCATACTCTACATCTCAAACCTGAAAAAGCAACACTATCGAGACAAAACTCCCTACATACATTTAAGAGTAGCATGAGCTTCTCATCACAGGCACTATTCAGGGTGGACGGTCTAGATGTGGTACAAGCTATTTAATGGTGGAGTTAAGAGTGTTTAGGGGCTACCATTTTGATATGACTTAAATTACCCTAAGGAGTGAATTACTCTCTCAAATAAGAGGTTCGGATGTAATACTTAGGGATCGAATCCACAGAGACTCTAGGATTACACAATAGATTTATAGTATTCAAATTAAGGCTAGATTAAATGATTTATAGGTTTTAAAGCAGTAAATGAATTGGTGAGCAAAATAATTGCTCAACTGATTTGATTGTTAACAGTTGGGAGAATAGCTAGATTTAGGTATGTTCTCAGGTATGATAAGTAATACTTAAGTTGGGTCTTTAGGGGTTTGATTGATATTAATTGTTCTTGAATTCAAACTAGGATATAATCATTCTGATTATCTAATCTCGATCTCAGATTTCAACTATCGTATGTTAATCGCGAGAAAGTGTCGATCGATCGATACACCTTTCAAAATATCAATCAACAGAGCTGTCGCTGCGTCGATCGATGCTTCTTCCACAAAGCTTTACGGACAGGTTTGATTTATATTCTCTAACTCACTAGATCAACTCTCGTCTGTATCTAGTCAGTCAGATCATACTAGTTTATTTACAAGTATTGGGTCAAGAAATGGCTTGATCCCAATTAATCCTAAGATCTAAGTTTAAAGGGTGATCAATCCAAAACTTAGATTTAAGAACAACTAGATGAAGAACTATGTTTTTACACACCCTAGCAACAGTTTAAATCAGTATTACATGTATCAACCTATTGAGAAACATAAACCTAACAGCAAGAACTACTCAGACATATTCATAAAGCACATAGTTATGATGGTCTGAATAATACTCAATAGATAAATAAAAACAGAATAGAGTAAGAAACAAAAGGAGTTCAAGATCTTCCCTCTCTCAAGGTGTACAGATCGCTCTCTCCAATCCTAAGCTCTCTCTCTCTAGAATAGTATGAAGCCCAGCCGTGAACAATGGCTTAGAAAACAGTAAAATAGGGTTTCAGATCGTCCAGGGGTATATTGGTAATATGTGGTGAATTCTGGGCCTAAATTGTTCACGAAACAGGCTTGGCCTATTTTCTGGGAACACTGTCGACCGACACCAATGATGTTTCATCAATCGACAGTCCTTCCTCTCCTCGACAGCTTCCTCTCGCGAGGCAGACTGACCACTCTTCAGTAAACTGGGCATAACTTCTGCTTCAGGATGCTGATTGACCTCAAACCAGTGGCATTGGAAATTTAACTCAAAGCTATATGTTGTGTCTCCATCCATAGCTAAACATCTGATGCGTCTGTGCAGTTTTGCACCTCAAAAGGCTCCAAAATCACAATATTTCTCCAGAACGTACCTGAACCTGTAAATACTGTAAATAGACTCTATATAGTAGTAAATATATGTTAAAACACTTATATACCATGGCTGAAAGTGCATAAAATCCATGGTATATCAACTCCCCCAGACTTACTCTTTTGCTTGTCCTCAAGCAAAACAGACGGGCAGTTTCTCTGAAAGAGGTTTGAAAATAGCAGGGACTCACATGATTTAAAACTTAGAATCAACACCTCTACAATATTGCAATCCACATCTAAGAGGTCCTAATCACAAAAGCACATTATACCATATCCTAGCTTAGCAACCAAATTCACCTAGCCAACAACTTAGTAAATCATGTTTGGCATTCCCCTCTACCAACCACATTTCTTAACATAAACAAAAGTACAGGCTTTACCTTGGGAGTATCGATCACAGGAAGCAAGGATTTTTAAACAAGTATTTGGATCTGCAGGTAAAAGTTAGTTCCTATATTTTCTCTCTACTAATTTCTCCATTTAGTCAAAGTCTGCTTCCATTGTAGGATCATTGACCAAGATTGGACAGGCTTCCATGAATCAAGCCTTAATGGTGGTTGCCACTAAGTCCTGTTCACTTCTTTTTGACCCATATCCAAGAATTCATGTGAATCGAACCCTGATGATTGCCGCCACCATGTCCCGTTCGAATTCTTTTTGGTTGAATCCTTATGAAGCAAGCCTTAATGGTTGTAGCCACCAAGTCCTGTTCGGATTCCACCTAACTAACACATAATTAGTAAAATTATAATTAATTAATTTTTTTTTTGAATCTACCTATTAATCCTGGGTCAAAATAGAGAGAGAAAATGTGA
The DNA here is from genome assembly GCF_000695525.1 of Brassica oleracea var. oleracea. Taxonomy (NCBI): domain Eukaryota; kingdom Viridiplantae; phylum Streptophyta; class Magnoliopsida; order Brassicales; family Brassicaceae; genus Brassica; species Brassica oleracea. Next base: position 45,205,883 of record NC_027750.1, read on the forward strand.
TAAATCTACACTAGGTTTTACCTTCCAGACTTGTTTGAAGAATCCGATTTCATGTATATCAAGACCGAAGACAAGCAGTTGTGTCAAGTTTAGTGTTGGAGGTCAGCATTGGTTCCTTCAAACAATCTCACCAAGTGTGGACAGTTGACAGGTTGATCCACTTTAGTATCTTTAGTACTATGTACAATCAGAATGTTTAAAATGGTGCTAGAAGAGTGGTTAGATAACAAGCAAAAATCTAATACGATCATTATTCCCTTCTTGACTCAATAAAATTTTTTTTTTTTTTTTAGAAATCATATAGCAAACTGATATCAGTAAATACCTCCCCCACAGTTAAATCTCACTGTCTCCAGTGATAATTGATAGACCATGGATTTTACCCACTTTCAGCCATGGTCTATAAGTATTTTAATATATATTTACTACTATATAGAGTCTATTTAGAGTATTTACAGGTTCAGGTACGTTCTGGAGAAATATGGTGATTTTTGAGCCTTTTGAGGTGCAGGACTGCACAGGCGCGTCAGATGTCTAGCTATGGATGGAGACTTTCCCAACGTTTGATTGAGCTCATCGTTCGACACAAGTTCTAGCTTTTAGTTAGCTTTCCAATGCCACCGGTTTGAGGTCAATCAGCATCCTGTAGCAGAAGTTATGCCCATATTACTGAAGAGTGGTCAGTCTGCCTCGCGAGGGGAAGTTGTCGATACGAGGAACGTATGTCGATCGATGCAGAACTCTTGACATCGATTGATATGAATGCCAGAATGCGGGATGAGCATATTTTATGAATGACTGAAGCCCAGAAGCAACCACAAATTACCAGAATATCCTTTGACGACCAGAAATCCTATTTATGTTATTTATAAGCCATTGTTGACGGCTACGCTATCTAAATTTTCTTTAATTCATTATTCTTAGTTAAGAGAGAAAGGAGGAACTCCTTCAGAGTCCTCCTGGAACTCCATTGTCATTGGTTTTTATATCTATTGCAGTTTTATATCTATTCATCCATGATTTTTGTGACAAACTTCATGTCTGAATAGATCCACCTGTTAGGTTTAGGGTTCAGATAGGTTATGAGAGATTAGCCCCAAAATATAGAACTGTTAAGTTGTGATATTCATCATAGGATTGTTCTTACTGCTTGTGTTCCAGAGTCATGAACTAGAACTCTGATCTTTGAATCATTAGGCACAATGCCATCGCTTGGCCTTTTCTCTGAACTGAATTCTACTGAGTTAGGATTGCTAGAAACATACGAGAGTTGATTTAGAAACCCTGGTGAACACATATTCAACCCGATCGTAAAGCTTGCTAGAAGCGATATCGATCGATGATCCAATAGATTAATCGATCGATATTGTGAAAGGTGTATCGACCGATATTCCTATAGAATAATCGATCGACACTTTTTACAGATCAACATGCGAGAACTGAGATCTTAGATCTAGTAATAGATAATCTAGACATGCGAGAGCTGGTAGATTATTGTTATTGTTTGAGTTATATAATATCTTGCAAGAAACAATTAGCCTCTATATCATTATAATCCTGATTACCTGAATAGAAACCCTAAATCTAGCAGCCATCCTTCCATCAAACAACTCCCTGCCAAGCTGAACAATTGTAATGTTCAACTTGTTTACTGCTTAGTTTACTGCCTTGCTATATTTATTTACTACTTTATAAACTATCAGTCTAGCTTAATAATATAACTATTAGATCTAATTGGTTCCCTAGCTCCCTGTGAATTTGATCCGTAAGTACTACAACTCGACCTCTTATTTGAGAGGGTATAAATCACTCCTTAGGGTAATTTGAGTGATATCAAATTTGGCGCCGTTGCCGGGGAGCTTTGATCGCCTTTAGATATTGTCTAGTTAGATTTAGTCTAGGTTTTACTATTGTTCTAAAAAATCTAATAAAATTTTTTTCTTCTATTTCAGGTACATACATCTTAGTACGAGGAACAACAATGAATAAAGGATTTTTGGGTTCTTCAAAGAAGAAGCCTGCTGATTCACGTACGATCCGTAAGTCTACGAGGGAAGAATCGATCGACACCCTCCAAGCATCATAGATCGACAGCGTGAACCAAGCATCGAACGACACTATTCAACTTGTGTCGGACAACACTGTTCACCACGGTACTGTTTACTCCGGTACTGCTTACTCCAGTACTGTTTATCACGGTACTGTTCATTACGGTACTATTCATCACGGACTGTTCATAGAGGTACTATTCATCTCGTCACTGTTCATATCCCGTCGATCGACACTGTTCATATCCCGTCGATCAACACTGTTCATATCCCGTCGATTGACACTGTTCATCTTGCGTCAATCAATACTGTTCATCCCGTGTCGATCGAACTGTTCACTGTGACACTGTTCACTGTGATACTGTTCACTGCGACACTGTTCATCCCGACACTGTTCATCCGGTGAAAAACGACACCACCTGCGGGGAGAAAGAGAAGATCGAAGTGCTTAAACTTAAGGTCGATGAGAATTGGATTTTAAGAGATGAAGAAGGTTGCACTCGCAACAGCGCAGGACAGTTGATTAATGCTCAGGGTGCTGTGATCCCTGATGTGATTGCTGTTGCTGAGATGAATGACTTTGACCTGAGCCGAGAGTGGTACGATTGGATAGGTCAAGATCCCTTCCTGGGTCTTCTTCACCAAGATCCTAGAAACCACATCGAAAAGCTTAAGGATCTCGTGTCAAGGAGTGAGCAGAATGAAGTGTCTGAATACCACATGCTCTGCTAGATCTTCCCCTATTCTATCTCTGGGGATGCATTCAGATGGTTCAGTCAACTGCAACCAGGATCTCTAACCAGCTGGGATGACACTGAAAGAACATTCCTTTACAAATTTCTTGATGATGCTGAAGCAACTCGAGAAAAGGAGAAAAATGATAAATGGGACAGGTTCTTGGCATCGTTAGATGAGGAGTATATGATTGTAATACAGCTGCTCGACGACATTATGGCAAAAAGGGATGTACAACATGGATTTGCAGAGCCGAGCAAAGTAGAAGAAATTGATACAAGTGATCCGATTTCAGCATAGATCGACAACAGTACCTCAGAATCGATCGACATCGGCACCTCAGAAACGATCGACACAGACTTTTGTCATCGATCGATACCACTCGAAATCCCTGAAAGATCGAGTTGTCCTCAGGATATTGCAGACTCGACCCATAAGAGCACTGATGTATCAAGTTGTTCTCCTTCCCCAGATATAGAAAAAGGGATCACCATGGAAGATTCGTTGGAGCTAGAAGAATTCTTGGAGTTGGAGGATGGAGAAAAGCTTGAAGATTCGGATTCGAGTAGAGAAGTTACTATGGAATACTTCTTAGAGCTGGAGGAATGGATTGAAGATATGGATCAGAATTTGAAGAAGAAGCTTGATGACGATCAGCATACTTCGAGAGGAGATCTGGAAACTTCAAAGGCTAGCATCGATCGACACCAACCTGATGAGATCGATCGACAACCACCCCACATCATCGATCTACACCCAGTCGACATCGATCGACACCACCAACCAATTATCGATCGACACCACCCACCTAATACCGATCGATTCCCATTGCTAGACATTCCGCCTGGTTGCATAATTGAGATGGAACCGATCGACATCACCCACCTAGGCAAGTCTGCCTCTAAAATGATACAAAACCCTAATAAATAGCCTAACAGGCGGCCAGGGACTAATGATGTAATTATTAAGACTTTTGTGAGTCGACATCGATCGACACCACCAACCAATTATCGATCGACACCACCCACCTAATACCGATCGATTCCCATTGCTAGACATTCCGCCTGGTTGCATAATTGAGATGGAACCGATCGACATCACCCACCTAGGCAAGTCTGCCTCTAAAATGATACAAAACCCTAATAAATAGCCTAACAGGCGGCCAGGGACTAATGATGTAATTATTAAGACTTTTGTGAAACTTGAAATCTTCTAATTAGTCATTAATTCTCGGATGGCTTCATAATCGATCGATGTGAGGAACCCAAATCGATTGATATTTGGTGGTAACTGTCGGTCGATACTGAATTGCGACCGTCGACCATCTCTTGCTTCCAGCGAATCTCAAAAGATCTCCAAATAGCTCCAAATAGACCATTTCCTTGCAAATAGTACATGGACCTGTAAATACTCTAAATAGACTCTATATAGTAGTAAATGTATCTTAAAACTCTTATAAACAATAGCCAATAATAGGTAAAATCCATGGTCTATCAACTTCCCCAGACTTGCTCTTTTGCTTGTCCTCAAGCAAAACATACTAGAGCAGTCTCTCTAAGAGAACCCACATGATTTAAAACTCTGAATCACCACCTCTACAGTATTGCAATCCATATATAAAAAGTCCTAATCACAAAAAAACTTTATACCATATCCTAGCTTAGCAACCAAATTCTTCTAGCCAGCAACTTAAACAAATCTTGTCTGACATTCCCCTCTACCAACCTCATTTCTTTGCATAAATAAAAGTGTAAGCTTTAACTTGGGAGTATCGATCACAGAAAGCAAGGATTCTCAAACAAGTATTTGGATCTGCAGGTAAAAGTTAGTTCCTATCTTTTCTCTTTTCTAATTTCTCTCTTTAGTCAAAGTCTGCTTATTGCAGGATCATTGACCAAGATTGGACAGGCTTCCATGAATCAAGCCTTAATGGTGGTTGCCACTAAGTCATGTTCACTTCTTTTTGATCCATATCCAAGAATTCATATGAATCGAACCTTGATGATTGCCGCCACCAAGTCCTGTTTGAATTCTTTTGTTGGAATCCTTATGAAGCAAGCCTTAATGGTTGTAGCCACCGAGTCATGTTCGGATTCCACCTAACCAAGCCCGAAGACAAGCAGTTGTGTCAAGTTTTACCTTCCAAACTTGTTTAATGAAAAGGTGATAAATCTACACAAGGTTTTACCTTCCAGACTTTTTTGAAGAATCCGATACCATGTATACCAAGCCCGAAGACAAGCAGTTGCGTCAAGTTTAGTGTTGGAGGTCAGCTGTTGTTCCTTCAAACAATCTCAGCAAGTGTGGACAGTTGACAGGTTGATCCACTTTAGTATCTTTAGTACTATGTTCAATCAGAAAGTTTAAAATTGTGCTAGAAGAGTGGTTAGATAACAAGCAAAAATCTAATAAGATCATTACTCCCTTCTTGACTCAATAATTTTTTTTTTTTTTTTAGAAATCATATAGCAAACTGATATCAGTAAATACCTCCCCCAGACTTAAATCTCACTGTCATCAGTGAAAATTGATAGACCATGGATTTTACCCACTTTCAGCCATGGTCTATAAGTGTTTTAATATATATTTACTACTATATAGGGTCTATTTAGAGTATTTCCAGGTTCAGGTACGTTCTTGAGAAATATGGTGATTTTGGAGCCTTTTGAGGTGCGGAACTGCACAGGCGCGTCAGATGTCTAGCTATGGATGGAGACCTTCCCACCGTTAGATTGAGCTCATCATATTACACAAGATATATCTTTAAGTTAGCTTTCCAATTCCACCGGTTTGAGGTCAATCAGCATCCTGTAGCAGAAGTTATGCCCACTTTACTGAGGAGTGGTTAGTCTGCCTCACGAGAGTAAGCTGTCGATAAGAGGAACGTATGTCGATCGATGCAGAACTCTTGACATCGATCGATATGGATGCCAGAATGCGGGCCGAGCATATTTTATGACCGACTGGAGCCCATAAGCAACCACAAATTACCAGAATATCCTTGGACGACCAGAAACCCTATTTATGTTATTTATAAGCCATTGTTAACAGCTACGCTATCTAAGCTTTCTTTAATTTATTGCTCTTGGTTAGGAGAGAAAGGAGGAACTCCTTCAGAGTCATCCTGGAACTCCGTTGTCTTTGGTTTTTATATCTATTGCAGTTTTATATCTATTCATCCACGATTTCTTTGACAAACTTCATGTCTGAATAGATCCACCTGTTAGGTTTAGGGTTCAGATAGGTTATGAGGGATTAGCCCAAAATATAGAACTGTTAAGTTGCGATATTCATCGTAGGATTGTTCTTACTGCTTGTGTTCTAGAGTCATGAACTAGAACCCTGATCTTAGAATCATTAGGCACAATGCCATCGCTTGGCCTTTTCTCCGAACTGAATTCTATTGAGCTAGGTTTGCTAGACACATACGAGAGTTGATTTAGGAACCCTAGTGAACACATATTCAACCCGATCGTAAAGCTTGCTAAAAGCGATATCGATCGATGATCCAATAGATTAATCGATCGATATTGTGAAAGGTGTATCGATCGATATTCCTATAGAATAATCGATCGACACTTTCTGCAGATCAACATGCGAGAGCTGAGATCTTAGATCTAGTAATAGATAATTTTGACATGCGAGAGCTGGTAGATTATTGTTATTGTTTGAGTTCTATAATATATTGCAAGCAACAATTAGTCTCTATATCATTATAATCCTGATTACCTGAATAGAAACCCTAGAGCTAGCAAAAATCCTTCCATCAAACAACTCCCTGCCAAGCTGAACAATTGTATTGTTCAACTTGTTTACTGCTTAATTTACTGCCTTGCTATATTTATTTACTACTTTATAAAATATCAGCCTAGCTTAATCATATAACTATTAGATCTAATTGGTTCCCTAGCTCCCTGTGAATTCGATCCCTAAGTACTACAACTCGACCTTTTATTTGAGAGAGTATAAATTACTCCTTAGAGTATAAATTACTCCTTAGAGTATAAATTACTCCTTAGAGTATAAATTACTCCTTAGAGTATAAATTACTCCTTAGAGTATAAATTACTCCTTAGAGTATAAATTACTCCTTAGAGTATAAATTACTCCTTAGAGTATAAATTACTCCTTAGAGTATAAATTACTCCTTAGAGTATAAATTACTCCTTAGAGTATAAATTACTCCTTAGAGTATAAATTACTCCTTAGAGTATAAATTACTCCTTAGAGTATAAATTACTCCTTAGAGTATAAATTACTCCTTAGAGTATAAATTACTCCTTAGAGTATAAATTACTCCTTAGAGTATAAATTACTCCTTAGAGTATAAATTACTCCTTAGAGTATAAATTACTCCTTAGAGTAATTTGAGTGATATCAATAATTAGTCTAAGATTGGTTGGTTACAGAATAATAAATACTGGTTAGATGTTAGACAAGAGAAAAGAATGTGTTACCCTCTGTCTCGAGGATCGATCGACATGTACACCGCATAATTGATCGATATTATCGCATCTCTGTCGATCGACGTAACCATCTCATTATCGATCGACAGCGCAGAGACAGAAAACGTCTGCGCTAGCTGCAACGTATCCATGTGTCTAACTCATCATAGAATTAGCATCAGTCAGCTAGGTTAGCTTTGTTAGACAATCCAAACACATGCAAGATTAGCAAAATAGATAAACTCCAGTCATAACATAAAATAATAAGTTCAAAAGTAAATCCTAAGAGTTCGAAAATAAAACGGAAAACATAAGTAGATAGGGATAGAGATATGAGGACTAGTCCTCATCAGCGGTCTCGTCGCTGGAGGTGCCTCTGCCCTGGCGGGACGGTCCTACTGCTGACGGTGAGCTGGCTCGCACACTCCTCCTGGTCGAACAGCGACATCTCGATACTCTATCCCAGATGGCAGTGAGAGCATCGGCTACGACGCTCTGGAAGTCTCCCTCAGGACGTGTAGACATGTCTGGCATTGGAGGGAATGGCGGTAGTGCGTACTCGGGCTGATGTGGCTGAGGTCCTCCAGGTCGCTGGACCGTGTAGCGGCGCGGCTTGGCAGCTGGGGCTCGGATGAGGCGAGGATCAGGTCGTAACTGAATGCTGGTAAGGCCATGGGCAAAGTCCGTGAGTGACGGGAGTGGGAGCCTCACCAAGTGTATGACGTCCTCATCCCTGAAGCACCAGTCGCGGTCGTCTTTGAGCCACTGTGCGCTCATGAGGTACGCTGCATCCATGTATACGATCCAGTCATCCATCTCAGCGTCGTCTTAAGGGACTCCGCAATTGACGAAGTTCAGAGTAAGTAGGCTCCCAACCGTCTTCCTCTTCTTTCCCGTTGACTGGAAAGGATTCATCTTGAGCTTGGCCAGATGACTGGAAAGGCTTCATCTTGAGGTTGGGCCACGCGTCGTCCGCGGGCTCCTCGATATTCTCCATGTGAACCAAACTCCTCACCACATAGTAAACTAGAGTGAGATCCTGGACTCGAACCTTACTAGGTTCCATCTTGCACAACAAGGTGTTGGCAAGGGCGTTCATGAAGTAGCGCAGAGTCGGGTGACGAATGTCCGACTGAACGGTCTTGGCGGCGTCGAAGAAGCCAGTGGCTCTGTGGCTCCAAAATGTCCCTATCCCTGGTAAGTCGGGTACGATGGCGTGCTTGCGCTCGGTCTCGAACCCGTAGATAGTGCAGAGTGTCAAAAGAGGGACTCTGTAGCGAATGTCGCAGATGAAGAAGGTCATGACACCCTCGCTAGCCTTCTTTGCCCTCTCGTTGGCATAGTAGACGTTCACGGTGGCCATGAACTGACGGACTACCTCCGGGTAGAGAACCTGTGGGTGAGTAGCAAAGTTTCCCATACCCAACTCTCCGAACAAGTCCTCGAGGTCCGATCGGATGCCCAATGCTTGGACCACGTCTGGATCGACGAACCACGTCGGTTCAATGGAAACCTTCAGCCACGCATTGTAGAATATGCTGTCGTAGTCGTCCCAGGCTTGCCCGATTTCCTGGTTTCAGCATGTCGCTCTCTTTGCCGCTTTACGTGTGTCGTCGAAGTGGTCAAAGAGCAGGATAGGTTCGTCTTCGTGCTCGCATGGCCAAGGGTATTGGTCGTGAGACGGTGGTGGTGGCGGAGCTGCGCTACTGCCGCCTACGTCGAACCTTCTCTTCGTCCTCCTTTCATACATCTGCAACCAAAAACCATAAACGAAAATAGGAGTTCAGTCCGGTTTGATGGTTGATGCAATTTCGATTGACGGAACGATAGGATGTCGATCGATATTTTGGTGCGACAATCGATCGATGAAACGTGTGAATAATCGGTCGATTTCGCCTTTGCAGGAACCTGCAAAAACCCAATTATGCAATTCGATTTGCATGGTACACAAAATCCGTTAAATCGATCAGTATTCCCTATTATATTGTTCCTTAAACACAAATTGATCGATATAAACTCTAAAATCTCAGTTCAAATCCGATTTCTATTTCAACCTTAGGAAGAACGAAAATTTAGAAAATTTCGTGTTCATAGCTTGAGTTAAGTGATCTAAACGGAGAGTTGGTTGAAATTCGAGTGGATTGAGTGCCAGAATCGTCGGATTTGGGTGAAAAAATAGAGAGAAAAGAGATGGAAATGTTTTCGTAGGGTTTTCGGGTTTGTGCAAATGTCGACTTAAATGAGCCCGTGTCTGATCAGCCGATGTCGATCGATGAAGAGTTGTCGTGGGAATTAGTTCGTCTTTGTCCTTCTTCACCACAGTGATTCCGCCCTTTTTTTGGTACAACATGAACGGGGCAAATCCAATTGCTATCCGAAATCGGGTAAATGACTCCGGCATCTAGAAGTTTAATTATTTCCTTTCAATAACTTCTTTCAAGTTCGGGTTCAGTTATCTTTGGTGTTCCACTGACGATTTCGAACCGTCTTCTAAGTGAATCCGGTGCATGCACAGATCTGGAGAAATGCCAGGAATATCTTCGAGAGAGTACCTGAGGGCTTTCCTGTATTTGCGTAGTTTATTTAATAACAACGAAATTTCTCCCTTTGTGAGGTTGGCGTTCATGATCACTGCATATGAATCTTTATGGAGAAAAGCATATTTGAGTCCAGCGGGCAGCTGCAACAAAAAGGATAGAGCAAATTAGAGGTCTTAGACTAAATACATAACCGAAATATAAAGGTAAAAAGATGGTCCCCGGCATATTACATGTATACGCACACCAATTAACCTAATGTGCACACTACCACAATCGAATGGTATGCCGATGTAGCACTTTAGGATCAAATCCACAGAGACCAACGATTACACTTTATTTCTATAGGATCAATATCAAGCTAAAACAATATGGGGATTTTAAGATTTGAGGGTTTCGTGACAAGCAAGTAACAAGGTTAATTACAGATTTCAGATGATTAAAATGATAGCCTAGGGTGGTTTGATCGAGTGTTAAGCAAGTGTGAGCCAAACAATTCTTCAAGTTCAATTAAGAGCAATTCTAGAACACGGATCACTCAAGTAGAACAGTCCACTGTCGTGGTACTGCTCCCTATGCTGATCGATCTTGATACCTAAACTCTCGTTTGGATCAAGACGCGACAGCAAGCAATAGAGATCAAGTCCGATATGTTCACAAAACACCCTAATATCTACTTTCGCTGATTAGGGATGGAATGCTCATTCATAACAGATCTAGCAACCTATTACACGGTTAATGAACATGTTAAACATAGGATCTAACATTAAGCGGCCAGTTTAATGCAAACATTAAGAACAATTATGAATGAAGACAATCAATGGTTTCACTTATCTATGTTTAACTCATGGATCTAACAGCCTAACACCCTAGAGTAAGCAAGTGGACTACTCAGCCATGAACAGAGAAATCACAGAGACAATAGATGAAGAAAACAAGCTGAATCAATAAATAAATAAGATGGGGTTCAAGAATCTTCTCAAGACGAGAGAGATGAAGCCTTCTCCCTTTCAAGGTAGCAAATCTTCAAGTACAAAAGTCTCCAATGGTTTATTGTGTAAAAACTAGCGTAAAAAAAGATAGAAAAACAGAAAAGAAGTTATATCAAAGCCATAGGCGGCTAGCAGAGAAAAATAGGGAGATTAGGGCAAATCCCGAAATAAGTTGTAGTTTCCTTAAAAATCTCTGCCGCGGGAACATGCATTCGGGGTGTTCCTTGTGATCAGGAACAACCATCAGGACTGTTCTGCGTGAAAGTCACCAAAAGGTACTCTTTTCTGCCTCTTTTGTTCCAGCTGGTCCATCTCCCATCCAATTCAACTCCAGACCTGTCATGACTCGAAAAGGACAAAAAGAACTCGATAAAGACTCCAAAACACTTTAGAAAACATTGTTAGAATGTATCAAAAACACAACAAACGACCAACTCGGCGGATGGCCAAGCAGGATCGACCACCCGACCGGCTCGGCCATCCGCCGAGCTGGACCAGTTCACAGGATCGAACACGCGACCAGTTCAGCGGATGGCTGAGCTGGATCGAACACGCGACCAGCTCGGCCATCCGCCCAGCTGGATCAGTCCAGTTCGGGGGATGGCCGAGATGGGTCGACAACACGACCAGCTCGGCCATCCGCCGAGCTGAACCAGTCCAGCTCGGCGGATGGCCGAGCTGGATCGAACAGTCCAATTCGGCGGATGGCCGAGCTGGAACGATCGTGCTGTCTTCATCCCGTCCTTGCAGTTCCCCCTTTGGGATTAGAATGAACCTGCTCTTGTTTCATCTCAATCGGAGTCACCGTTGGAACTTTACGATTTAAAATCCGCAAGAACTCGTTCTCTCGAATAACATTCGGATTGATCCTATAAAACGGCAATGGTTAGCTGAACACCTCGAATTGCCTACGCTATACGAAGAATTTGAATGTTCTTCGGAATCGACGTCGTTTCGAAAGCGCTCTTTTTATAAAATCGTAAAAACGCCTAAGTCGGAAAATGGCCCGAAAGGGCCCAGAACGCGGCTAAGAGCCCACTTACGATTTATACCAAATCTAGCCCATTCGTTATGACGGTTTATCTTTTGTTATGCAGGAAAAGATAAATGTCAAGTTCAGAGGATAAATGTGAAGTTTCCAAAGATAAACAAGAAGATCAAAGGAAAATGGATTATCTCCGTGAAGCGATAAAATCGACCAAGGACAGAAAGGGAAAGAGCAAACCACCTCTAGGAGGAGTATATAAAGACGTCAAGGTTGAAGAGGCAAGGGGACAATTCTTTTACTCTTAGAACTCTCTGCACTTAGAAACTTTATGACTGGCACCCGATTACCAGACGAACTCGCTCAGGCAGTTCAATCTCTTGGTTCACTCTTTCAATCGAACTACGTTAGGCTTGATCCTCGAAAGGGGTACATAGGCAGCCTTTCATAAGGTTCAGTCTGAAATCAATCAAAACCTTTTCGTCTCTTTTCGTCTTCTGTTATCGAGCTGCGACTCAACTAGGTTTAAGGTTTTAGGTTGCTAGAACTAAGTAATTCGCTGACAGCTCTTGCGGCCAAAGCTTTTATAATCTCTTGTAATGATCGCAACGCTCTTACGTGGATTCGAAATAAGATCTACCTTTTTCTATGAGTTCGTTTTGTTATCTTTTCGTAGTTTCTGCATTTGTTTGGTTACTTGTCGTTGGCTCTCGCAAAGAATCTGGGACCTCAGGGAAAGTTAGGGTTTCTTGACTTTCCTCCGACTACGGAAATTGACGTTGTGAATTTCGGTTTCCCCAGTTTGGCGCTAGAAGGAGGGGGGGGGGTACGGATTACTCTAACTCATAGCCGCAAAACGCCAGATCAAAGCAATGTCTGGAAATATGAAAGACAAAATCGCAGTTCGCAACAACGCTGGTAAGACAACTCCAGCAGCCATATCGCCTATGGCCAACGCTTACGCAAACGCCACAGTTCTTGAGAAAATCGAAAACCTAGCCGCGACTTTTCACCACAGGAAGTGCAATGAAACGAGCTCGCGATTTCTCTGTCTAAACATAAAGGGAAACTATTAATTTTATCAAACCCCGTAAGTTTGGCTCATTATCGAACTAAAGAAGTCTCAACGTGTAAGGGTTTTACAAAAACATGTTTTCCGAAAAAATTTCTGAAAAGTAAAACCTGCTCTCCCCAAAACCTCTGAAAAATCCTAAGTTAATCGCGGAAAAAGGAAGCACATCAAATCAGGTACATAACTCTCCGCTGTATTTCTTCCGAATATCTTGCAGAAAAACCCTAGGTTAGTCGCGGAAAAAAGGAAGCACAGCAAATCGGGTACATAACTCGCCGCTGTACTTCTTCCGAATATATTTCGGAAAACCCTATATTAATCGTAGAAAAAGAAAGCGCTGGAAATCGGTTACGAAACCCCCCACGGCTGTACTTCTTCCAAATAACATTCAAAGAAACGAAGTTGATTTCTATAGAATCACTCGAAACCCAAAACAGCTGACGAAGACTAATAAAGCAAAACAGGAGATCGTATCCCCACCGGTAAAACGTTTTCTGAAGCCTAAGATTTCGTAAGAATTCAAGTATCACTTCCATAGTAACAAATTCCGCGAGTTGTCGATGTTTGTCACCTAAATCTTACTTCAGAAAAAATTACTTGAAATTTTGCGCGGATCAATCCCACGGATATGAGAAAAACTTCTGATTAAGCTTGGTTGCAATAATTAACCTCGTCACGGCTCTCGTAAAGCCAAAACTTGAAAATTTCTTTACGGAACAAATCTCGTAAAAATTATGCTCGACAACATCTTGCGAAATAACCATTGCCAAAATTAAGCTTGACAACATTTTACAAAACAACTTTCGTAAAATTAAAATCAATAACATTCTGTGGAATAACTTTCATAAAATTAAACTCAATATTATTTTTCGGAATAAACTTTCGTAAAACTAAAGTTGGCAACATTTGACAACCTTCGAAAATTGAACAACGATCGTAGAAAAAGAATCTCGGATAAGGAAAGAGATGGAGCGAAATCCAAGAATCAAAATTCGCCCATCCACCTCTCTCCATGGTCTCACCATCCTTTCTCTCATGCCTTGATCTGTCGCCAGAACCTCAACACCTGGCGAGTCTTCTTGATCATCCTTGGCATCTCTTGATCGTCCCTGGCTATTCCTAAACGCTAAAAA
>NC_027750.1:45219853-45250455 GCF_000695525.1 Brassica oleracea var. oleracea
TTATTCATTTTCGTAAATCCAATGATACTAAGATTGAAACATGGATCACGAAAACCGCAAGATTGGCAGCAGCCTAAACGCGGCCAGGAAAGCAGAAAAATCCAGGAAGAATCAATGTTCTTGCTATTCGAAATGGGCAGACAGACACGAAAGAGTAAGGGCAAATGAGCAAGCAAAACGGAGAAGAGGCTAACCCGAATCTTTGAGAGAACTAAGGTATTTCCAACTTGAAATTTTTGAAATCAGACTTGGAATTTTCGTAGGAAATTACTAAGAAATAAAAACGCCTTTGAGACTGCCATAAAACTCTAGGGAACTTAAAACCTATGTGGATAGTCTAGCGAACTAAGTCTTAGGCGATTTTACCAGTCTCGGTATATCGTTCCATAATTATTCAGCCAGATCTTGCAAACGGATCTAAACTCTCCGAAAATTGAGAAACGATCGCCACGCATATCCAGCTCGCTTCCTAAAGAGAGAAAAAACTAGAGACATGAACGTCGTCTTAAAACCGATTCGTTTCTAGCGATTTTCTCAAAACCTACATATTCCAAGTCTTCAACATAGAAATAACCATATCACAGTCCCAGCGTTGTCTTTAAATCGACCCGGATTGTCGATCATTCCAAACCTTGGAAGAAGAAACGTACACAACCCTTCAAAGTATCGGTTCAACCGTTTTCTTTCGTAAAAAAAAAGAGGGGGATTAGGTACGTATACTATACTCGTATACTCCCAAACTTCAAAAACTTTTGTAAATCGTCACGAAAACGCATTCGTCAAAGCAAATCGTCCCAAATAGGCCAACGACAATCGAAAATTTGTCTAAATGCCAGCAACATATCCAGACGATCATGAAAGTTAGGGTTTCTTGAGTTTCCTCCGATTACGGAAATTGATGGTGTGAATTTCGGTTCCCACACAGTACTTTTGAAATAATTATACCATGTGTTCCCTGTATTGTGTAGCACGTAGAGTTTTAATACAGGAACATTTTACAATGGTACTCTAGGGACCCCGATGCGCCTTAGGCTGCACAGGGTTTTTAGGTAGTTTTGACAGCATACTCAGGCTTGCGCATACCCATTCCTGCTTATCGTCTCATACCCATTTTGATTTTCTGTGGACATGCCACTTTTTGATAAGGGTTGGCCAGAATCGGAGGTCTCTGGAGACCTGATCCAGCACGTATGCCCCTTTAAGTATTCTGATTTTCCAGCGTCATCAGTTCATCGTTCTCTTCTTGAGAGGTGGACCCTGACGACGTTGTTCTTACGTGCATTTCCGTAGGTATTATGGTCTCAGAGCCATAGACTAGCGAGTAAGGAGTTTCTTGCGTCGTGGTCCTAGGAGTGGACCGGTAGGCCCAGAGGACTCCGTGCAGTTCTTCTGCCCAATTTCCATGGGAACCCTCCAGTCGCTTCTTAAGCATGTTGACCACGGTCTTGTTCGTGGATTCCGCTTGTCCGTTAGACTGGGTATGTCGGGGTGTGGCGAAAGTAAGCTTTATGCCCCAGTCCTTGCAGAATTCCTTGAAGTTGTGGCTCGTGAACTGGGGTACATTGTCGGAGACGATCTCATGGGGTCCCCGAAGCGAGTGATTACGTTCGTCCACAGGAATTTACGGATCTGGAGGTCTGTTATCCGGCTGAGTGCTTCTGCTTCGACCCATTTGGAGAAGTAGTCAGTGACTACCAGAAGGAAGACCTTCTGCCCCGGCGCCATAGGGAATTTCCCCACTATGTCCATGCCCCACTTTCTGATAGGCCACAGTGAGGTTATGGACTTGAGCTTTTCCGGAGCGAGTTTAGAAACTGGAGGATGCCTCTGACACTGGTCGCAGTATTTGGCTTGTCGGTTGGCGTCTGCAGCCATCGTGGGCCAATAGTAGCCTGCCCTTCTGGCCCTGAGCACCAGGCTCCTGCCGCTAGAGTGGGATCCAGAGTCTCCTTCTGATATCACTCAAATTATCCTAAGGAGTGAACTACTCTCTCAAATAAGAGGTTCAGTTGTAGTACTTAGGGATCGAATCCACAGAGAGCTAGGAAACCTAATAAATCTAATAAGATTAGTTAAGCTAGGTTGTTTAATGATTTAAATGTAAAGTTGCATGTTTGTGAGCAAACAATTGCTTGATTGATTGATTGGAGTTTTGGTACTTAAATGGAAAAAGCTAGACTTAGGGTTTTTATTCAAGTAATCATGATTATAATCCGACATATTCCTAATAAGTTGTATGCATGATATTATAAACCTCAACACTTAATAACAAACCATTAGTCTTTCGGTTTCTAGGTTTGTCTATTGACCAGTGTCGATCGATTATTCTATAGGAATATCGATCGATACACTTGTTGAAACGTGGACCGATTATTCGATGGAATATTGATCGACGCTCTTGGTCAAGTGTTATCACTCAAATTACCCTAAGGAGTTATTTATACTATTTCAAATAAGAGGTCGAGTTGTAGTACTTAGGGAACCAATTAGATCTAATAGTTATATGATTAAGCTAGGCTAATAATTTATAAAGCAGTAAATAAATATAGCAAAACAGTAAATAAAGCAGTAAACAAGTTGAACAAGACAATTGTTCAGCTTGGCAAAGAGTTGTTTGATGGAAGGATGGTTTGCTAGATCTAGGGTTTCTATTCAGATAATCAGGATTATAATTATATAGAGATTAATTGTTGGTTGCAAGATATTATAGAACTCAACTGGGAGTACAAATCTAACAACTTCCGCTGTATAGACAGTCTAATATCCAGATCTTAGATCTCAACTCTCGTTTATTGATAACAATAAAGTGTCGATCGATTATTCTATAGGAATATCGATCGATACACCTTTCTCAATAACGATCGATTAATCTATTGGATCATCGATCGATATCGCTTCTAGCAAGCTTTACGATCGGGTTGAATATTTGTTCACTAGGGTTCCTAAATCAACTCTCGTATGTTTCTAGGAATCCTAGCTCAATAGAATTCAGTTCAGAGAAAAGACCTAGAGTTCGCAATTGTGCCTAATGATTCTAAGATCAGGGTTCTAGTTCATGACTCTAGAACACAAGCAGTAAGAACAATCCTACAATGAATATCACAACTTAACATTTCTATATTTTGGGCTAATCCTTCATAACCTATCTGAACCCTAAACCTAACAGGTGGATCTATGCATACATGAAATTTGTCACAGAAATCATATATGAATAGATGAAAGGCATAAATAATATAAAACCAAAACCAATGGAGTTCCAGGAGGACTCTGATGGAGTTCACCCTTCTCTCCTCACTAAGAACAAGAATCAAAGAAAGCTTAGATAGCGTGTAGCCGTCAACAATGGCTTATAAATAACATAAATAGGGTTTATGGTCGTCCAAGGGTATTCTGGTAATTTGTGGTAGCTTCTGGGCTTCAGTCGGTCATAAAATATGCTCAGCCCACATTCTGGCATCCATGTTGATCGATGTCAAGATTTCTTCATCGATCGACATATGTTCCTCTTCTCGACAGCTTCTTCTCGCGAGGCAGTCTGACTACTCTTCAGTAAAACGGGAATAACCTATGGTACAGGATGCTGATTGACCTCAGACCGGCGAAATTGGAAAGCTAACTTAATGCTGTATTTTGTGTCAAAATATGGGTTAAATCTAACAGTCGGAAGGTCTCCATATATAGCTAAACATCTGACGCATATGTGCAGTTCTGCACCTCAAAAGGCTCCAAAATCACCATATTTCTCCAGAACGTACCTGAACCTGTAAATACTCTAAATAGACTCTATATAAAAGTAATTATTTATTAAAACACTTATTGACCATGGCTAAAAGTGGGTAAAATCCATGGTCTATCAACTGCCCAGACTTACCCTTTTGCTTGTCCTCAAGCAAAACAGACGGGCAGTCTCTCTGAAAGAGGTTTGAAACCAGCAGGGACTCACATGATTTAAAACTTAGAATCATCACTTCTGCAATATTGCAATCCACATCTAATAATTCCTAATCACAAACGCACATTATACCATATCCTAACTTAGCAACCAAATTCACCTAGCCAACAACTTAGCAAATCATGTCTGACATTCCCCTCTACCAACCTCATTTCTTAACATAAATAAAAGTGCAGGCTTTACCTTGGGAGTATCGATCACAGGATGCAAGGATTTTCAAACAAGTATCTGGATCTGCAGGTAAAAGTTAGTTCCTATATTTTCTCTCTACTAATTTCTCTCTTTAGTCAAAGTGTGCTTTCATTGGAGGATCATTGACCAAGATTGGACATGCTTCCATGAATCAAGCCTTAATGGTGGTTGCCACCAAGTCCTGACCTATATCCAAGAATTCATGTGAATCGAACCTTGATGATTGCCGCCACCAAGTCCCATTCGAATTCTTTTTGTTGGAATCCTTATGAAGCAAGCCTTAATGGTTGTAGCCACCAAGTCCTGTTCGGATTCCACCTAACTATATATATATATTTTAATATATTTTTTTTTCTTTTTCTTTTTCTTTCTTTCTTTTTCATTTTTTTTTTCTTTTTATTTTTTGTTTGAAAATAAATATCTCTACCTATAAATCTAGGGTCAAAATAGAGAGAGAAAATGGGATAAATCTACACAAGGCTTTACCTTCTAGACTTGTTTGAAGAATCTGATCCCATGTATACTAAGCCCCAAGACAACCAGTTGTGTCAGGTTTAGTGTTGGAGGTCAGCTTTGGTTCATTCAAACAATCTCAGCAAGTGTGAATAGTTGACAGGTTGATCCACTTTAGTATCTTTAGTACTATCTGCAATTAGTAAGTCTAGAATGGTTCTAAAGAGTGGTTAGATAAAAAGCAAAAATTTAATAAGTTCATTATCTCCTTCTTGACTCAATAAAACTCTTTTTAAAACATTTTGATAAGACTCATGAACACACTAATATCAGTAAACATCCCCTCAGACTTAAATTACATTGTTCCCAGTGTATATCTAGTCGGAGTTGTGGTGAGATATAATCATAAGTACATAATTTAACAAGTAAGAACGATGACCTGCTCAGTGTCGATCGACAAAATGAAGTGACAATCGATCGTTGTTGATGAAGTGATGTCGAATAATAGCGACATGGTCTCATCGGTCGATGGCTAGAGCGATCATTCGACACAATGAAGACACAATCGATCGTTGTATCTGAAGTGTTGTCGATCGATATCGAACTGGTCTCATCAGTCGATGTGCTGAGGAATATTCTACACGGATCTTTTTTTTTTTAAATAGCTAACTAAAACACAATATTAGTAGAACCTCACCCACACTTAAACAACATTATCTCCAGTGTTATACAGTCTAAGATTGGTGGAGAAATAAATCATAAGGATAATATTTAACAAGGTGAAGCGGTATACCTGCTCGCTGATGGTGAGCGTCGATCAACACAGTTAAGTGGCGATCAATACTCTTGAAGCTCTGTCGATCGACACAGTTAAGTGGCGATCGATTAATGCTAGTGATGTTATGTCGATCGATACTGAGCAAACATCGTCGATCCTCGTGCAAACTCTTCTTCCTCGGGTCTTTTCCTTTTACCTAAAATAAAACACTAAAAATCAGTAATAAATAAACAATAAAGCCAATTATCTATTTTTTTCGATGAACAGTGACTGCTACAGTAGCCATACTACAGTATCGCAGCTACAGTAACTCCCGATTTTCTGCTACAGTATCGGTCGATGTTCTTGCTGTTGTGTCGCTCGATTTTCTTGCTACAGTGTCGCTCGGCGCTGCTACAGTGTCGCTCGGCACTGCTACAGTGCTGTCATTACTGTTCACTGTAATTTTTTTTTTAAACCTGAAATCCTTAGAAAACAAAGAATCAATAATAAATGAAAATAAAACAAATTTAAAACAAACCTAATAGTGG
Organism: Brassica oleracea var. oleracea; assembly: GCF_000695525.1. Classification (NCBI taxonomy): domain Eukaryota; kingdom Viridiplantae; phylum Streptophyta; class Magnoliopsida; order Brassicales; family Brassicaceae; genus Brassica; species Brassica oleracea. The sequence continues at coordinate 45,225,759 of NC_027750.1, forward strand.
GTTACCTCCCACTCAGCGCTTTGTTATAGTCATTTAGCTTGACTTTGGAGAACTGATTTAGTCTGGATGAGAATGATAACATGCTCCAAACAAGTGTCAATGTCTACTCTCTGAAGCTTTATCATTCTTGTGTGAAAGCCTCCTCCATAGACTCTTCTCCTTTGTCTATCATCTCAGCAATAAAGAGTGCTCGAAGCTTATCAAATGGCTTTGAGAAGCATCTGCTGCGCACTCTGGATTTCCTGACACCATCTGAGAAGCGAGGGATAAATGATAACTGAGAATCACCCTTGATCCTTTTTCTCTTCTTCCAATTCCTCCTCTTCTTTCCCCCAAACTTGTCTGATCGCGTGGTGGTATCTCCATTAAAAAGATTTTCACACACATCGAACTCCTTCTGCTCTGATACGCTTCCAGTGTCGATCGATGGAGAAGTGGTAGCGTCGATCGATGATGGTTTGTTGGTGTCGTTCGATGGTATCCGATCGGTGTCTTTCGATGCTGCTTCTGTTGGGCCCTTATCGACTTCATCTCTAAATCGCAACCCTCTCTGAGAAGCTTCTGCGTGCTGATGATCATCCAAAACCTCAATGTAAGAACTGAACTGCATACTTATATCAGGTGTAATAGGAGATTCAGCTTCAAATACAGCGCATGGAACCACAATCTTCACAGGATAATGTATCCTCTTCACCCTTTTGTGAAACCCAGCAGCTTCTTCTGTCCATATAAGTGGTCTCTGATGTTTGGGGACAACAAGGTGTGAGTCCCTAGACATGTACATCCTTTCCTCAACTTGTTCCAGCTCGACTATGTATCCTGGCAGTTCTTCCAACGATGGGTGTCGATCGATGTTCTCGGGTGGGTGTCAATCGATGATGTGGGATGGTTGTCGATCGATCTGATCAGGTTGGTGTCGATCAATGCTAGTCATTGAAGTTTCTAGATCTCCTCTCGAAGTATGATGATCGTCATAAAGCTTCTTCTTCAAATTCTGATACATATCTTCAAGCCATTCCTCCAGCTCTAAGAAGTCTTCCATAGTGACTTTCCTACTCGAATCCAAGTCTTCAAGCTTTTCTCCATCCTCCAATCTCTGTCTCCAACTGAGGTAGGATCACAACTTGATATATCAATGCTCTTATGGGTCGAGTCTGCAATGTCCTAAGGACAACTCGATCTTTCATGGATTTCGAGTGGTGTCGATCTGAAACAGGAGTCTCCGTCGATCGATATTGAGGTCGTAACATTGGTCGACAATGAGGTCGTAATGTCGATCGGTGTTGCGGTGCTGGTGTCGATCATTTCTGAAGTGTCGATGTCGATTGATTCTCATGTACTGTTGTCGATCGACACTGAAGTCGGATCACTTGTATCAGCTTCTTCTACTTTGCTCGGCTCTCCAAATCCATGTTGTTCATCCCTTTTTGCCATAATGTTGTCGAGCAGCCGTATTGGAATAATATACTCCTCATTTAACGATGCGAAGAACCTGTCCCATTTATCATTTTTCTCCTTTTCTCGAATTGCTTCAGCATCATCAAAAAATTTGTAAAGGAAGACTCTTTCAATGTCCTCCTAGCTGGTTAGAGATCCTGGCTGTAGTTGACTGAACCAGCTGAATGCATCCCCAGAGATAGAATAGGGGAAGATCTTGCAGAGCATGTGGTATTCAGACATTTCAGTCTGCTCACTCCTTGACACGAGATCCTCAAGCTCTTCGATGTGGTTTCTGGGATCTTGGTGAGGAAGACCCTGGAAGGGGTCTCGACCTACCCAATCATACCACTCTCGGCTCAGGTCAAAGTCATTCATCTCAGCAACATCAATCACATCAGGGATCACAGCACCTTTAGCATTAATCAACTGTCGTGCGCTGTTGCGAGTGCGACCTTCTTCGTCTCTTAACATCCCATTCTCATCGACCTTAAGTATGAGCACTTCGACCTTCTCAGCCTCTTCGAAAATGGTGTCGTTTTTCACTGGATGAACAATGTCGGGATGAACAGTGTTCAGATGAACAGTACCGCTATGAACAGTGTCGATCGACGCGGGATGAACAGTGGTGATCGGCATGGAATTAACAGTGTCGATCGACGGTGGATAAAAAGTGTCGATCGACGGTGGATAAACAGTGTCGATCGACGCGGTATAAATAGTGTCGAGATGAACAGTACCAGGATGAACAGTACCATGTTGAACAGTGTTGTCCGACACAAGTTGGATAGTGTCGTTTGATGCTTGGTTCACGCTGTCCATCGATGCTGCTTGGAGGGTGTCGATTGATGCTTCCCTCGTAGACTTACAAATCGTGTGTGAATAAGCAGGCTTCTTTTTGAAGGACCTAGAAATCCTCTCTTCATTGTTGTTCCGGGTACTAAGATGTATGTACCTGAAACAGAAGAAAATTTTTTATCATTTTTTCGAACAATAGTAAAACCTAGACTAAATCTAACCAAACAAGATCTAATGGCGATCAACGCTCCCCGGCAACAGCGCCAAATTTGATATCACTCAAATTACCCTAAGGAGTGATTTATACTCTCTCAAATAAAAGGTTCAGTTGTAGTACTTAGGGATCGAATTCACACGGAGCTAGGGAACCAATTAAGATCTAATAGTTATATGATTAAGCTAGGCTAATAGTTTATAAAGCAGTAAATAAATATAGCAAAGCAGTAAATAAAGCAGTAAACAAGTTGAACAAGACAATTGTTCAGCTTGGCAGAGAGTTGTTTGATGGAAGGATGGTTTGCTAGATCAAGGGTTTCTATTCAGGTAATCAGGATTATAATGATATAGAGGCTAATTGTTGCTCGTAAGATATTATAGAACTCAACTGGGAGTACAAATCTAACAACTTCCGCTGTATAGACAGTCTAATATCAAGATCTTGGATCTCAACTCTTGTTTATTGATCACAAGAATGTGTCGATCGATTATTCTATAGGACTATCTATCGATACACCTTTCCCAATATCGATCGATTAATCAATTGGATCATCGATCGATATCGCTTCTAGCAAGCTTTACAATCGGGTTTAATATGTGGTCACTAGGGTTCCTAAATCAACTCTCGTATGTTTCTAGGAATCCTAGCTCAATAGAATTCAATTCAGAGAAATGACCAAGCGTTCGCAATTGTGCCTAATGATTCTAAGATCAGGGTTCTAGTTCATGACTCTAGACCACAAGCAGTAAGAACAATCCTATGATGAATATCACAACTTAGCAGTTCTAAATTTTGGCTAATCCTTCATAACCTATCTGAACCCTAAACCTAACAGGTGGATCTATTCAGACATGAAATTTGTCAAGGAAATCATAGATGAATAGATAAAAAGCATAAATAATATAAAACCAAAACCAATGGAGTTCCAGGAGGACTCTGATGGAGTTCCTCCCTTCTCTCCTCACTAAGAACAAGAATCAAACAAAGCTTAGATAGCATGTAGCCGTCAACAATGGCTTATAAATAACATAAATAGGGTTTAAATGGTCATCCAAGGGTATTCTGGTAATTTGGGGTAGCTTCTGGGCTTCAGTCGGTCATAAAATATGCTCAGCCTACATTCTGGCATCCATGTCGATCGATGTCAAGAGTTCTTCATCGATCGACATATGTTCCTCATCTCGACAACTTCCTCTCGCGAAGCATACTGACTACTCTTCAGTACCTAAACATCTGACGCATCTGTGCAGTTCTTCTGCACCTCAAAAGGCTCCAAAATCACCATATATCTCCAGAACGTACCTGAACCTGTAAATACTCTAAATAGACTCTATATAATAGTAAATATATATTAAAACACTTATAGACCATGGCTAAAGGTGGGTAAAATCCATGGTCTATCATCAAGCGTTAATGCGCGGATTGAATATGCACACTAAGCTTCCTAGATCAGCTCTCGCCTACTCTAGCAATCTTAGCTCAGTTAGGATGGATTCAGGGTGAGATGCAAGCTATCGCTTATGTCTACAACTCCTAGGGAAAGTTCTAGGTAGCTAATCTAGAAACATGCATTAATGACAATCCTAAAGATGAATATCACAACTTAGCAATCTATAGTTCGGGCTAATTCCCCATAACCTATTTAAACCCAAAATCTAACAAGAGAACTACTCAGACATGCCTAAGCAATTCATAACAGCAATAAGGTATAAAAACTGCATAGATAAATAGATATATATCAATGAAGTTCCAATCACAAATCTCTTTGGATCTTCTCTCCAATCTACTAAAAATCCTAGAAAACCTCTGTTGTGAAAATAATAAAACAAGAAAGCACACATTGCCTCTAACATGTTGGCAAAGCTTATATAGGTAGGTTAAAAACTCGTCAGGGTAATCTTGTAAATAACTAAGTCGGCTGAGACCAAACGGCCTTTCTACGCGCTTCGCTGTCGATCGATGTGTAAGCGTTGGCCATAGGAGCATTCGCTGCTGGAGTTGGTTTACCAGCGTTGTTACGAACTGCGGTTTTGTCTTTCGTATTTCCAGACATCGTTTTGATCAAGCGTTTTGCGGCTATGAGTTAGAGTAATCCGTACCCTCCTCTCTCTAGCGCCAAACTGTGGGAACCGAAATTCACCCCGTCGATTTTCGTAATCGGAGGAAAGTCAAGAAACCCTAACTTTCCCTGAGGTCCTGGATTCTATGCGAGAGCCAATGACAAGTAACCAAATAATTGCGGAAAATATGAAAAGATAACAAAACGAATTTATAGAAAAGGTAGATCTTATTTCGAATCCGCGTAAGAGCGTTGCCATCATTACAAGAGATTATAAAAGTTTCGGCCGCAAGAGCTGTCAACGAATTACCTAGTTCTAGCAACCTAAAAATCTTAAACCGAGTTGAGTCGTAGCTCCATAACAGAAGACGAAAAAGATACGAAAAAGGTTTTGATTGATTTCGGACTGAACCTTATGAAAGGCTGCCTACGTACCCTTTTTCGAGGATCAAGCCCAACGTAGTTCAAGAGTGAACCAAGTGATCGAACTGCCTGTGCGCGTTCATCGGGTAATCGAGTGCAATTTATAGAAACAGAACATGTCGAGAATAATGCCTAAAGTAAGTGCAGAGGGTTTTAAGAGTAAAAAAAATGATCTCTTTTCCTCTTCAACCTCGACGTCCTTATATACTCCTCCTAGAGGCGGTTTGCTCTTTCCCTTTGTGCCCTTAGTCGAGTTTATCACTTCGCGGAAATATTCCATTTTCCTTTGATCTTCGTGTTTATCATTGGAAACTTCACATTTATCCTCTGAACTTGACATTTATCTTCTCCTGCATAACAAAAGATAAACCGTCATACCGATTGAGCTTGATTTCATATCACATCGTAAGTGGGCTCTTAGCCGCGTTCTGGGCCATTTCGGGCTGTTTTCCGACTTGGGCGTTTTTCCGATTTTATAAAAAGAGCGCTTTTGAAACGACGTCGATTCCGAAGAACATTCAAATTCTTCGTGTAGCGTAGGAAATTCGAGGTGTTCAGCTAACCGTTGCCATTTTATACGATCAATCTGAATGTTATTCGAGAGAACGAGTTCTTGCGGTTATAAAATCGTAGAGTTTCAACGGTGACTCCGATCGAGATGAAAAAAGAGCAGGTTCGATCTAATTGATACCACTCAACTTACCCTAAGGAGTGATTTTACTCGTTCAAATAAGAGGTTCAATTGTAGTACTTAGGGGTTGAATCCACAAGGAGCTAGGGAACCTAATAAATCTAATCAGACTTGTTAAGCTAGATGGTTTAATTGTTTAAATGTAAAGTTGCAGTTGTTGAGCAAGTAATTGCTCGATTGATTGGTTGAGGTTTTGGTGCTCAAAAGGAAATAGCTAGACTTAGGGTTTTTATTAAGGAAATTTGGAATTATAATCCTATAGATGCCTAACAAGTTGCATGCATGATATTGTAGAGCTCAACACTTGTAAACGAACCACTAGGCTCTCGCTCTCTAGGTTCGTCTATTAACCAGTGTCGATCGATGATTTTATATGAATATCGATCGATGCAATATCCGAAACGTCGACCGATTATTCTATCTGAATATCGATCGACGCTGTTGGTCAAGCGTTAATGTGCGGGTTGAATGTGCTCACTAAGCTCACTAGATCAGCTCTCGCCTTACTCTTAGCAAGAATCTTAGCTCAATTAGAATGGTTTCAGGACGAGATGAAAGCTATCGCTTATATCTAACAATCCTAGGGCAAGTTCAAGGTAGCTAATCTAGAATCATGCATTAATAACAATCCTAATGATTAATATCACAACTTAGCAATCTATAGTAGGGGCTAATCCCTCATAACCTATTTAAACCCTAAAATCTAACAAGAGAACTACTCAGACATGGCCAAGCAATTCATAACAACAAATAGGTATGAAAATTGCATTAGAATAGTAAATAGATATCAATGGAGTTCCAATCACAAAATAACTTTGGATCTTCACTTCAATCTACTAAATCCAAGAAAAATTTTGCTGTGAAAATTGTAAAACAAGAAAGCACACTTTGCCTCTAACATGTTGGCAAAACTTATATAATTAGGTTAAAACTCGTCGGGGGCAATTTTGTAAATTGGTGAAAACTTGGGCTCTAAGTCGGTTGTGTCCAAACGGGCTTTCTGTGCGCTTCGCTGTCGATCGATGTCAAGATGTGAACATCGATCGATTATTCCTCTTTAATATCGACCGATGGTCGTGCTCGATGGTCATCTCGGGTGCTTACTCCAAATATCTCCAAAATGCTCCAAAATCATCACTTTCCTCCAAATCACTCATGATCCTATAAATACTCTAAATAGACTCTATAATATAATAATTAGTAATTAAAACACTTATAAACTTGGGTAAAAGTGGGAAAATCCATGGTATATCAACTCCCCCAGACTTACCCTTTTGCTTGTCCTCAAGCAAAACAACCAGACAGTCTATCTGAAACAGGTTTGAAAACATCAGGGACTCACATGTTTTAAAACTTAGAATCATCATCTCTACAATTTTGCAATCCACATCTAAAAAGTTCTAATCACATAAGCACATTATACCATATCCTAGCTTAGCGACCAAATTCACCTAACCAACAACTTAGCAAATCCTGTCTGACATTTCCCTCTACCAACCGATAGACCACTTTTAGCCATGGTCTATAATTGTTTTAATATAGATTTACTTCTGTATAGAGTCTATTTAGAGTATTTAAAGGTTCAGGTACGTTCTGGAGAAATATGGTCTATAATTGTTTTAGTATAGATTTACTACTGTATAGAGTCTATTTAGAGTATTTACAGGTTCAGGTACGTGCGGGAGAAATATGGTGATTTTGGAGCCTTTTGAGGTGCAGAACTGCATAGACGCGTCAGATGTCCATATGTGCATGGAGACCTTCCTATCGTTAGATTGCACTCATCTTTTGACACAAAATAGAGTTTTACGTTAGCTTTCCAATGCCACCAGTTTAAGGTCAATCAGCATCCTGTAGCAGAATTTATGTCCGTTTTACTGAAGAGTGGTCAGTCTGCCTCACGAGAGGAAGCTGTCGAGGAGATGAAGGACTGTCGATCGATGAAGCAGCATTGGTGTTGTTCGACAGTGATGCCAGAATATGAGCTGCGCATATTTTATGACTGTTGAAGCCCAGAAGCAACCCTAAATTACCAGAATACCCCTGGACGACCAGAAACCCTGTTTATGTTATTTATAAGCCATTGTTGACGGCTACGCTATCTATGCTTTCTTTAATTCATAGTTCTAGGTTAGGAGTGAAGAGAGGAACTCCTTCAGAGTCCTCTTGGAACTCCATTTTTTTGGTTTTATTTATATTTCATGTTATTCATCTATTCTTCTATGATATCTGTGACATGCATCATGTCTGAATAGATCCACCTGTTAGGTTTAGGGTTCAGATAGGTTATGAGGGATTAGTCCAAAATATAGAACTGCTAAGTTGTGATATTCTTCATAGGATTGTTCTTACTGCTTGTGTTCTAGAGTCATGGACTAGAACCCTGATCTTAGAATCATTAGGCACAAGCGATAGCTTGGTCTTTTGTCTGAACTGAATTATATTGAACTAGGATTGATAGAAACATACGAGAGTTGATTTAGGAACCCTAGTGAACACATATTCAACCCGATCGTAAAGCTTGTTAGAAGTGATATCGATCGATGATCCAGTAGATCAATCGATATTCCTATAGAATAATCGATCGACACTTTCTTGTGATCAACAAACGAGAGTTGAGATCCAAGATCTGGATATTAGACTATTTATACAACAGAGGTTGTTAGATTTGTACTGCCAGTTGAGTTCTATAATATCTTGCAAACAACAGTTAGCCTCTATGTCATTATAATCCTGATTACCTGAATAGAAACCCTAGATCTAGCAACCATCATTCCATCAAACAACTCCCTGCCAAGCTGAACAATTTTCTTGTTCAACTTGTTTACTGCTTATTTACTGCTTTATAAACTATTAGCCTAGCTTAATCATAAACTGTTTAGATCTAATTGGTTCCCTAGCTCCCCGTTAGTTCGATCCCTAAGTACTACAACTCGACCTCTTATTTGAGAGAGTATAAATCATTCCTAAGGGTAATTTTAGTGATATCACCAACCTCATTTCTTAGCATAAATAAAAGTGCAGGCTTTACCTTGGGAGTATCGATCACAGGATGCAAGGATTTTCAAACAAGTATCTGGACCTGCAGGTAAACATTAATTCCTATCCTCTCTCTCTGCTAATTTTCTCTCTCGGTCAAAGTCTGCTTATATTGCAAGATCATTGACCAAGATTGGACATGCTTCCATGAATCAAGACTTAATGGTGGTTGCCACCAAATCATGTTTATTTCTTTTTGACTTATATCCTAGGATTATTTGTGAAGCAAGCCTTAATGGTTGTAGTCACCAAGTCCTGTTCTAATCCTTTACCTCTAGAATTCTTATGAAGCAAGCCTTAATGGTTGTAGCCACCAAGTCCTGTTCGAATCCCGTCCTAATAAATCTCCAATAGATAATAAATATATAGTAATAATATTTTTTTTTACTATATCTATAATTTTTATCTATATTTCGAAAATTGAGAGAGAGAGGGTGTTAAATCTATCTACACAAGGTGTTACCTTCCAGACTTGTTTGAAGAATCATATCCCATATATACCAAGCCCCAAGACAAGCAGTTGTGTCAAGTTTGGTGTTGGAGGTCAGCTTTGGTTCCTTCAAACAATCTTAGCAAGTGTGAATAGTTGACAGGTTGATCCACTTTAATATATTTAGTACTATCAACAATCAGTAAGTATAGAATGGTGCTAAAGAGTGGTTAGATAACAAGCAAAAATCTAATAAGTTCATTATCCCCTTCTTGACTCAATAAGACTTTTTTTTTTTTTTTGAAAACACCTTAATAAGACTCTTAAATAACCAATATCAGTAAACCTCCCCCCAGACTTAAACTACACTGTGCTCAGTGTAAATTCAGTCGGAGTTATGGTGATAACTAAATCATAAAGACTCAATGTAACAAGTTAGAACGATATACCAGACCGGAATGGATGTCGACCGATGTAAAGGTGTTGATATCAGTCGCGGCAGGTGATCTTCAGTCGATCGATGTCGGCAGTGTTTCGTAGGTCGATACTCACGGCAATTGTCTACTCGGATTTTTTTTCTTTTCTTTTTTAATATTGCCTGCAATAAATAAATGAAAACCAACATAAATACTAGATTAATAAAACCAATTAAATATTACCTAGTAGTGGGTTGTCTCCCACTGAGCGCTTTGTTATAGTCATTTAGCTTGACATTGGAGGTGATTTGGCTTAGTAGTGTTGAAAACTGTAAATGAAAACCAACATAAATACTAGATTAATAAAACCAATTAAATATTACCTAGTAGTGGGTTGTCTCCCACTGAGCGCTTTGTTATAGTCATTTAGCTTGACATTGGAGGTGATTTGGCTAGCAGTTTTGAATGTTGGAACTTGCTGGAAAACAAGTGTCCATCTCTTCTCTGCGCTTGTTGAACCATGTACCAGTGAAGTCTCGCTGAGCGCTTCTGCTTCGACCCACTTGGAGAAGTAGTCAGTGACTATCAGAAGGAAAACCTTCTGCCCAGGCGCCATAGGGAATTTCCCTACTATATCCTTGCCCCACTTTCTGAAGGGCCATGGTGAGCTTATGGACTTGAGGTTCTCCAGGGAAAGCTTGGAGACTGGAGCGTGCCTTTGGCACTGGTCGCAGTGCTTGTTGGCTTGTCTGTCGGCGTCGGCGGCCATCGTGGGCCAGTAGTAACCAGCCCTTCTGGCTCTGAGCACCAGGCTTCTGCCGCTAGAGTGGGATCCACAATTTCCTTAATGTAGTTCTACAAGGATTCTAGCGGCCTCTCGGGGTGTGACACACCTCAGGTACGGGCCAGAGAAAGATCTCCGGTACAGCTTCTCCTGGGAGATGCAGTACCTCGCGGTTTGTTTCTTGATCTTTCTGGCCTTGCCACGGTCTTCCGGGAGGATGTCGGCCTCCATGTACAGGATTAAGGGGGTCATCTAGGTTTCGCCTTCTTCGACGGCAGAGACCTCCTCTGACGGGGGTTCCTCCATGGTTGCTGGCCATTGAAGCACGAGCAAGGGGATACTCATCTGGCTATTCGTTTCAAGGGTGGACCCTAGATTAGCCAGGGCATCGGCTTGTGAATTTTGTTCCCGGGGGATTTGAGTGAGCTTCCAGCTCTTGAATTTCTTGATTAGTCGCTGAGCGACCGCAGATACTGGATCATGCTATCGTCTTTTGCTTGGTACTCACCCTGTACCTGGATGATTATCAGCTAGGAGTCGCCGAAGACCTGGATGCTCTCTGCCCCCATTTGATGGGCGAGGGTTAGGCCTGTGATTAGGGACTCATACTCGCTTTCGTTGTTGGTTGCTTTGAAGTTGCATCTCACGGCCCTTGAGGATGTGTTCCCTGTTGGCGAGGTAAGCACTATCCCCACTCTAGCTCCTCTGACGTTGCTGGATCCATCAACGTGTAGGATCCATTCTCCCTCTTCCTTAATTTTTCCTTGGAGGCGTAACTCCTGCTCCAAAGCTGGGAGCAAGGCAGGGGAGAACTCAGCCACAAAGTCTGCTAGGAACTGTGACTTTATAGCCGTGGCAGGTCGAAATATTACGTCGTACTCCCCTAGTTCCACGGCCCATTTGGCTAGACGTCCGGAGACTTCTGGTTTTAACACGACCCTAGGATGCTCTCTGGATGGTTTTGGATAGATCCTTGCTTAAACGAGTCAGAGACTCAAGTTTATCAAGGTTTGTGGAATGAATGGTGACACAAGAGTTATAAAAGGACTCTTGATACTCCTAGATATCTAATCCGGATATGACACACCGAAGAAGAGATCCTTGGGCTCTGGATATGACACACCAGACGTTGGACATTACAAACCAACACTCGAATACTCGATGAACAAGCACAAGAGAAAATAAGGGTTTTTGATAAGAAAATGGTTGTGTTTCATTGATAACCTAAGACAAATATATATAGGAAAGGCTGGAACAGGCTCCAAGCATTTCGAAATCATAAGGAACACGCTCCTTAGATAATAGAAATAAAAACCAAACATAACTAGAGTTTTTTTAAAAAAATTAATAACATAAGAACTTAGGATCTGAATATAGCATAATGTTTCTTCATGCGTTTGGTCCGAGAGCATCATCTAGGAGGTGTGTAGCAAGACTATGGCCTCGTTAAAAATCTATCTTTGCAAAACCCAGTGGGACAAAAATAAAGATAGGGAAAAAGAGCACACATAGCTTGCTAGCCTAGATGATACTCAACTTGATGGTGAGATAGCTTGAATGGTAGTGAGTGTGTCTTGAAGTATCAAGCTTCCTCCAGGACTTTCTTCATGCTCTAAAGACTTCTTGATTAGTCCTCCAATAGCTTCCTTGAGTTTCTTGGTTCTAGATCGAGTCATGGGTCCATCTGGTATGGTTAAGATTTCCTCTTCAGCTGACTGGTTCATGACCTCCTTATCTTCATCTTTAAGCTCATCCAGAATTATATCATTCCCTCCCACTTGAAAATGATTGGTCCTCAAATCTTGTTCATCTGCAATAAAAAGAACCAAATCAGTAACATTGAAGCTATTACTTATATTATATTTACCTTGGAGATTTAATTTGTATGCATTGTTGCCGAGCTTCTTTATGATCTTGAATGGTCCATCAATCCTTGGCATCAACTTAGACTTTCTCTCATTCGGGAATCTCTCCTTCCTAAGATGTATCCAGACCTGATCACCTTCTTCAAAGACCATCTCACGCCTTCATTTATTAGCATGCTTAGCATACAGTTTTGTTTTCTCTTCGATATTGTGCCTTGCTTGCTCATGAATCTTCTGCACCATCTCAGCCTTTCTTTTTCCATCAAAGCTAACTCTAGCACACTCAGGTAAAGGAATTAGATCCAAAGGAGAGGTGGGATTGAACCCATAAATAATTTTAAAAGGAGAAAATTTAGAAGTAGCATGAACAGCATGATTATATGCAAACTCACAATGAGGCAAATGATCTTCCCATGATCTCAGGTTCTTTTTCATGAATGCACGCAGAAGAGCTCCTAGAGTTCTATTAACTACCCCAGTTTGCCCATCAGTTTGTGGGTGACAAGTTGTGGAAAACAATAGCTTAGTGCCTAGCTTAGACCAAAGAGTCTTCCAAAAGTAGCTAAGAAACTTAGTATGTCTATCAGACACTATAGTTCTAGGCATCCCATGTAATCGCACAATCTCTTTAAAGAACAAGTTAGCAACATGCAATGCATCATCAGTTTTGTGACATGCTATGAAATGTGCCATTTTTGAGAACTTGTCAACAATAAGAAAAATAGAATCCTTTCCAGTCCTAGTTCTAGGCAATCCAACAATGAAGTCCATAGATATGTCATTCCAAGGATGAAAAGGAATGGGTAAAGGAGTATACAAACCGTGAGACTGAACTTTAGACTTAGCTTGTTTGCAAGTTGCACATCTTTCACAAATCCTCTCCACATCTCTTCTCATATGCGGCCAATAAAAGTGATCCTGCAAAACCGTAAGAGTCTTGGCTATACCAAAGTGTCCCATTAGACTACCTCCATGGGATTCCCTGACAAATAACTCTCTCATAGAACAGTTAGGCACACATAGGCGATTATCATAAAACAAATATCCTTCATGCCTAAAGTAGTGACCCGTAGCAAACTTTTCACAAGACAAATATGCTTCTTTGAAATCAGGATCAGACACATACATTTCTTTGAGTTGCTCAAATCCCAAGAGCTTAGCATCAAGAGTATTCAAGAGAACATACATTCGAGAAAGTGCATCAGCAACTATATTCTCCTTACCTTGTTTATACTTGATGACATAAGGGAAGGTTTCTATGAATTCTACCCATCTTGCGTGCCTTTTGCTGAGCTTGTTTTGTCCTTTCAAGTACATGAGAGACTCATGATCCGTGTGTATCACAGACTCTTTGGGCCATAAGTAGTGCTGCCAAGTTGGCAAAGCTCTCACCAAGGCAAACAACTCTTTATCATAAGTTGCATAGTTGAGAGTGACGCCTCCAAGCTTCTCACTGAAGTAAGCTATAGGCCTCTTTTCCTGCATCAATACAGCACCTACTCCTATACCAGAAGCATCACATTCAATCTCAAAGCTTTTATTAAAATCTGGAAGTATAAGAAGAGGGGCATGAGTAAGCTTCTCTTAAAGGCATTGGAAGGCAGTTTCTTGTGCTTCTCCCCATTTGAATCCAACTTCTTTCTTGATCACCTCAGTCAGGGGAGCTGCTATGGTGCTGAAGTCTTTCACAAATTGCCTGTAGAAGCCAGCAAGCCCGTGGAAGCTCCTCACTTCACTTATTGTCTTAGGACTCATACATTCTTGAATTGCTCTCACCTTCTCTTGATCCACCTTTACTCCATCTCCACTCACAACAAAGCCTAGGAAGACCAAGTTATCCGTACAAAAAGTGCATTTCTTAAGGTTAGCATAAAGCTTTTCTTTTCTCAAAACATCAAGAACAGACCTAAGATGATCTATATGCTCTTCTAGGATTTTACTGTAAATAAGGATATCATCAAAGTATACTACCACAAACAAGCCTATGAAAGATCTAAGCACGTGATTCATCAATCTCATAAAAGTACTATGAACATTGGTTAATACAAAGGGCATGACTAACCACTCATACAAACCATGCTTAGTCTTAAAGGGAGTTTTCCACTCATCTCCCACTTTCATTCTAATTTGATGATACCCACTCTTTAAATCTATCTTAGAAAAGATACTAGAGCCATGCAATTCATCAAGCATATCATCTAATCTAGGAATAGGGTGGCGATACTTCACTGTTATATTGTTGATTGCTCTACAATCAACACACATGCGCCAGCTACCATCTTTCTTAGGCAAAAGGAGCACTGGTACAGCACAGAGGCCCATGCTCTCACGGATATGGCCTTTCTCCATCAGTTCCTCAACTTGCCTCTGTAGCTCCTTAGTTTCAACCGGGTTAGTTCTGTATGCTGGTCGATTAGGAAGAGCAGACCCTGGTACAAAGTCAATATGATGCTCAATCCCACGTATAGGTGGCAAACCTATGGGATTATCCTCCAAAAATACATCTTGATATTCCTGTAAAAGAGCTGACATCTCACTCGGATATACCGGTGTACAATCGGTTAGATTCAACAAAGTTTCCTTAAAACAAATAAGAGAACCGATTGATGAGAGTAAAGAGATCTTTTGATTTCACAGGTTTTGGCATAGAAGTTGTGTTGCTTGTTCTGCTCAGGCTTGAGATCGATTTCTTTCTTCTTCTGAAGCTGAAGCTGATCTTGATGCACTTCTTTAGGAGTTAGAGGCACGAGGATAGTTTGTTTTCCATTGATCTCAAAAGAATGCTTGTTTGTAAAACCATCGTGAGTAACACGTCTATCAAACTGCCATGGCCTCCCAAGCAAGATGTGGCTCGCTTCCATGGGTATTACATCACAGATAATGTCATCCTCATATCTCCCAATGGACAAGGGTACGGAGACCTGAGTAGATACCCTCATCTCGCCTTCTTCATTAAGCCATTGCAGTCGATATGGCTTAGGATGTTTCTGAGTTTTCAAGCCAAGCTTCTTAACCATGGTCTCACTAGCAAAATTGACACAGCTTCCACCATCAATGATCAGACTGCAAACCTTTCCTTGCACCATACATCGTGTGTAGAACAAGTTCTCTCTTTGTTCTAGCTCCTCGGTTTTACTTTGCAAGCTGAGAGTCCTTCTTGCAACCAACAACCTTCCACGAACTGGTTCTTCTTCATATTCTTCCTCGGAAAGCTCCTGATCAGTCTCGAGTTTCTCATCCTCAGATTCATAATCCCCATTCTACAGAAGTATCATAACTCTCTTTTTGGTACACTCATTAGCGTAATGCCTACGCCCTTGACACTTAAAACACTTAACATCTCTTCCACGCGAGCTTGTAGTCTCCACTTTGCCTTTGTCTTTGCTGTAGATGCTACTAGGTTTAGGCTCTTCCTTTGGCTGTGGCTTACTCTCCTTCTGATAGCTTGGTTTGTCTTCCTTAGAGGTCTGGTACCGATTAGATCCATAGCTGCTACGCCCATGACTTCTTCTTTTAACTTGTTGCCCCACTAAGATAACTTTGTGTAGCATCTCCTCTATCTCCAAGTAGTGCTGCGTCTCCACTCTGTCTTGTATCTCACGGTTAAGTCCTCCAAGAAACCGTGCCATAGTAGCTTTACTGTCCTCAGATACACAAGCTCTCAACATTAGCAACTCCATTTCTTGAAAATATTCTTCCACAGACCGTGATCCTTGTGTGAGCATCCTCAGCCTTTGATGGAGATCACGATGATAATGACTCGGTACAAACCTCTTGCGCATAATAGCCTTCATCTCTGCCCATGTCTCAATAGGAAATTCACCATTGTGCCTATTGTTTGTAACCAACTGATCCCACCAGCTCAAAGCATAATCACAGAACTCAGTAGCAGCAACTTGAACCTTTTTAATCTCCGAGTAGTACTAAAAGTTGAAGACGAGCTCTATCTTCTTTTCCCACTCTAGATAAGCATCTGAATCAGCCTTGCCATGGAAAAGAGGGATCTTAAGCTTTAACCCAGCAAGCTCATTACGTCGGTGTTTACGACCCTCATGATCATGTCGAGACCTTCTACTGCTATGTCTCGAACCGGAGCTATAGCTACTTCTTTCATAGGCGTTATCAGTATCTTCTGATTCATCCTGTTCACATTGACCACGTTTGTTCCTCCTTGGTTCACGCCTCTGATCAGATGTTTGGTCTTGCCTAACAAATGGTCTCTGATCGTATCTCTCATCCAGCAACTTTATCATGGCGTCCATAACTTGTTTGGTGATAGCTTCTTGTAAGAGTTGGTTTCTTCTCATAAACGTGGCATCATCCTCCTCGGATCCCATTGTTTCCTGATACACAAGAGACTTGAACAAGTAAGTAGTTCAACAAAATCGAAACACAATGGAATCAAATAAGGAAACAAGTGATTCAAATAAGCGGCAAAAGAAACTTGAACAATACGCAAAGATTTTGAATCTTATCACTTTCGAAACTTAAACTAAACAGATCAGATTCAACAGATGATGATTTGAGATTCAACAAACACTGATCTATGATATCAAGAACAGATCGAAACACACAAACACTAGAAACTTTCAGATCTAGCAAATCGGTAATGTAATCGACAAGAATACGAAGGGTTTTATTCAAAACTTGATCAAAACACTTAGATCTACCAATTTAAAAACACGAAATAATAGATCTAACAGTCCTGAAAGTGAAATCGATCAGATCTAGTGAGAAACGACAGAAAAGAACTGATTGATCAATGATATAACACGATAGATAACAGATCTTATGAAAACAGAAAAGAGAAATCGAAACTCCCCTTCCAGAGTGCTCTGATACCACTTAACACAACCCTAGGATGCTCTCTGGATGGTTTTGGATAGATCCTTGCTTAAACGAGTCAGAGACTCAAGTTTATCAAGGTTTGTGGAATGAATGGAGACACAAGAGTTATGAAAGGACTCTTGATACTCCTAGATATCTAATCTGGATATGACACACCGAAGAAGAGATCCTTGGGCTCTGGATATGACACACCAGACGTTGGATATTACACACCAACACTCAAATACTCGATGAACAAGCACAAGAGAAAATAAGGGTTTTTGATAAGAAAAGGGTTGTGTTTCATTGATAACCTAAAACACATATATATACGAAAGGCTGGACCAGGCTCCAAGCATTTCGAAATCATAAGGAACACGCTCCTTAGATAATAGAAATAAAAACCAAACATAACTAGAGTTTTTTTTTTTAAATAAATAACATAAGAACTTAGGATAAGAATATAGCATAATGTTTCTTCATGCGGTTGGTCCGAGAGCATCATCTAGGAGGTGTGTAGCAAGACTATGGCCTCGTTAAAAACCTATCTTTGCAAAACCCAGTGGGACAAAAACAAAGATAAGGAAAAAGAGCACACATAGCTTGCTAGCCTAGATGCTACTCAACTTGATGGTGAGATAGCTTGAATGGTAGTGAGTATGTCTTGAAGTATCAAGCTTCCTCCAAGACTTTCTTCATGCTCCAAAGACTTCTTGATTTGTCCTCCAATAGCTTCCTTGAGTTTCTTGGTTCTAGATCGAGTCATGGGTCCATCTGGTATGGGTTAGATCTCCTCTTCAGCTGGCTGGTTCATGACCTCTTTATCTTCATCTTTAAGCTCATCCAAAATCATATCAGGTTTGTGGAGGACCAACTTTACAGGGAAGGAGGATACAACCACGATTGGATGAGCCTGGAAGTAGGGTCGAAGCTTGCCAGAGGCGACTATCAGGGCTAAGGCCAGCTTCTCAAGGTGGCTATAGCGGGTCACCGCGTCCAGGAGAGCCTTTCATACGTAATAGATTGGTAGCTGCTTGTTTCCCTCCTCGCAAACTAAGACGGCGCTCACGGCGTGTTCGGAGACCGCTAAATATAGCAGCAGGACTTCACCGAGTAGTGGCTTGGACAGGAGAGGAGGAGTGGTGAGATACGATTTTAGCTCATGGAGAGTGGATTCGCATTCTCCCATCCACTGGAAATCTTTCGGATTCTTGAGAGTTCCGAAAAAGGCGTGAAATTTGTCGGAGAGTCTGGAGATGAACCTGCTCAAGGCTGCCATCCTTCCCGTTAGCTTTTGAACCTCCTTGACATTTTTCGGGGAAGGGATTGAATGAATGGCCCTGATTTTCTCCGGGTTGGCCTCGATGCCCCGGTGGGTTATGATGTATCCGAGGAACTTGCCAGAACTGACCCCGAATGAGCATTTAGCCGGGTTGAGCTTCATGTTATATTTCTTGAGGGTGGAGAAGGCTTGCTGTAGGTGAGATATGTGGTCTTCCACCTCCAGGGACTTGACCAGCATGTCATCGATGTAGACCTCCATGGTTCTCCCAATTTAGTCCGCGAACATCATGTTCACCAGCCGTTGATAGGTTGATCCTGCGTTCTTTAGGCCGAAGGGCATAACCTTGTAGCAATAGATCCCTCTGGGTGTCATGAAGGATGTTTTCTCCTGGTCTTCTGGATGCATAAGCATCTGATTGTAGCCGGAGAACGCGTCCATGAAGCTCATCAGCTGGTGCCCCGCGGTGGCGTCCACCAGCTTGTCGATATGAGGTAGTGGGAAGGGATCCTTTTGACAGGATTTGTTGAGATCCGTGAAGTCGATGCAGACTCTCCACTTCCCATTCTTTTTCTTGACCACGACGACGTTGGCTAGCCACTCTGGGTACTGCACCTCATGAAGGAACCCCGCGCCGAGAAGGCTCTTGAGTTCATCGTTGATGATCGCGTCTCTCTCGGGGGCAAACTTCCTTCTCTTTTGTCTGATGGGTTGATGTATGGGGTCCACCTGCAGCTTGTGCATGATGATTTCCGGATTGATCCCAGGCATATCTGCGTGGGACCAAGCGAAGCAATCAAAGTTACACCAGAGGAAGTCTATCATTCTTCTTCTCAATCCTTTGGTCAGCTTTGAACCGATCTTGTGATGATGGGTCTGATCTCTTTCGGTTAATGGAACGTCATCCATTTCCTCTACCTCCGGTTCCTCGGTGTGATGAGATAGAGGCTTGCTCTGTAATTGCTATAAGACCTTGGTCTTTCCTTTCAGCGTGGTCTGGTAGCAGGAGCGGGAATATTCATGATCCCCTATGATCGCCTTTATGCCCCAGGGTGTAGGGAATTTCACCATTTGGTGAAGAGTCGAGGGGACGGCCCCCATGCCGTGGATCCAGGGCCGTCCTCAGATCATGTTGTAAGACGAGTCACAGTCAACAACCAGGAACTTGGTTGACATGTTGACTCCTTCGGCGTATACGGGGAGCGTTACTTCCCCGGCTGTTTGCTTGACTTCCCCACTGAACCTTCTAAGGGGGGTTTTCCTCCAAGTTAGAGCGCTTTCCTCCAGCCCCAGGTCCTTGTATGCGGCCTGGAAGATGATGTTGCCAGAGCTTCCATTGTCTATCAGTATCGTTTTTACCAGGCAGTTCGCTATAGTGAGCGATATGACCATGGCGTCGTGATGCGGAGTAAGGACTTTCTCCTGCTCCTTGGCCGTGAAGCTTTATTCGTCTATTACTAGGAGCAGGTGTTTTGGCTTGGCTGCCTCTAGGCCGTGCTTGGCGTTCCAGGTGATTTTCTTCGCAGCTTCATGGCTTATGCTGCTGATTTCCGAACCGCCCGAAATGACATGGATCACTCGGTCCTGTCACGGTGGCGAGATGGGAGCAGCATCAGTGGGCTTACCCGTTGTCTCCTTGCTTAGATGGCTCTTGGCCTTCTCGGAAAGGAACTCCCTGAGGTGTCCTTTCCTAAGCAGCTCGTTGACCTTGATCTTTAGTGCGACGCAGTCCTCCGTTTTGTGACTGTGGTCTCGGTGGAAGTCACACCAGAAACCAAGGTTCCGGAAAGAGTCGGGTGCTTTCATCTTCTGAGGCCACTTAGCCTGTTGGCCCATCTGCCTCAGAGCGTTTACCAGCTCCGGCCTCGAGACGGAGATGTGAGAGATGTCTGGCCACGTGGACACAGCCATCCCTTCTGCCTTCTTGATCGGCCGGTTCTGGTATCTGCCCCGGTTTCTATTTCCGGAGTCCCTAGCTGGTCTTTGAGAGGGTTTCTCGTCTCGCTCGGTTTGGTCTGGTCTGATCGTCTTGGGATCTTGCTTTTGTTGCGCTTTAGCATGGCTGGCGAAGTCTTCCTCCCATTTTACCTGCGCACAGGCGGGAGATAGGACGTCTTCCATGGTTTTGCATTGATATTTGGTCAGCTCCTTGTAGAGTTCTTCGTCGGGGAGAAGGCTTCTCTTGAAAGCAGAGATAGCTGTGGGGATACTGCATTCGGGGATAGCCACCTTCTCTTGATTTAAGCGGGCTATTTAGCCTCGCAGGGGTTCCGCTCGGTGCTGGAGGATTTCCTAGAGGCTGTCGGAGGTTTTCTCTAGGTCCCTGCTGCTGGCGAATTGCTCCACGAACTTGTCACTGAGAACCGCGAAGGAAGCTATGGACCTGGAGGGTAAGTTGATATACCATTGCAGAGCGGGTCCGGTCAGAGTGGAGCCGAAAACCTTTGCACATGGTAGCTTCGCGCGACCCCTTTGGGAGTGCTACGGCGAGCATCCTTTGTCTGTATTGGGCGACGTGGTTGTCCGGATCAGTGGTGCCGTCATACGCCTTTATGCTGGGGAAAGAGAACTTCCTGGGCATCTCGACAAGGTGATCTCATCCGTGAAGGGAGTATCGGCGTAGGAGTCAGGATTTCTCTTCCGGATGGGGGGAGCTACCCGCAAGAGTCTCTCTACCATGGACTGCATAGCGTCGAGCCTCTCGGAGAACATCTGGTGAATGTGAGCGATCACAGGAGACTCCGCTCTCGCTGCTACGTCTGATGCTTCTTTATCAGGTTCGGGCTCCGAGTCGCTGTCCTCCACGTCGTAGGTCTGAGCATCCTTGGCCTTTTCGCGCGTTGATGTGTCTCCTCCCGGGGCCGTAGTTGGGAGATTCGCGCCTGTCCTGTAGTTAGGTGTCTCCAGAGTCGGCATAGGGTGAACCTGAATCCAGAATCGACGCTTCTTGTTACTCGCCACGTTGAGGGCTTGGTTTCCATCTCAGAGGGTAAGATTCGCCGATTCGAGCTGGCTGAGCTTCTCGGCGCTCTGCTCCAGTTGCTTGGAGTGTTCGTTGAGCTTTTTCTTCAGGATCTGGAACTCCGAGGAAAGCTCAAGATTGGTCTCTTCCCGAGCTTTATGCAACCCGGTTACTTGACCTTGCAGATCATTGATTTGCCTTTGGAGTTCAGCTTCTCTTTCGGTAGCGTCGGGTAGCTCATCCTGCTCGTCTACTGCCATTATCACGTAGTTTAGATTACCCCCCTCCTTCTAGCGCCAAACTGTTAGGGGATTTTTGTGTAGGATCTTTGTGAGTACCACGGAACGTTGGACAAGGCTGGTATTTGTATTGATTTGCAAGTAAGAAAGTTGAAAGAGATGTTTTATTAGATCAAAGAGCTGGACCTACAACAGTTTTGAGTAAGAACCCTACTTGTAGCCGCCTAGCTCTTATCTCTAAGTCTCGAAGTGTCGATCCCTTGCTTTAGGGTTTAGGTTCCCTTTATATAGTCTTCCTAAGGCGGGCCTTAGTCGGTTGGAGTAGGTTAAACTCTTCCATATTCGGAAATATGGAAGGTTCCCTTTATCAGAAGTTTTCCATTTTCTCGAGGGAAGGGGGCGGTCTTGGGGACCGGACCCGGAGTACTTCGTAGCGAGGAACCGGGGTTTCTTCTAGCGGGGATCCTGGGAACCGGGGTTCCTTCCAGCGGGGATCCTAGGAACCCGGGTTCCTTCCGGAGGGGATCCATAGGCCGGTGTCCTACCTGGGGTCTGAAGGAATTCAATACCTGAGTATGTTTCCCCAACACTCATAATCTCTGCTTATCCAGACGCGGAAAGTGTTGGGGAAAAATACTCAGGAATTGAATTCCTCTAGACCATAGGCAGGAAACCAACCTCTGGGTCCCTGCTAAGAGGAAACCCGGTTCCCCGCTATGGAGTTCTCCGGGTCCGGTCCCTTGGACCGCCCCCGTTCCCCAGGGAAAAGGAAAACTTCCGATAAGGAGAACCTTCCATATTTCTGAATATGGAAGAGTTTAACCTACTCCAACTGACTAAGGTCCGCCGTAGGAAGACTATATAAAGGGAACCTAAACCCTAAAGCAAGAGATCAACCCTTCAAGACTTAGAGATTATAGGCGGCTAGAACTAGGGTTTATACACCAATCATTGTAGTTCCGGCTTGTTCTATCTAATAAAACATATCATGAAGTCTATTTCTCTCTAATACTCACGAAATATATACAATAACCAGCCTTGTCCATCGTTTTGTGGTACTCACAAAGATCATACACCAAAATCCCCTAACAGTTTGGCGCTAGAAGGAGGGGAGTAATCTAAACTACGTGATAATTGCGGTGGAAGAGCAGGATGAGTTACCCGAAGCTACCCAAAGAGAGGCCGAACTCCAGAGGCAATTCGATTGTCTGCAAAGCCAAGTAACCGAGTTGCATAAAACTCGGGAGGAGATCAATCCGGAGCTCTCCTCGGAGTTCCAGAGCCTGAAGGAGAAACTCAACGAACACTCCAAGCAACTGGAGCAGAGCGCCGAGAAGCTCAGTGATAGACATGGATTTGACCCATTTTCATCCATGGTTTATAGGAGTTTTTACTAATAATTATTATATTTTAGAGTCTATTTTTTATATTTATAAGATCATGAGTAATTTGGAGATAAGTTATGATTTTGGAGCATTTTGGAGATATTTGGAGCAAGCACCCGAGATGACCATCGAGCTCGACCATCGGTCGATATTGGAGAGGAATAATCGATCGATGTTCATATCTTGACATCGATCGACAGCGAAGCGCGTAGAAAGCCTGTTTGGTCACAACCGACTTGAAGCCCAAGTCTTTACCAATTTACAAGATTCCCCCTGACGAGTTTTTAACATAATTATATAAGTTTTGCCACCATGTTAGAGGCAAAGTGTGCTTTTCTTGTATTATTATTTTCACAGCAAGTTTTTCTAGGATTTTGATAGATTAGAGATAAGATCCAAAGTTATAATTTGTGATTGGAACTCCATTAATATCTATTTATTATTCTAATGAAGTTTTCTTACCTAACTGCTGTTATGAATTGTTTAGCCATGTCTGAGTAATTCCATTGTTAGATTTTAAGGTTTAAATAGGTTAGGAGGGATTAGCCCCAACTATAGATTGCTGAGTTGCGGTAATTTTCTTTAGGATTGTTCATTAATGCCTCTCTAGATTAGCTACCTAAAACTTGCCATAGGATTGATAGATAAAAGGGAGAGCTTCATTCTCATCCTGAAAACATTCTAACTGAGCTAAGTTTCATGCTATGAGTAATGCGAGAGCTGATCTAGTGAGCTTAGTAAGCTATCATTCAACCCGCGCATAAAGCTTAACTAGAAGCGCATCGATCAATATCATTATTGAATAATCGGTCGACGGAGTGAAAGGTGTATCGATCGATATTCCTATAGGATCATCGATCGACACTTTCTAATTGATCGACATACGATAGTTAAGATCATTAGATCTAGTTAATAGACAAGTCTAAACATGCGAAAGCTGATAGACTTGTTGACTAAGTAGTTGAGCTTTACATTATCATGCATGCAACTCATTAGGCATCTGTAGGATTATAATCCCAAGTTTCCTGAATAAAAACCCTAAGTCTAACTATTTCCTTTTTAAGCACCAAAGCCTCAACCAATCAATTGAACAAACACTTGTTCAATATAAAAGTGCAATTTACATTTAAATCTCTAAAACCATCTAGCTTAACAAATCATTCCATCCGACATCGATCGATACTCCATCCCAGACATCGTTCGATACTGAGCCGCGAGACATGGTTGCGACTTTGGTACTTTTACGAGATAATAATGGTGACCTGCATAACCAGGAGGGTCATCTGCGTAATGCAGCAGGTCAGAGGATACATGCTCAGGGGGGCTGCAATCCATGAGTCTGATGCTAATGCTACAGGAACTACTCTACCTGTAGATGAGGCTGCGCGACCCAAGACGTTGGCTGACTACAATCGTCCAGATCAGTTCGACACCAACAGATCAGCCATTCGTCCTCCCACTATTCAGAGGGATTTTGAGTTGAAGGCGCAATATTACACACTAGTGGGACAGAGACCCTACCATGGATTATCTCACGAGCATCCTATGGACCATCTGGAGAGGTTCGAGGATCTGATATCTGCTATTAAAGTCAAGGGAGTCCCAGAGGATTATCTCCTATGCAAGCTCTTCAAGTTCTCTCTCGCTGGAGAAGATTCGCATTGGCTTAAGCAGCTACCACCAGGATCTCTCACATCCTGGAGCGACATCAAGAATGCATTCTTATGCAATTTCTTCGATGCAGCACGTGCTGAAGACTTGAGGAGCAAGATCGCTACCTTATCTCAGGGGCCTGCAGAATCATTTAGAGGCTCTTGGATCAGATTCAAGTCTTATCAGAGAG
>NC_027750.1:45250572-45278903 GCF_000695525.1 Brassica oleracea var. oleracea
TTTAACACTAGGAATCCAGAAGAGGCAGTGAAGGTGATTGAAAACCTAGCATCTTGCAACAGCACCAAGAACACTGATTTTGAGAGGAAAAAGTCTGCCACCATCCTTGAGAATGATCAGATGGATGAGGTGAAGGCAAAGCTGGATAGTGTTCACAAGCTTCCAGGTCTGCTTGGTTGAAGATGCAGAAGCTGTAGACACAGAGGGTAAAGTAGAGGAAGAAGAAGAAGTGAACTTCATTGGTGGAACTGGATTCCAAGGTTCTGGAAACCAGGGTGGAAACAGAAATTCCTATGGAAATAGGGGTAATTTCAACCAGAGTTCGCAGTACCCGAAACCCTACAGCAACAGCTACAACAACAACATGAATTATGGATGTTCCTACTACCAGAAGCCACCGCTGCCTACTCAAGAGAGAAAGATTGAGGAGATGCATGATAGGGTTCTTGAGACACAGCAGCGAATGATAGTGGACTTCAATGGGAAGATTGATTCTGGCTACACCAACCTGAACACAAAGTTTGAGACTTTGAGCACCCATATGAAGAAGCTGAAGATGCAGGTTGTGCAGACGGGAGATGCTGTCAAGAGGCAGGAAGCCTCGACAAGAGGGGTAGGGGATGATGTGATGAAACACCACGTGAATGCCATCACTGAGGATGATTTTTGGCAAGTGGTGAAGGAAGAGAAGCTGCAAGAAGGAGATTTCAAAGTAGAAAGTTTGATGAGTTTTGGCAGATCGCATTGGTGTCGATCGACGCCAGACTTCGATCATCGATCGACGTCGCCCAGTCCAAATCGATCGACAGAATCTTCAGAGCATCAACCGATGACACCAACGGAGTCGACCGCATCTTGCAATGCCGTGAGGATTCTGACTCACGAGGAGTTCGCAGCAAAACACCCACATCCACCCAACATCCACCCTGATAACGTCAGAATCACTCGATGAAATGACACCGCCATCGATCGACAAACAGAGGCCGCTATCGATCGACACACTCCAGCGCCTATCGATCGATGAGCACCTATTACCTACCGAGTGCAGATGCCAAAGATAGATGTTGCACGTTTTAACGCACTCAGGCCCAAACCCAAACCTTCAGAAAAACCACCAGAGACCGTCAAGACACCTTCAGATGATGGAGAAGATCCTATGGAAGAGGTTAGGGTTCCTACTGGAAGAACCTTAAGGAGAAGAAAGGAAAAAGTGGCGAAACATCTGAAGAGGGGGGCTAATGAAAAGGAAAAGGAAAATTTCCAAAAGAGAGTCTTCAGGATTCCTCTAGATAAGCCATTCGAAGAGGCATATTATACCCACATATTGTGGATGTTCTTCAGAGAAACTAGAGAGAAAGAAGAAGACATCAAGGGAATGTTTTGTAAAGCTAGAGAAAAGATGAGGATGAGGATTACATTGAAGAAGAAGAGTGATCCTGGGCAATTTGCAATACCATGCACGGTGAAGGGTATTGAATTTCCACATTCCTTGTGCGACACATGAGCATCAGTCAGCATCCTACCTAGGGTTATGGCAGACCATCTGGGTCTGCAGGTGGAGCCTTTGCAGAAATTGTTCACTTTTGTGGATTTTTCCCAGAGGAACTCAGAATGAATTGTGAGAGACCTAGAGGTACAGATTGGTAATGCCCTAGTTCCAGTTGATTTCCATGTCCTGGACATCAAGCTAAACTAGAACTCTTCTCTACTACTTGGGAGAGCCTTCTTGTCAACAGTGGGAGCAGTGTGCAACTTGCAAACCAACCAGTTGTGTCTAACACTCATAGATCTTAATACCCACTACGACCTAATTCCAGTCAAGAAGCCACAGATGTCCTCCAGAAGAATCAATGATCTAGAAATCATTGCAACTTGCCCTTGTGGAGCCGAGTATGAGACGGAATACTCAGCGTTGATCGAGACTCACACCGCAACATCGATCGACAGAGGCCATTAGAAATCGACCGACAAACTACATGAAGAATCGGCCGATAGTCGTCCAGATGATTGGGAGAACGTCTACTACAACCCCACTATTGCCGCATACACCAGACAACACATGCATACAGAAGAGCCTTTGACCTTTTTGGAGCCAGAAAATCCTACTGGGAAGACAAGGACGAGTATGAAATCTACAGAGATGATCAGGGATGTACCATAGATATGGATGGACACATCATCAATGTGTCCAAGGAAGATATCAGAAGAGTTCTTGAGAGCTTCGAGAGATGAGCCAAGCTTCATATGTCTTCCTGAACATGCTACCTTCTTCACACAGACCAAGCTGGTACTAGAGATCTACACCAAGGACGAGATCAATGAGATGTTCTATGGAGTCTGTGAAGAACAAAAGAAGAACAAAGAAGCTTTCCAGATGAAACTTGATGGTGTCTACTATCCATTGAATGACAGTATCAGTTGGCTAACTACTTTCATGAAGGAGATGAAGCAAGACATAGCCAGAATTCAACATGCTACCGACGTTGCTCGATCGACAGAGATCAACATACATCGATCAACGTTCGTCAACGCACATCGATCGACAACCAGATGCCAATATCGGTCGACGACAATACACCACGCCCACATATGATGAAGTCTCAAGAAAAGTTTCACACCAGGGAAGAAATAGATCAGTTGGTCGAAGGGATCTATAGAGATCTGGAAACTACAGAAGACAGGCTTGATGGGAGATGTAATGACATCTATTTCCCAGTGGATCTTAACATTAGTGCTTTGACTTCCAAGATTGAAGCTATAAAAGGGGAATTGGTGGAGATTCAGAGATACATTACCCCTCGACCAGAAGCATCGTCATCGATCGACAGACACAACAACAAATCAACCGACATTCATCATCGAACATCGGTCGATGACGCTACAGACCGAGGCCGGCTAGTTCCCACGATGACATCAGACATGTCCGACACACATTACCATGGAGAGGAGATCTCAGCTGACACTTACGCCACACTTAGAATATATCAGTTCAACCTTGAGAGTCTTGAAGAAAGATTGCAGAGGGTGGAAAACACAACTGCAACAATGAAGGAGAAATGGCGCAGAGGGGATGAAGCAATGAGAGACTTCAGTGGTACATGGTTCAACAAGCGCAGAGACAAGATGGATATTTGTTTTCCAACAAGTTCCAACTTTCAACACTAACTAGCCAAATCACCTCCAAAGTCAAGCTAAATGACTATAACAAACCGCTGAGTGGGAGGCAACCCACTATTAGGAAATATTTATTTAGTTTTTATTGATATACTATTTATGTTGGTTTTTAATTATTGCAGGTCATAAAAATAAAAAATACAAAAAGAGATCCGAGTAGACGATTGCCGTAAGTATCGACCGACGAGAAGCTGTCGACATCGATCGACATTGCCTAACCTGCCGCGACCGATATCAACATCCCTACATCGGTCGACATCCATTCCGGTCTGGTATATCATTCTAACTTGTTACGTTGAGTCCTTATGATTTAGTTAACACCATAACTCCGACTGAATTTACACTGGGGACAGTGTAGTTTAAGTCTGGGGGAGGTTTACAGATAGTAATTTATTTATGAATCTTATTAAACGTTTTTCAAAAAGTCTTATTGAGTCAAGAAGGAGATAATGAACTAATAGATTTTTTCTTGTTATCTAACCACTTTTTAGCACCATTCTAGACTTACTGATTGCCGATAGTACAAAAGATACTAAAGTGGATCAACATGTCAACTGTTCACACTTGCTGAGATTGTTTGAAGGAACCAAACCTGACCTCCAGCACTAAAATTGACACAACTGCTTGTCTTTGGGCTTGGTATGCATGGGATCGGATTCTTCAAACAAGTCTGGAAAGTAAAGCCTTATGTAGATAGATTAATCACCATTTCTCTCTCTATTTTCGGAATATAGATAATAATAAAAAAAATATTACTGTTATGTATATCTATTAGAGATTTATTAGGAAGGAATACGAACAGGACTTGGTGGCTAAAACCATTAAGGCTTGCTTCATAAGAATTCTATAGGTAAAGGATTAGAACATGACTTGGTGGCTACAACCATTAAGGTTTGCTTCACAAATAATCCTAGGATATAGGTCAAAAAGAAGTGAACATGACTTGGTGGCAACCACCATTAAAGCTTGATTCATGGAAGCATGTCCAATCTTCATCAATGATCTTGCTAAATAAGCAGATTTTGACTAAGAGAGAAAATTAGTAAAGAGAGAGGATATGAACTAATGTTTACCTGCAGGTCCAGATACTTGTTTGAAAGTCCTTGCATCATGTGATCGATACCCCCCAAGGTAAAGCCTGCACTTTTATTTATGCTAAGAAATGAGGTTGGTTGTCAGACAAGATTTCCTAAGTTGTTGGCTAGATGAATTTGGTTGCTAAGCTATGATATGGTATAATGTGCTTTTGTGATTAGGAATTCTTAGATGTGGATTGCAATATTGCAGAGGTTAAGATTCTAAGTTTCAAATCATGTGAGTCCCTGCTGTTTTAAAACCTCATTCAGAGAGACTGTCTGTTTTTTTTTGCTTGAGGACAAGCAAAAGGGTAAGTCTGGGGGACTTGATAGACCATGGATTTGACCCATTTTTATCCCTGGTTTATAGGTGTTTTTTACTAATAATTATTATATTATAGAGTCTATTTATTACATATTTATAAGATCAGGAGTGATTTGGAGATAAGTGATGATTTTGGAGCATTTTGAAGATATTTGGAGCAAGCACCTAAGATGACCATCGATCTCGACCATTGATATCACTCAAATTACCCTAAGGAGTGATTTATACTCTCTCAAATAAGAGGTCGAGTTGTAGTACTTAGGGATCGAATTCACAGGGAGCTAGGGAACCAATTATATCTAATAGTTATATGATTAAGCTAGGCTAATAGTTTATAAAGGAGTAAATAAATATAGCAAAGCAGTAAATAAACCAGTAAACAAGTTGAACAAGACAATTGTTCAGCTTGGCAAGGAGTTGTTTGATGGAAGGATGGTTTCTAGATCTAAGGTTTCTATTCAGGTAATCAGGATTATAATGATATAGAGTCTAATTGTTGCTTGCAAGATATTATAGAACTCAACCGGGAGTACAAATCTAACAACTTCCGTTGTATAGACAGTCTAATATCTAGATCTTGGATCTCAACTCTCATTTTATTGATCACAAGAAAGTGTCGATCGATTATTCTATAGGAATATCGATCGATACACCTTTCACAATATCGATCGATTAATCTATTGGATCATCGATCGATATTGCTTCTAACAAACTTTACGATCGGGTTGAATATGGGTTCACTAGGGTTCCTAAATCAACATTCATATGTTTCTAGCAATCCTAGCTCGATAGAATTCAGTTCAGAGAAAAGGCCAAGCGATGGCATTGTGCCTAATGATTCTAAGATCAGGGTTTTAGTTCATGACTCTAGAACACAAGCAGTAAGAACAATCCTATGATGAATATCACAACTTAGCAATCCTATATTTTGGGCTAATCCCTCATAACATATCTGAACCCTAAACCTAACAGGTGGATCTATTCACACATGAAGTTAGTCACAGAAATCATGGATAGAAGAGATGAAATTGCAATAAATATAAAAATCAAAGAAAATGGAGTTCCAGGAGGACTCTGAAGGAGTTCCTCCTTTCTCTCCTAACAATGAATTCAAGAAATCTTAGATAGCGTAGCTATCAACAATGGCTTATAAATAACATAAATAGGGTTTCTGGTCGTCTAAGGGTATTCTGGTAATTTGGGGTTGCTTCTGGGCCTCAGTCGGTCATAAAATATGCTCGGCCTGCATTCTGGCATCCATATCTATCGATGTCAAGAGTTCTGCATCGATCGACATACGTTCCTCTTCTCGACAGCTTACTCTCGCGAGGCAGACTATCCACTCCTCAGTAAAACGGGCATAACTTCTGCTACAGGATGCTGATTGACCTCAAACCGGTGGCATTGGAAAGCTAACTCAAATCTTTATCTTTTATAGAAATATGGGATCAATCTAACAGTGCAAAGGTCTCCATCCATAGCTAGACATCTAACGCGCTTGTGCAGTTCTACACCTCAAAAGGCTCCAAAATCATCATATTTCTCCAGAACGTAACTGAGCCTGTAAATATTCTAAATAGACTCTATATAGTAGTAAAGATATATTAAAACACTTATAGAATGTGGCTAAAAGTGGGTAAAATCCATGGTCTATCAACTCCCCCAGATTTACATGATTTAAAACAAACGGGCAGTCTCTCTGAAAGAGGTTTGAAAACAGCAGAGACTCACATGATTTAAAACTTAAAATCATCACCTCTACAATATTGCAATCCACATCTAAGAAGTCCTAATCACAAAAGCACATTATACCATATCCTAGCTTAGCAACCAAATTCACCTAGCCAACAACTTAGCAAATCTTGTCTAACATTCTCCTCTACCAACCTCATTTCTTAACATAAATAAAAGTGCAGGCTTTACCTTGGGAGTATCGATCACAAGATGCAAGGATTTTCAAACAAGTATCTGGATCTGCAGGTAAAAGTTAGTTCCTATCTTTTCTCTCTACTAATTTCTCTCTTTAGTCAAAGTCTGCTTATATTGCAAGATCATTGACCAAGGTTGGACAGACTTCCATGAATCAAGCCTTAATGGTGGTTGCCACCAAGTCATGTTCACTTTTTTTTGACCTATATCCAAGAATTCATATGAATCGAACCTTGATGATTGCCGCCACCAAGTCCCGTTCGAATTCTTTTTGTTGGAATTCTTATGAAGCAAGCCTTAATGGTTGTAGCCACCAAGTCCTGTTCGGATTCCACCTAACTAACACCTATATATATATATATACTTTTTTTCTTTCTTTTTCTCTTTTTTTTTTAATTTTTTTTTTAATTTTTATTTTTGAAAATAAATATCTCTACCTATAAATGTAGGGTCGAAATAGAGAGAGAAAATGTGATAAATCTACACAAGGCTTTACCTTCCAGACTTGTTTGAAGAATCCGATCCCATGTATACCAAGCCCCAAGACAAGCTGTTGTGTCAGGTGTAGTGTTCTAGGTCAGCTTTGGTTCCATCAAACAATCTCAACAAGTGTGAATAGTTGACAGGTTGATCCACTTTAGTATCTTTAGTACTATCTGCAATCAGTAAGTCTAGAATGATGCTAAAGAATGGTTAGATAAAAAGAAAAAATCTAATAAGTTCATTATCCCCTTCTTGACTAAGTAAAACTCTTTTGAAACCATTTGATAAGACTCACAATAAACTGGATATCAGTAAACATCCCCCGAGACTTAAATTACACTCT
Source organism: Brassica oleracea var. oleracea (assembly GCF_000695525.1). Taxonomy (NCBI): domain Eukaryota; kingdom Viridiplantae; phylum Streptophyta; class Magnoliopsida; order Brassicales; family Brassicaceae; genus Brassica; species Brassica oleracea. The sequence continues at coordinate 45,257,903 of NC_027750.1, forward strand.
CCCCAGTGTAAATTTAGTCGGAGTTATGTGAATAACTAAAGAATAAAGACTCAATGTAACAAGTTAGAACGGTATACCAGACCAGATTATATGTCGATCGACACAATGAAGTGACAATCGATCGTTGTTGATGAAGTGCTGTCGATTGATGTTGACATGGTCTCATCGGTCGATGGCTAGAGCAATCATTCGACACAATGAAGAGACAATCGATCGTTGGATCTGAAGTGATGTCGATCGATATAGAGCTGGTCTTATCGGTCGATATGCTGAGGAATCGTCTACTCGGATCTTTTTTTTTGTCTCTAAATAGCTAACTAAAACACAATATTAGTAGAACCTCCCCCAGACTTAAACAACACATTGACCAGTGTTATACAGTCTAAGATTGGTGGGGAAATAAACCATAATGACAATATTTAACAAGGTGAAATGTTATACCTGATCGCTGATGGTGAGCGTCGATCGACACAGTTAAGTGGCGATCGATCGATACTTGTGATGCTCTGTCAATCGACAATGGCCTGTTGTCGTCGATCGCTGCTGGTATATCAACTCTTCTTCCTTGGATCTTTTTCCTTTTACCTAACATAAATAAAACACTAAAAGCGAGTAAATAATAAAACCATTTATCTAAATTTCTTTTTTTCTATGAACAGTGTTCTGCTACAGTAACGCTGCTACACTAACTCTCGATTTTCTGCTACAGTGTCGATCGATGTCCATGCTACAGTGCCGATCGATGCTACAGTTCCTCTGCTACACTGTGGTTGCTACAGTGCCGTCGTTACTGTTTATCCATCATTTTTTTTTTTTTTTAACCTGAAATCATTAGAAAACAAAGAATCAATAATAAATTAAAGTAAAATCAAATTTAAAGCAAACCTAATAGTGGGTTGCCTTCCACTCAGCGCTTATTTTTAGTCATTAGCTTGACTTTGGAGATCTGATTTAGCCCGGATGAGAATGAGAACTCGCTCCAAACAAGTCTCAATGTCTACTCTCAAAAGCTTTATCATTCTTGTGTAAAAGCCTCCTCCATAGACTCTTCTCCTTTGTTTATCATCTCAGCAATAAGTAGTGCTCGAACCTTTGCGAATGGCGTTGAGAAGCATCTACTGCGCACCCTGGATTTCCTGACACCATATGAGAAGTGAGGAATCAATGATAATTGAGAATCACCCATGATCCTTTTTCTCTTCTTCCAATTCTTCCTCTTCTTTCCCCTAGACTTTTCTGATCGCCTGGTGGTTTCTCCATCCCTAAGATTTCCACACACATCGAACTCCTTATGCTCTGATACGCGTCCACTGTCGATCGATGGAGAAGGCTTAGCGTCGATCGATGCTGGCTTGTTGATGTCGTTCGATGGTATCTGGTCTGTGTCGATCGATGTTGCTTCTGTTGGGCCCTTATCGACTTCATCTCTAAATCGTAGCCCTCTCTGAGAAGCTTTTACGTGCTGATGATCATCCAACACCTCAATGTGAGAACTGAACTGTATACTTCTATCAGGTGGAATAGGAGATTCAACTTCAAATACAGCGCATGAAACCACATTCTTCACAGGATCATGTATCCTCTTCACTCTTTTGTGAAACCCATCAGCTTCTTCTATCCAGATAGGTGTTCTCTGATGTTTAGGGACAGCAAGGTGTGAGGCCTTAAACATGTACATCCTTTCCTCAATCGGTTCCATCTCAATTATGCAACCTGGCGGAACGTCTAGCAATGGGTATCGATCGATATTAGGTGGGTGGTGTTGATCGATAATTGGTTGGCGGTGTCGATCGATGTCGGGTGGGTGTAAATCGATGATGTGGGGTGGTTGTCGATCGATCTCAGCAGGTTGGTGCCGATCGATGCTAGCCTTTGAAGTTTCTAGATCTCCTCTCGAGGTGTGCTGATCATCATCAAGCTTCTTCTCTGAATTCTGATCCATCTCCTCAAGCCATTCCTCCAGCTCTAAGAAGTCTTCCATAGTGACTTCTCTGTCTACATCGTCGATCGATGATGAGGTTGTAACATCGATCGACGTTGAGGTCATGATGTCGATCGACGTTGAGGTCGTGATGTCGGCTGACGTTGGGTCGTGTCTTCAGTACCAGATTCCTCTACTCTGCTCAGCTCTCCAGACACATGTTGTTCATCCCTTTTTGCCATAATGTCGTTGAGCAGCTGTATTGGAATCATATACTACTCATCTAACAATGCTAAGAACCTGTCCCATTTATCATTCTTCTCCTTTTCTCGAGTTGCTGTAGCTTCATAGAGAAATTTGTTGAGGAAGGCGGTCTTAAAGTCCTCCCAGCAGGTTAAAGATCTTGGCTGCAACTGACTGAACCAGCTAAATGCATCTCCAAATAGAGAATAAAGGAAGATTTTGCAGATAATGTGGTCTACAGATACTTCATTCTGCTCGCTTGCAGAGGATAACTCCTCAAGTTCTTTGATAAGGTCTCTGGGATCTTCATGAGGAAGACCTCGGAAAGGGTCCACACTTCCCCAATCATACCATTCCCGATTCAGATCAAAGCTGTTTGTCTCAGCAACATCAATCAGATCAGGGATTACAGCACCCTCTGCATTAATCAATTGTCATGTGCTGTTGCGAGTGCGACCTTCTTCGTCTGTTAACATCCCATTCTCGTCCACTGTAAGTATGAGCACTTCGACCTTTTCTGCCTCTAAACAAGTGGTGTCAGACGGTGGATGAACAGTGTCGATCGACGGTGGATGAACAGTGTCGATCGACGTCGATCGACGTCAGGTGAGCAGTGTCGATCGACGTCAAGTGAGCAGTGTCGATCGACGTCAGGTGAGCAGTGTCGATCGATGTCAGGTGAGCAGTGTCGATCGACGTCAGGTGAGAAGTGTCGATCGACGCTTGGATTTCTACGCTGCCCATTGCTGTCTGGAGGGTGTCGACTGCCCTCTTAGAATTATGGATCACGCGTTCCAAATCCAGTAGCTCTACTAGTAAGAGCCCTATCCCCTTGTTGCTTCTGGTACTGATATGGATGTACCTGAAACACAAGAAAAAACTTTATCATTTTTTTGAACAGTAGTAAAACCTAGACTAAATCTAACTAAATAAGATCTAATGGCAATCAAAGCTCCCCGGCAACGGCGCCAAATTTGATATCACTCAAATTACCCTAAGGAGTGATTTATACTCTCTCAAATAAGAGGTCGAGTTGTAGTACTTAGGGATCGAATTCACATGGAGCTAGGGAACCAATTAGATCTAATAGTTATACAATTAAGCTAGGCTAATAGTTTATAAAGTAGTAATTAAATATAGCAAAACAGTAAATAAAGTAGTAAACAAGTTGAACAAGACAATTGTTCAGCTTGGCAGGGAGTTGTTTGATGGAAGGATGGTTGCTAGATCTAGGGTTTCTATTAAAGTAATCAGGATTATAATGATATAGAGGCTAATTGTTGCTTGCAAGATATTATAGAACTCAACTGGGAGTACAAATCTAACAACTTCCGTTGTATAGACAGTCTAATATCTAGATCTTGGATCTCAACTCCTGTTTTATTGATCAAAAGAAAGTGTCGATCGATTATTCTATAGGAATATCGATCGACACACCTTTCACAATATCGATCGATTAATCTATTGGATCATCGATCGATATTGCTTCTAGCAAGCTTTACAATCGGGTTGAATATGTGTTCACTAGGGTTCCTAAATCAACTCTCCTATGTTTCTAGCAATCCTAGCTCGATAGAATTCAGTTCAGGGAAAACACCAACCGATGACATTGTGCCTAATGATTCTAAGATCAGGGTTCTAGTTCATGACTCTAGAACACAACCAATAAGAACAATCCTATTATGAATATCACAACTTAGCAGTTCTATATTTTGGGCTAATCCCTCATAACCTATCTGAATCCTAGACCTTATAGGTGGATCTATTCAGACATGAAGTTTGTCACAGAAATCATGGAAAGAATAGATGAAATTGTAATAAATATAAACACCAAAGACAATGGAGTTCCAGGAGGACTCTGAAGAAGTTCCTCCTTTCTCTCTAACTAAGAACAATGAATTCAAGAAAGCTTAGATAGCGTAGCCGTCAACAATGGCTTATAAATAACATAAATAGGGTTTCTGGTCGTCTAAGGGTATTCTGGTAATTTGTGGTTGCTTCTGGGCGTCAGTTGGTCATAAAATATGCTCGGCTCGCATTCTGGCATCCATATCGATTGATGTCAATAGTTCTGCATCGATCGACATACGTTCCTCTTCTCAACAGCTTCCTCACACGAGGCAGACTGACCACTCCTCAGTAAAACGAGCATAACTTCTGCTACAAGATGCTGTTTGGCCTCAAACCGGTGGAATTGGAAAGCTAACTCAAAGCTATATCTTGTGTCAAAAGATGGGCTCAATCTAACAATGGAAAAGTCTCCATCCATAGCTAGACATCTGACGCGCCTGTGCAGTTCTGCACCTCAAAAGGGTCCAAAATTACCATATTTCTCCAGAACGTACCTGAATCTGTAAATACTCTAAATAGACTCTATATGGTAGTAAATATATATTAAAACACTTATAGACCATGGCTAAAAGTGGGTAAAATCCATGGTCTATCAACCATCGGTCGATATTGGAGAGGAATAATCGATCGATGTTCATATCTTGACATCGATCGACAGCGAAACGCGCAGAAAGCCCGTTTGGTCACAGCCGACTTGAAGCCCAAGTCTTCCCCAATTTATAAGATTACCCCTGACGTGTTTTTAACCTAATTATGTAAACTTTGCCACCATATTAGAGGCAAAGTGTGCTTTTCTTGTTTTATTATTTTCACAACAAGGTTTTCACAACAAGATTTTCAAAGCGTGCTTAATCATATACCTATTAGATCTAATTGGTTCCCTAACTCCCTGTGAATTCAATCCCTAAGTACTACAACTCGACCTCTTATTTGAGAGAGTATAAATCACTCCTTAGGGTAATTTGAGTGGTATCTCTCAGCCAGCTCGAATCTGAGAATCTTACTCTCCGAGACGAGAACCAAGCCCTCAACACGACCAGCAACAAAAAGCGTCGATTCTGGACTCGGTTTTGCCCCATGCCAACTCTAGAGACACCCAACTCCGGGACGGATGCAAATCTCCCACCTACGGCGTCGGGAGAAGGTGCGTCAGCATGTGAAATGACTCGGACCCACGAAGTGGAAGAAAGCGAATCTGAGCCGGAATCCAATGAGGAAGTACCTGACGGAGCAGCGATAGCGGGGTCTCCTATGATCGCTCATCTTCACCAGATGTTCTCCAAGAGGCTTGACGCCATGCAGTCCATGGTGGAGAGGCTCCCAGGGGTAGCTCCCCCCATCCGGAAGAGCAACCCCGACTTTTATGCCGATACTCCTTTCACGGATGAGATCACCTTGATCGAGATGCCCAGGAAGTTCTCCATCCCCATCATAAAGGCGTACGATGGCACCACTTATCCGGACGACCACGTCGCCCAATACAGAAAAAGGATTCTCGCCGTAGCACTCCCAAAGGGATCGTGCGAAGCAACCATGTTCAATGTGGTCGGCTCCACTTTGACCGGACCCGCTATTCAATGGTATATCAACCTACCCTCCAGGTCTATAGCCTCCTTCTCGGTTCTCAGCGATATATTTGTGGAACAATTCGCCAGCAGCAGGGACCTGAAGAAAACCTCTGACAGTCTCTACGTGATCCTCCACCACCGAGCAGAACCCCTACGAGGCTACATAGCCCGCTTCAATCAAGAGAATGTGGCTATTCCCGTATCCAGCATCCCAACTGCTAGCTATGCCTTCAAGAGAGGCCTGCTAACCAAATACCAATGCAAAACCATGGAAGATGTCCTATCTCGAGCCTGGGCGTAGGTAAAATGGGAGGAAGAACTCGCCAGCCACGCTAAGGCGCAACAAAAGCCAGATCCCAAGACGATCAGACCAGACCGAACCGAGTGAGACGAGAAACCCTCTCAAAGACCAGCCAGGGACTCCGGAAATCGAAACCGGGGCATATACCAGAAACGGCCGATCGAGAAGGCAGAAGGGATGGCAGTGTCCACGTGGCCAGACATCTCTCACCTCTCCGTCTTAAGGCCAGAGCTGATCAATGTTCTGAGGCAGATGGGCCAGCAGGTTAAGTGGCCTCAGAAGATGAAAGCACCTGACTCTTTCCGGAACTCTGGTTTCTGGTGCGACTTCCACCGAGACCACGGTCACAAAACGGAGGACTGCGTCGCACTAAAGATTGAGGTCAACGAGCTGCTTAAGAAAGGACACCTCAGGGAGTTCCTTTCCAAAAAGGCCAAGAGCCATCTAAGCAAGGAGACAACGGGAAGCCCACTGAAGCTGCTCTCGTCTCCCCACCTCGTCAGGACCGAGTGATTCATGTCATATCGGGCGGTTCGGAGATCAGCGGCATAAGCCATGCGGCCGCGAAGAAAAGCACCTCGAATGCTAAGCACGGTTTAGAGGCAGCCAAGCCAAAATGCCTGCTCCTAGGCACGGACAAAATAAGCTTCACGGCCAAGGAGCAGGAGAACTTCTCACCCCGCATCACCACGTCCTAGTCATATCGCTCACTGTAGCGAACTGCCTGGTGAGAATGATACTGGTAGATAATGGAAGCTACGGCAACATCATCTTCCAGGCCGCATTCAAGGACCTAGGGCTGGAGGAAAACGCTCTAACTCATAGAATAACCCCACTTATAGGGTTCAGCGGGGAAGTCAAACAGACCGCTGGAGAGGTGACCCTCCCCGTGTACGCTGAAGGGTCAACATGTCAACCAAGTTCCTCGTTGTTTACTGCGACTCGTCCTACAATATTATACTCGGATGGCCCTGGATTCACGGCATGGGAGCCGTCCCTTCAACTCTTCACCAAATGGTGAAATTCCCTACACCCTGGGGCATAAAGGCGATCAGAGGGGATCATGAGTATTCCCGCTCCTGCTACCAGACTACTCTGAAGGGAAAGACCAAGGTCTTATAGCAATTACAGAGTAAGCCTCCGGCCCATCAGACCGAAGAACCGGAGGTAGAGGAAATGGACGACGTGCCACTAACCAAAGGTGGTCAGATTCGACATCTCAAGATCGGCTCCAAGCTGACCGAAGGATTGAGAAGAAGACTAGTAGACTTCCTCAGGTCTATCTCTGATTGCTTTGCTTGGCCCCATGCAGATATGCCTGGGATCGACCCGGAGGTCATCATGTACAAGCTGCAGGTGGATCCCCTACATCAACCCGTCAGACAAAAGAGAAGGAAGTTCGCTCCCGAAAGAGACACAATCATCAACGATGAAGTCAAGAGCCTGCTCGGCGCAGGGTTCATTCGCGAGGTGCAATATCCAGAATGGCTAGCCAACGTCGTCATAGTCAAGAAAAAAAATGGGAAGTGGAGAGTCTGCATAGACTTCACAGACCTCAACAAGTCCTGCCCAAAGGACTCCTTCCCTCTGCCTCATATAGCCAGCCAACGTAGTCGTGGTCAAGAAAAAGACGGGAAGTGGAGAGTCTGTATCGACTTCACGGACCTCAACAAGTCCTGTCCAAAGGACTCCTTCCCGCTTCCTCATATCGACAAGCTAGTGGACGCCACCACGGGGCATTAGCTGATGAGCTTCATGGACGCGTTCTCACGCTACAATCAAATACTTAATCATCCGGAAGACTAGGAGAAAACATCCTTCATGACGTCCAGAGGGTTCTACTGCTACAAGGTTATGCCCTTCGGCCTAAAGAACGCGGGATCAACTTACCAACGGCTGGTAAACATGATGTTCACGGACAGATCAGGCGAACCATGGAGGTCTACATCAACGACATGCTGGTCAAGTCCCTAGAGGCAGAGGACCACATATCTCACCTACAGCTGGCCTTCTCCGCCCTCCAGAAGTACAACATGAAGCTCAACCCAGCCAAATGCTCATTCGGGGACGGCTCTGGCAAGTTCCTAGGGTACATTGTAACCCAGTGGGGAATCGAGGCCAACCCGGAGCAAATCAGGGCCATTCACTCAATCCCTTCCCCGAGGAACGTCAAGGAGGTTCATAAGCTAACGGGAAGAATGGCGGCCTTGAGCAAGTTCATCTCCAGACTCTCCAACAAATCTCAGGCCTTCTTCGTAACCCTCAAAAATCCAAGAGACTTCCAATGGACGGAAGAGTGCGAATCCGCTCTATCGTATCTCACCACTCCTCCTCTCCTATCCAATCCTCTACACGGTGAAGTCCTGCTGCTATATCTAGCAGTCTCCGAACACACCGTGAGTGCCGTCCTCGTCCGCGAGGAGGGAAACAAGCAGCTACCAATCTATTACGTAAGTAAGGCTTTCCTGGACGTGAAAACCCGCAATAGCCATCTAGAGAAGCTGGCCCTAGCCCTGATAGTCGCTGCTCACAAGCTCCGACCCTACTTCCAGGCTCATCCAATCGTGGTTGTTACCTCTTTCTCTGTAAAGTTGGTCCTCCACAACCCAGAAGTCTCTGGACGCCTAGTCAAATGGGCTGTGGAACTAGGGGAGTACGACATAATATTCCGACCTGCCACGGCTATAAAGTCACAGGTCCTAGCGGACTTCGTGGCTGAATTCTCACTTGCCTTGCTCCCAGCTTTGGAGCAGGAGGTACGCCTCCGAGGCGAAACTAAGGAAGAGGGAGAATGGATCTTGCACGTTGATGGATCCAGTAACGTCAGAGGAGCTGGAGTGGGGATAGTGCTCACCTCGCCAACGGGGAACACAGCCTCAAGGGCCATAACATGCAACTTCAAAGCAACCAACAACGAAAGCGAGTATGAGGCCCTAATAGCAGGTCTAACCCTCGCCCACCAAATGGGGGCAGAAAACATCCAGGTCTTCGGTGACTCCCAGCTGATAATCAACCAGGTACAGGGAGAGTACCAAGCAAAAGATGGCAGCATGATCAAGTATGTGGAGGTCACCCAACGACTAATCAAGAAGTTCAAGAGCTGCAAGCTCACTCAAATCCCCTGGGAACAAAACTCGCAAGCCGATGCCCTCGCTAATCTGGGGTCCTCCCTCGAAACTAGTAGTCAGATGAGTATCCCCTTGCTCGTGCTTCAATGGCCAGCCACCCTAGAGGAACCTCCTTCAGAAGAGGTCTCCGCCGTCGAAGAAGGTGAAACATGGATGACCCCCCTAGTCCAGTACCTTGAAGCCGACATCCTCCCGAAAGATCGCAACGAGGCCAGGAAAATCAAGAAGCGAGCCGCAAGGTACTGTATCTCCCAGGAGAGGCTGTACCGAAGATCCTTCTCTGGCCCGTATCTGAGGTGTGTCACACCCCGAGAAGCCGCTAGAATCCTTGTAGAACTACATAAAGGAGATTGTGGATCCCACTCTAGCGGTAGAAGCCTGGTGCTCAGAGCCAGAAGGGTGGGTTACTACTGGACGATGGCCTCCGACGCCGACAGACAAGCAATGCACTATGACCAGTGCCAGAGGCACGCTCCAGTCTCCAAGATTCCCCCGGAGAATCTCAAGTCCATAAGCTCACCATGGCCCTTCAGAAAGTGGGACATGGACATAGTAGGGGCAGAAGGTCTTCCTTCAAATAGTCCCTGACTACTTCTCCAAGTAGGTCGAAGCAGAATCGCTCAGCCGCATAACATATCTCAAGATCCGTAAATTCCTGTTGACCTACGTAATAACTCGCTTCGGGGTCCCCCACGAAATCGTCACCGATAATGGACCCCCGTTCACGAGCCACAACTTCAAGGAGTTCTACAAGGACTTGGGCATAAAACTAACTTTCGCCACACCCCGACACCCCTAATCTAACGGACAAGCCAAGTCCACAAACAAAACCGTGGTCAACATGCTTAAAAAAGCGACTGGAGGGCTCTCACGGAAAATGGGCGGAAGAACTACACGGAGTTCTTTGGGCCTACCGGACCACTCCCAAAACAGTAACAAGGGAAACTCCCTGCTCGCTGATCTACGGCTCCGAGGCCATTATACCTACAGAGATGCACGTAAGAACAACGGTCTCCAGATCCACCTCTCAGGAGGAGAACAATGAGCTAATCGCGCTATGCCTCGACCTACTCGATGAAAAAAGAGAGGCCGCTCGGCTAAGAAACTTGTCCTACCAGCAAGACGTCGCCAGGAGGTACTACAAGAAAGTCAGAACCAGGAACTTCCAGCAAGGGGATTGGGTTCTACGACAAGCTGAAAAAACAACGGGGAAACTCACCCCCTGGTGGGAAGGACCCTATAAGGTCGTCGAGGTGCGGAGAGCAGGCGCCTACAGGCTGCAAGATAGCAAAGGTAAAATACAACCCAACTGCTGGAACGCCGTGCACCTTAAAGCCTATCATTTTTAATACGGTCCCCGGAACATGATTTCTATACTACTATATACTATTTAAGCATTATGATTTCCTATTCCTATGTTTGCTAAACGTCTCCGGACAGAGCTTATAATAAAATAGTTCTGACTATAAAGGCAGAAGGGAAATCACTATACTTTAAGGGCATACGAGCTTGATCAGGTGTCCAGAGACCTCCAATCCTTGCCAACCCTTGCAAAAGTGGCAAGACCTCCGGGCACGCTCACAAAAAATCAAAACGGGTATGAGACATAAAGCAGGAATGGGTATGCGCAAGCCTGAGTATGCTGTCAAAACTACCTAAAACCCTTGTGCAGCCTAAGGCGTATCGGGGTCTCTAGAGTACCAATGTGAAAAGTACATGTATTAAAACACTACGAGCTACACAATAGAGGGAACACATGGTATATATTCATTGCAAAAGAACTGTGAAATACAGGGAGCAATATAAATCATGCTTCTCTAGACGTGGAAAGCAGCGAAGCCTGGTACTTGGGTCATAACACCCACACCAGCACCCTCTAAGCATGTCAGTGACTTCCTGCAGAAGTATAATACAATATAGGAACTCGATAGTGGCCAGCTTCCGAGCGGCAGAATCCGAAATCCAAACAGGTACCGGTAGTAGCCTTGCCTAGGAAGGCGGAGTATTGTCCCTGCGAAAAACAAAATATACCGGGTTCCCAAGGAACCCCGGGCCCTTATGCAAGCCCCCGATCTCAAGAGGAAACCCAAGGTTCCCCACATGATTTCGGGTCCTATGTATAAAATCTAAGAAAGAACCTCCGGGTTCCCTTATAGCCTCCGGGTTCCAATCAAAGATCTCAGGGTCTAAGGAAGAACCTCAGGGTTCCTATATGGCCTCAGGGTTCCAAATATAAAAAAGAAGCTAGAACCCCTGTGCAGCCTAAGGCGCATCAGCGTCACAACAAACTTCAAAAGAACCTCCGGGTTCCAATCAGTGATCTCTAGATCTAAACCTCTGGGTTCCAACACGGCCTCAGAGGCCTAATACGAGTTTAGAAAGAGGATAGAACCATGTGCAGCCTAGGGCGCATCGAGGTCATTACATCCCTAAAGAACCTCGGGGTTCCCATGCGACCTCAGGGTCCAAATATACCAGGGTGCTGATACGATCTCCGGATCTAAAGGGGTACCCCATATTCTTACACGACCTCAGGGTCCAATCTCGAGAATCCTCCGAGTTCCAACTAAGATCCCTGGATCTATCATAGAATCTCTGGATTCCTACACCGCCTCCGGTCTCCAGTCTCGATCCTAGGATCTTGAGCAAAGACCTCCGGGTCCCGAAGAAGACCTCATGGTCTAGGGGAACCTCCGGGCTCCTCCACGGCCTTCGGGCCTCCAGATGACCCCCGAGTCCTCACGAAACTTTTTGGTTACAAGATCAATCTCCAGACTCCAATAGTCCATATTCTAGCTCGAAACCTCCTGGTTTATAGCCTATATCACTGGATCCCATCATTCAACCTACGGAAAGAGAGGGATCATAGACTACGAAATCCCACCTCGATCGAGAAATAGGCGGAAAGATATCCTCTTAAAGAAGAAACACGCAAAACGCTACTATCAGGAGCGTGCGAAGCAACAGCAAGGAGTAAATAATGGGGGAAAAACCATGAAGCATAATCAAGGGGGGCTATAAAGAGCCTTTATTCAAAGGAAAGCAACAAAAACCAAAGTTTTAAAAGATAAAGAAAAGAATCATTCAGAAAGAGGGCCCCTCCGAGAATCGCGACCCCACAGCAGATCTCGGGGTTACAGCCTGGGAGAAGCTCCCCGATTGATGGTTAAGCCCTCCGGACAGGAACAAATGACGCTGATATTCTTCTTCCAGATTCCAATGATCCACACGTCTCTCCAGCCATTCCTTCATAGGCTCCCATATAGCTGAGGCTTTCACTTGCTGAACTAGTAGGTCCCGGCAAGCCATCATGTCCTGCACCTGGCTGCGAAGAAGGAATCCTTCGCCAGTCAATCTCCGGTGAGCATCTACCAAAAGGTCACGATTAGGCGAAATCTCGACATTTGTTGATGAGATGGAAGACATACCATTAGCCGATAAAGTAGCCCTCGCTAGTCTTGGCGGAGAATAAGAAAGACGCCGCTTCCGCGCTTTAGCCTCCTGATATTCGTCATAGACAACCGATACCGGGAGCCTCGCCACGTTCCCTGGAGAAAGTATTATAAGAAATAAACAAGAAAAAATCTTATCGGATAGAAAGGGAAGGCTTACCCCAAACACGACTATGACGCAAGGCTTCCCTACTCTTCAGAAAAGTCACCCAGCGGAATCGTCAAGAAACTCCAATTATAAACTTCGCTACTGCTTCTCCATCAAAGGAAACCGGGCGGGACACATCTGACAAAGCAAGAGCTAAAACATCAAAATCGGGCTCCCAAAGGAATGGTAAAATTTAGAACTCAGAAGGAGAAATTACCAACTGTACGCAAAGACGTAGGATAAACCACCGGCTCCTGGATCTTCACGAACACGTACCGGCTGTTCCAACCATCGTCGAAGGGGTGATTACCCCTGACAACCCTCAAAGGTTCCTCCACCAGAGGGGCGCCATCACGGGATCGAAGGTGATAGAACCTCTCTTTGTTCGCCAAAGGAGCAAAGTAATAAGAGTATAAAATCTCATGCACCCTGACAGATAATCTGTGGAGTTCTCCAAGTACTTGGATGGCCATTAAAGTCCTCCAGGTCAGAGGAGTAAGTTGAGAAGGACAGAAACCGAAGAAAGATGAAAATTCGCCTATGAGAGAAGGGATAACGCCCTGGAAGCCTGCTTCCAGATATGCCTCATAGTCAGCCACCTCACCCGATCCCCCATCCGGAGCGCGTTCGAACTCAGTCGGACTCCTCATCCCCACTGAAGGATGAATCACGTACTTCCTCCTCATCTTGGTCAGGTCCCCCACTCGGATCTCAGAACGGGGACCGTCGTCGAAGAAACAAGAACAGAGCCTTCTCCGGGGCACCATCGGAACCGCTTCATAACCAGCCTCCGGAACGTCTCCCCTGGAGGGAATGGGGGATGAGAAAGGATTGGTAAAAGGACGACGCGGCCTTGGACGACCACCCACAAGCGAGGACGGAAATGAGAGCAGCTCGGGATTCATCTTTCTCAACTAGGAATCAGCGCTAGAGTTGGGTTGAGGCCAGTTAGGAGGTATCCGGAGTCCTTGTATATATCCGGAGCATTCCTTTTTCGCCAGATTAGAAAAGGAAGTAAGGACGTTTCCAAATATCCTGAAGAATCTTTGGCATAGAGGATAAACGGCGAAAAGGAAACCCGATCCTCGCAAAAAATAATAATAAAAGGAAAACCCTCCTATAAATGGAAAGTTTCAAGAAAAAACAACACTCTTGAAGAGTAAGAAGAGAATCGAGTACCATCAACCAAACAGGCACCAGCCTCCTGGTCTATCCCCTCACATCAACACATAAGCTCCTCCTCAGGAAACATCAGAGCTCCAAGCTCCACCGTCTCCAAGACACCATCAGAAGCCCACAGCTTCCCCATCTCCGACAAGAAACCAGCGGTTCAATATCGCCAGACCCGGTCTGGAGAAAGGGAACCAATCCTCCCCCAGGTTCATAGTGTGGTTCCAGCCTGAGTGGAACCCGGGATCGCAGGATTACTGGAGCGATGTTCTGCCTAGGGGAAGCCTGCTGAGAATGAGCAACTCCGGTTGACTTGAGTGCACAGGTTATTCCCCGAGTTCGATGACGAAATCGCGCAATAAGGGGCAAACTGTTGGGGAAAAATACTCAGGTATTGAATTCCTCCAGACCCCAGGCAGGACACCGACCTCTGGGTCCCCGCTAAGAGGAACCCCGGTTCCCCGCTATGGAGTTCTCCGGGTCTGGTCCCTGGGACCGCCCCCCTTCCCCCGGGAAAAGGAAAACTTCTGATAAGGAGAACCTTCCATATTTCCGAATATAGAAGAGTTTAACCTACTCCAACCGACCAAGGCCCGCCTTTGGAAGACTTTATAGAGGGAACCTAAACCCTAAATCAAGAGATCGACACTTCAAGACTTAGAGATTATAGCTAGGCGGCTAGAACTAGGGATTATACACAAATCATTGTAGTTCCGGCTTGTTCTCTCTAATAAAACATCTCTTCAAGTCTATTTCTCTCTAATATTCACGAAATCTATACAATAACCAGCCTTGTCCATCGTTCTGTGGTACTCACAAAGATCCTACACAAAAATACCCAAACAGAAAGCATCAAATTCTGGCACTTGGGCCACTACACCCATACCAGCACCCCCTAAGTCTATTAGTGACTTCCTGCAGAAGTAGAATACAACATAGGAACTCGATAGTGCCCAACTTCCGAGTGGCATAATACAAGATCCGAACAGGTACCAGCAGTAGTTTTGCCTAGGAAGGCGGAGTTCGGTCCCTGCAAAAACAAAATATTCCGGGTTCCCAAGGGAACTCCGGGCCCATATACAATCCCGCGATCTAAAGAGGAAACCTGCGGTTCCCCAAACGATCTCGGGCCCTATGTATAAAATCTAAGGAAGAACCCCCGGGTTCCCATACAGCCTCCGGGTTCCAAGAAAAGATCTCAGGATCTAAGGAAGAACCTCTGGGTTCCTGTATGGCCTCAGGGTTCCAAATATGATCCCCAGATCTAAAGAGTAACCTCCGGGTTCCAAAAGTAATCACATGATCTAGAACCTCCGGGTTCCAACACGATCTCAGGATCTAAGGGAAAATCCCTAGGTTCCCACAAGACCTCAGGGTCCAATTACGATTTCAAGAACCTCTGGGTTTTCATATGGCCTCCGGGTTCCAAATCTGATCTCAGGATCTAAGGAAGAATCTTTGGGTTCCCATATAGCCATCGTGCTCCAGTTACGATCTCAGGATCTAAAGAGGAGCCTCCGGGTCCCAAACGTGATCTTAGGATCCAGGAAAATCTCCAGTTTCCCAAACCTCCGGGGTTTACGCAACCTCTGGGTTACGAGAGCAATCTCCAAACTCCTAGAATCCATACTCTAGAAAGCTTAGACCTCCGGGTACAGAGCCTATTGATATACCATGGATTTTACGCATTAATAGTCATGGTATATAGGTGTTTTAATAACTATTTACTGTTATAGAGAGTCTATTTAGAGTATTTACAGGTTCAGGTACGTTCTGGAGAAATACGGTGATTTTGGAGTCTTTTGAGGTGCAGAACAGCACAGACGCGTCAGATGTTTTGCCATAATATAGATCTTTGAGTTATATTTCCAATGCCACCGGTTTGAGGTCAATCCGCATCCAGTGGCAGAGGTTATGCCCGGTTTACTGAAGAGTTGTCAGTCTGCCTCGCGAGAGAAAGCTGTCGAGGAGATAAAGGACTGTCGATCGATGTTACAGCATTGGTGTCGGTCGACAGTGATGCCCGAATATGGGCTGAGAATATTTTATGACCGCTGAAGCCCAGAAGCAATCCCAAATTGCCAGAATACCCTTGGACGACCAAAAACCCTATTTATGTTATTTATAAGCCATTGTTGAAGGCAACACGCTATCTAAGCTTTCTTTGATTCTTGTTCTTAGCTAGGAGAGAAAGGAGGAACTCCTTCAGAGTCCTCCTGGAAATCCTTTGGTTTCTTGATTGCTTTTATATATTCTATCCATCTATTTCATCTATGATTTCTGTGACAAATTTCATGCTTGAATAGATCCACCTGTTAGGTTTAGGGTTCAGATAGTCATGAGAGATTAACCCAAAATATAGAATTGTTAAGTTGTTAGGATATGAATCAATTGAATTGTTCTTTAATGCATGTGTTCTAGAGTAGCTAACTAGGACCTTGTTCTTAGATAATAGGGCGCAAGCGAAAGCATGGTTCTTTATCTGTTCTAATTCATATTGTGCTAGGATTGCTAGAAACAAGCGACAACTGATTTAGTTTAACCTAGTGAACAAGTCAAACCCGCACGGTAAAGCTTGCTAGAAGGAACGTCGATCGACAACTCAGTAGTTGCATCGATCGATGGGATGAATTTATTTCTTCTGTTCTAGAGTCGCGAACTAGAACCATGATGTTAGGATGAATAGGCACAAGCGAGAGCATGGTTTATCTCTTGAATAATTCATATTGTTTTAGGATTCCTAGAGAAAGACGAGAGTTGATCTAGGAACCTAGTGAACATAGTTCAAACCTGCTCGGTAAAGCTCGCTGGAAGGATCGTCGATCGACAACTCGGTAGTTGTATCGATCGGTGGTCTAGCGAGAGCATGGTTTATCTCTTGAATAATTCATATTGTTTTAGGATTCCTAGAGAAAGACGAGAGTTGATCTAGGAACCTAGTGAACATAGTTCAAACCTGCTCGGTAAAGCTCGCTGGAAGGATCGTCGATCGACAACTCGGTAGTTGTATCGATCGGTGGTCTGAAAGGTATATTGATCGACATTCCAATCGAATTGTCGATCGACACTTTCTACAGATCAACATGCGAGAGTTGAGATCTTAGATCTAGTGATAGATAATCTACATATGCGAGAGCTGGTAGATTATTGTTATTGTTTGAGTTCTTGTGCATCAACAAACATCTTATGCATCTATATCATTATAATCCTGATTTCCTGAATATAAACCCTAGATCTAGTAATCATCCTTCCACCAAAACCTCAATCAAATCAATCGAGCAATTACTTTGCTCAACAAAACCTGCTATTTACATTTAATCATTAAATCAACCTATCTTCATCAAACTTGATTAGATTTATTTGGTTCCCTAGCTTCCTGTGAATTCGATCCCTAAGTACTACAACTCGACCTCTTATTTGAGAGAGTATAAATCACTCCTTAGGGTAATTTGAGTGATATCACCTATCTTGCAGATCCTTGCTGTAAACTCCGGGTTCCCTGACAGTCTTCAGGTCCTTGTGTAATCTCCATGGATGGGGCAACCCCCATATCCAGAAACAACCTATAGGTTCTGAAACAACTTCCGAGTCCTCACGACATTTTCTAGAGGCAAGACCCGGGTTCGATTCGTTCCCAGTGTCCCGACGCCTGCAGTATATAATCTGCATTCTCTCGAAAGAGAATCAATGACAAAAACCCTGTTTGGAAGATCTGATAAACAGCTAAGCGATCCGCTATGCGAAAGCTAGAACAGAGTAAAAATCCAGAAGCATTCTTTCAAGGAAAAAAAGGCCACAATAGACAAAGGTTCAAACAAAAGCTATTATTCAGAGAAAGGGAAAATCAGAAAAAAAAAAACAAAAGAGTGAATTCAGGCCGGAGACCCTCTTGGTTTAACAGACGAATCCACGTCCATCTCAGAAACCAACGGAATGTCAGGTTCATCCTCGAAGGAAGAAAGACCAGCACCTTTGTTCCTGGCCTCTTCCCGGATCACAGCCTTGTATTGCTCCAGCGCCTTGGCCAATTCCCATTGATCGCTCGGTTTCTTCAGCCATTCCCTCATCAGTTCCCAGCGAGCAACGACACTCACTCCATTCACAGAGCAACGACACTCGCTCCATTCACAGCTATCACCATCGCAAGCTTGAAGTTCTCCGCAGCCGCCTTGAGAACGTCAATCTCCTCTTCCAGCTCCTGATTCTCCTGACTCGTAACCAGTGCGTCGACTGACGATGCCTCGGCCACCTTCTCTAGAACCTTCATCTTATCCTTAAGATCACAGATCTCCAGTTCCCGGGCCACGCGCTGATCTTTCTCTTCTGACGCTTGGCGCTTCAGGTCCTCGATCTCCTCTTGAAGAACCGGCAAACTTTTGGTGGACAATCACTCCCCAAGGTGGTAAAGCTGAGAAACAGTCTGCGCAAAACATAAACCTCAAACAAATTGTAGGAGTAAAGGAGAAAGCGGACATGTGATAAACTTCCCCGAAGAAGCCCACCTTGAAGAACTTGTATTACCTCCAAGGGATCCCCTATAGGAAGGACAGTACAATCCTGGGGGAACACCTTCAGGTTCAAATTGGACAAAGGCGTAGCCAAACTCCCTGCAGAGCGAGCAATAACAGCTGACTGCTGCATACACCGAGTCGTCATACCACCGCTCTTGGGCTTGTCTCCTTGAAGAGACGAGGACGGCTCCAGTTTTTCCACCGTTGTACGCCGGCTACCGGTGATCTTTACTTCATCCCCAGAGACGGTCCTACTGCTGGACCCCTTCTTTGCGGACATGACCCTCGCCACTTCCTGGTAGGCCGTAAAAGGATCGCCGGCCACGTTTCTTGACATATTTCCTGAATAGGAATAATCATTAGACACCTGAGAGAGAGTAAAGCAGATACACCAAGTGAATACTTACTCCAAAGGCTGCTGCGTCGCCGACCAAGAAGTTCACCTGGCGACGATCTATACGAAGCTGTCGTGCCCAGAGAACGGTGCTTTCTCCTTCTAAAGGAGCAGGATGAGTCCCAGCTGCAAAAATAAAAAGAGATAAGGTTGAAAATGATAACCAACCAGCAAAAGGATTAGCCGCATCCTACGCCTACCTATAAAATTCAATCGATAAAAAGATCCGGGGACCGTCATAAAAATATATCTCTCTTGCCATTTTTTGCTGAAGACCAGCCCTTTTTCGATCACTTTTCGGAAGTTCTTCCACGATTGGCAAGCCGCTACGAGGACGAAGATGAAATCACCCTTCCCCTCCATTAAGGGGAGCCAGATGATACGCAAACAAAACCTCGTTGATACCAAAGGAAAAATATTCCAGATCGCCTAGGTATTGGATAGCTATGTGGATTCTCCAAGCCGAAGAATTCAGTTGGGAAGGCGAGATCTCAAAAAGACTGCATAAACCAATAATCAGCGCAAGAATCACCCCCTGAGGCCGGAATAGAAGAAAGCTTCGGAGACGGCGATATCTCCCGGGATATAGCTAGAGGCACGTTCCCCCAAAGTAGGGACCCGGAGGACAACGAAAGGAGGAAGCGAATACCTATTCCGCCATTCCGCCAG
Source organism: Brassica oleracea var. oleracea (assembly GCF_000695525.1). Lineage (NCBI taxonomy): Eukaryota > Viridiplantae > Streptophyta > Magnoliopsida > Brassicales > Brassicaceae > Brassica > Brassica oleracea. The sequence continues at coordinate 45,277,259 of NC_027750.1, forward strand.
CTCGTCCTCACCCATCGACGTAGAAGGACCCACTAGTGGAGGAGCCGCGTAAACACAAGACAGAAGCAGGGGAGTCATTATATCGCAGTTGGATCCCTCACATGGCTCCGAGGAGCTGTCAGATTGGGAAATTGGAGGATCCATCCTTCTCTTCAACCTGGCCCTATCAGCCGCCGTAGGGACAGAGGAAGCAGAGCGGTTAGACATGGTTCTGATAATTCCTATCCAACAGATCGCGACAATAAGAAAGCTAGCCCACGGAACCTAACAAGCTAAGAGGCTCGATCTACCTAGAGAAATCCAAAGAACTAGAAGAAGGGTAAAACAAAATGGTACATGAATCAGAGATATCGTCGGCGGAGGAGCGAGAAATAGAGAAGGAAGAAGGATTTCCAGATTTCGAGGGAGATTTGAAATTCAAATCATTTCCTTATTGGCAAAAAGGGCGACCTCAGCAGATCTCCTTCATTTAAGAGAAAAATCTCCAAAATCGGGAGAGAATCAATAGAAGTTATCCCAAGTGCCAAATATGGAAACCCCATGGGGTCCTAAACATGGTCTGGAACCTTGGGGCGGACGAGCAAGCGATATGCCCATTGAAGCATATGGAACCTCCAACGAAATCTTGCGCTAGCTTTGAGACCTGCCTCTACGCATCACGCTCAAATGCTCAGGCCTCCTCTTCGGAAATCATCAGAGCTCCAGCCTCCATCATCTCCAAGGCGCCGCCTAAACCTCCTAGCTTCATCATCTTCAACAAGAAATCAGCAATTCAAGAAGATAGCGCCAGTCCCCGGTCTACGACAAAAGAACCGGTCCTCCCTCGGGTTCAGAGTACGGCTCCAGCCTGAGAGGAACCCAGGATAGCAGGATTACTGGAGCGATGTCCTGCCTAAGGGAAGCCCGCTGAGAATGAGCAACTCCGGTTGACTTGAGTGCACAGGTTATTCCCCGAGTTCGATGACGGAATCGAGCAATAAGTGGCAAACTGTTGGGGAAAAATACTTGATATTCCGTGTTTTTAACGGTTTTAAACTCGTTTTGGAGCAAATAAATGGTCGGTTTTAATTAATGTTTTGGTCTATTTGATGCGTTTTGGTGTTCTTAAGTGTAATATGCAGGTTACTAGATAGCTTGAAAGAAAAGAACGCATTCGGGATTTATTCAGAAGCAAGATGGACCGAACAAGAAGTATTGATCGCACAGAGCCACAGATCGACCGATCCGGACAACGTGGATCGACCGATCCCACGCCTTCATGCCCTAGATCGACCGATCCGGTCCATGTGGATCGACCGATCCAAGGCGCTACGGGCTCCACACGCACAAACGAGCTTTTCACTCCTTTTTACCCACTCCCCTCAATAATTCAAGAAAAGAACTCGACCTTTGAGACTCAGAAAAGACCAGGGGCGACCAAGGAGGAGATTTACAAGTTCTAGAGAGAGATTTGAGAGTTTTTGTTCATCTTTTGTGTGATTTGTGAAGATTTGTGAAGGAGTTCATCTCAAAACCATTTGGAGAAGATCTTCTGAACCTTTACTCTGTTTTAATACAATCTTATCATGTTTTCTTCATCAAAATCGCTTTGTTCTTGCTTAGTTATGTGTGAGTAGTCATCTAGTTGGGTTTAGGGGTTCTCATA
>NC_027750.1:45290508-45296575 GCF_000695525.1 Brassica oleracea var. oleracea
GAGACTCAGAAAAGACGAGGGGCGACCAAGAAGGAGATTTACAAGTTCTTGAGAGAGATTTGAGAGTTTTGTAACTTGTTTTGTGTGATTTGTGAAGATTTGTAAAGGAGTTCATCTGAAAACCATTTGGAGAAGATCTTCTGAACCTTTACTCTGTTTTAATACAATCTTATCATGTTTTCTTCATCAAAATCGTTTTGTTCTTGCTTAGTTATGTGTGAGTAGTCATCTAGTTGGGTTTAGGGGTTCTCATAGGGGATTTCTTGATGTTTTGATTCATAAAACGTGTGTAGACTAAGGGATTACGTTTTGGTTCTTCATCTAATGGATTTCTTACTGCTTGAACTGAATTGATCACTTAGTTCATGATTTCAGATTGTTTGATGCACCGAAAGTGATTGTTTGAACTTCCGAAAATACTTTAGATGAGCAAAGTGTCCTTAACCCTCGGAAGTTGATGTTATTGCGCTTTGTGAACATATTGAACCTGTTCTTAATGCTTGTTTAGAAATTGAAACTCAGCGGAAGTTAGTGTGGAGATTTCTATAACATAGAGAATTAGCGCTACGGAAGTAGGTTAATTCTAATATCGTGTTTGAGTTCTAGACGGTTCTTAATATATCCCTGTGTCTTCCATTAATTGTATCTTGATTAAAAAGAAATCCCTGAGAATTCCCAATGCCCAACGTTTGTTTTAAAATAGTTTTCAAATTGTTTAAATCATCTTTTTACAGCTTGTTTATGTTTTGTGACACCTAAGAAAATTAGATAAAAATCATCAAAAATATATCTTGATTCGCTGTAGCTATTAACTTGTCTGCAACTCTACGTGTGATCATCGGTCCCTGTGGATTCGATCCCGCATTACTACTGCGTACTTTACTGTGCACTTGCAGTTAGATAATCGGGTTAAAACTCGAGACATCAATACTCAGGTGTTGAATTCCTCCAGACTCTAGGCAGGACATTGGCCTATGGGTCCCCGCAAGGAGACACCCTGGGTCCCCGGTAGGAAGCACTCCGGGTCCGGTCCCAGGGACCACCCCCTTCCTCCAGGAAAAGGAAACATTCCGATATGGAGAACCATCCATATTTCTGAATATCGAAGAGTTTAACCTACTCAAACCGACTAAGGCCGACCTTAAGACAACTATATAAGGGGAGCCTAAACCCTAGATCAATGGATCGACACTTCGAGACTTAGAGATTAGAGCTAGGCGGCTAGAACTAGGGGTTATGCACCAATCTATTGTAGTTCCAGCTCTTTGATCTAATAAAACGTCTCCTTTTACCTTTTTACTTGTAAACTCATACGAAATACTAGCCTCATCCATCGTTCTGTGGTACTCACAAAGATCCTACACAAAAATCCCCTAACAGAGTCCCTGAGGACTAACTATTTTGCAAGCTCTTCACTTGCTGGAGAGGCTTCACATTGGCTTAAGGCGTTACCACCAGGATCTCTTACATCATGGGCCGACATCAAGAGTGCATTTCTGCGTAACTTCTTTGATGAGGCACGTGCTGAAGACTTGAGGAGCAAGATTGCTACATTTGCGCAGGAGCCTACCGAGTCATTCAGAAGCTCCTGGATAAGATTTTATGTCTTACCAGAGAGATTGTCCACACCATGGATTCAATGAAGTGCAGCTACTCAACTCTTTCTTCAGAAGCATCGCAGTGTAGTATCAGATGGCTCTTGATGCGTCTAGCGAAGGGAACTTCAACACTAAGATTCCTGAAGAGGCTGTGAGACTTATTGAGAACTTGGCATCCAGCAACAGCACCAAGAACACTGATTTTGAGAGAAGGAAATCTGCAGCTATCCTTGGGAAGGAGTAGATGGATGAGGTGAAAGCAATGTTGGACAGTGTTCACAAGCTTCTCAGGAAGCATGTTTGCTTAGTAGGAGATGCAGATGCTGTAGATACAAAGGATAAAGTAGAAGTAGAGGAGGATGTGAACTTCATCAGTGGAACTGGATTCCGGAAGTCTGGAAACCAGAGTGGAAACGGGAAATTCTATGGCAATGGACAGAGGAGTAACTTCAACCAAAGATCGCAGTACTAGAAACCCTACAGCAGCAACAACAGCAGGAGTTATGGAAACTCATCATACCAGAAACTACTACCACAGACTCAGGAGAGCAAAATAGAAGCAATGATTGATCGGGTCCTTGAAGGACAGCAGAACCTGACGGTGGATTTCAATGGGAAGATTGATTATGTCTACAACAACCTGAACACAATGTTTGAGACTTTGAGCAGTCTTGTGAAGAAGCTGGAGATGCAGGTTATTCAGACAAGAGAAGCTGTTAAGAGGTAAGAAGCTTTAGCAAGGGGGATATGGAATGATGCAATGAAGCACCACGTGAATGCCATCATATATTATGATTTATGGTAAGTGGTGAAGCATGAGAAGCTGCAAGAAGGAGATTTTGAGGTAAAAAGTTTGATGAGTTTTGGCGGATCGCATTGGTGTCGATCAACGCCAGACTTCGAACATCGATCGACGGACTTCAACTAGAACCAATCGACAAGCTTTCCAGAGCATCGATCGACGACACCTACAGAGTCGGCTGCATCGTGCAATGCCGTGAGGATCATGACTGACGAGGAGTTCGCAGCAAGACACCCACATCCGCCCAGCCTTGTGAAAAAGCCAGTGTAATCTAACTGACTAGATAACAACAAGAGTTGGTCTAGAAGGTTAGAGAACATCTTCAAACCCGCTCGCAAAGCTTGCTAGAAGAACCGTCGATCGACGCGACTATTGTTGTGTCGATTGATTGTTTGAAAGGTGTATCGAACGATGTGCATCAAGTCACATCGAACGACTCTTTCTCGAGATCAAAAGACGACAGTTGAGATCCGAGATCTAGTAATGAAAACCTATCTGGTTTTACCATTGTTTGAGTTCAAAAACCGTCAAACCCTTTAGTCTAAACTAAGTTGCATGCTTTTCATACCTGAGAATTTGCCTAAGTCTAGCTGTTTTCCCATCCTTAAAACAACTTCAACTTAAACCGCCGAACAATTGCCTTGTTCGAATTTACTGCTTTTAAACAAATAAACCTCTTAGTCTATCTTTATTTCTAATCCCTTAGATCTGTTGAGTAATCCTAGAGTCCTTGTGGATTCGATCCCTAAGTACTGCATCGGAACCTCTTATTTGAGAGAGTAATTCACTCCGTAGGGTAATTTGAGTGGTATCAAATTTGGCGCCGTTGTCGGGGACTCTTTCTTATTACAATTAGATTTAATTTAGAATTTAGTATATACATGTCTATGCAGACACTAAGAATGGAGAACATAGAACTCGGCCGAGCATCGATCGACGAAGATGTAATGTAATCGAGCAACGTGGAGACCGAAGAATCGACTGACACGGAGCTCCCGACATCGATCGACACCGCCCAGCCGGAAGCAGGTAAGTCTTCTCTTACCGAGCTTATTAATGAGGAAGTAGTCCAAACTGAACCAATAGGTCAATTAAGCAATGAGACCAGCCAAACTAAACAGGGGACTGAAATCCCTGTTGAGATAAATCCCACCCTGATAAAAGGTGAAGAGATAAGATTGCCTTTGCAAGACTACCTAGACCCTGGTAGAACCTATTCCAATAGGTCCGCTATTAAAATACCAGGAGACGATACCAAGAAATCTAAGTTCAGAGCAGATTACTACTGTATGGTTCGTCGAAACCCATTCTGTGGATCTCTCTCTGAACACCCGCAAGATCACATCGAAGGTTTGGAAGAATTAATACCAGATGAATACAATCGTTGCAAACTATTCTCATTTTCCCTAGAGGGAGAAGCTCTCAGATGGCTAAACTGTTTAGCAATAGGATCCCTTACTTGTTGGGAAGAGATTAGAAACGCCTTCCTTAAGAATTTTTTTAATGATGAGCGCTATTGGGAATTAAGGAGACAAATCTTTACATTCCGCCAAGATCCACGTGAATCGTTTAAAAACGCCTGGGGAAGATTCAGAAGCTATGAACATGAAAGTCCCCATCATGGTTATTCAGAACCACAACTCCTTAACATCTTCTATGGAGGTGTTAACTTGAGCTACAAAACTACACTCGACACGGCGAGTGAAGGAAATTTCGTCACTAGGAGCCCCGAAGACGCTAGACGCCTTATCGAAAATGTAGCAACGGGAAAATCCTATGAAAAGATGGATGAAGAAATAGGAAATTCGATAAATTCAGAAGATAATTCAGATTTGGTAGAGATCAAGAATTCCCTCAATTCGCTTCACTATTTTCTTCAGAATCAGCACCGATCTAATATAGCCCAGATCGAAAATGATGCCTTGTCTGATATGAAAAATCAATTAGAAGATGAGACAAGCTATTCAGACCCCTATCCCCTGTTTAACATTGATAGTTTCACCCAAGCCTCTGACATTGCTGTGAAATCACGCACTGGAAAAGAAAAGTTCAATATCAGACAAGCACTTACTGGCAACCGTAAAACAAAGTCAGATTTTTACGGAAAAATAAATATGGTTTACGAAAAGTTAAAGGAGAAACCAGATTCTTTGAGTAAACTTTTCCGAAAATTAGAAAGTCAAGTAGCTGAGATTGCGACTGCCATTAAAAGAGAAACATGACGTCTTCCCGGGATAACTGATTTAAACCCGAGACGTCAAGTCAGTGCCGTAATGTTGCGTAGCGGAAAACGTCTCGCGACAAACACGAACAACACCGAAATTGGCAATTCTGCCAATGCTGATGAAATAGGCAAGAGCAATTCTCAGCCTATACTTCTTGATGACCCTGATCCAAAACCTTCTCGCGAAAACAGGAAGTCTACCGCTGAAAAAAATAAGGAAAAGTCTATAGACTTAGAAGTACAAGACGATACGGAAATTGAGGCCGAAATCGATCGACAGTATGGTACCCACGTCGATCGACCGGTGAAGCCTGTCGTCGATCAATATTCAGGTAACCCTATCGATCGACGTTCCACTCAACCCGAACCAACGATTGAAAGAGTCTATAGAACCCTGCCCCCTTTTCCTCATAAACCGCAGACTAAGAAATCATTAGAAAATGCGATCTGCAAGAAAGCATTGGATAGAATTACTGTGGAGATGTCCCTTAGTTATGCTATGAAAATAGCACCTTCGATAAAGAAGTATATGAAGGATATGATGTCTCCAAATTATCCAACTGCGGAACGAAGCGTGATGATGGTGTCAGAGGAAGTAAGTGCCATGATTCAAGGGGAAACTCCAACTAAGAGGCCTGATCCTGGTAGTTTCGTCCTAGACAGAACACGCGTTTTCCTCGATCACTATGTGATCTTGGCTCTAGCGTAAATCTTATGCCTTACTCCGTCGCAGTAACCTTGGGATATAACGAGTTTATGTCAACTTCGATAAACTTGGTTCTAGCTGATCGGTCTATTAGGGTACCTGAAGGGATTCTCGAAGACGTTCCTGTAAAAATTAATGATTGCTTCGTGCCTACGGATTTTGTTGTGTTAAAATACAGACAGGAACTAGAAGACCCCCTCATTCTGGGTCGGCCATTCCTAGCTACAGCTGGAGCGATCTTTGATGTGAAAGAAGGACGAATAAATTTGAACATCGGGAACATCTCGATGACCTTTGATATGGAAAAGCTAATCAATCGACCCTTGATAGATGACCAAGCCTTTTATGTGGAAGAAGTTTCTGAGCTGGATAAGGAATCTTTCATAGACATATGCTCAGACGACCCCTTAGAAAATGCTCTTACCCATATGGAAAAGGAAATCTTCAGCATAGATAATAGGACAGACGATTACGTGCGACTGATGGATGCAAGTATCGAGGTTGCGAACATTGAAGAAGATGTTGACTTAGACATTATCGTCGATCGATATCTCAGAGAGGCCGTCGATCGACAACCATCTTCATTATCTAATTGGTCTAAAGACAAAGCACCAAGGGTTGAATTAAAACCCCTTCCCAGTGGTCTTAAATATGCATTTCTTTATGACCAATCCTACCATGTTATTGTTAACGCCAGTCTCACTAGCGGAGAACTTGCGTTATTATTAAATAAACTA
>NC_027750.1:45296647-45298480 GCF_000695525.1 Brassica oleracea var. oleracea
GTGCACGGTATTCATTTGGAAGACGACGCAAAAACGTCGATAGAACAGCAAAGGAGATTAAATCCGAATCTAAAGGAAGTAGTCAAAAAAGAAATTATTAAACTCCTAGATGCTGGAGTTATCTATCCTATTTCGGATAGTAAATGGGTAAGCCCCGTACATGTTGTACCCAAAAAGGGAGGTATTACAGTAGTGAAGAACGAAAACGATGAACTCATCCCGACTCGTACCGTCACTGGACATCAGATGTGTATCGACTATAGGAAATTAAATGCCGCTACTAGGAAAGATCACTTTCCCCTGCCCTTTATTGATCAAATGTTGGAGCGTTTAGCCAATCACCAGTATTACTGTTTTCTCGATGGATATTCCGGTTTTTTTCAAATTCCCATACATCCGGATGATCAAGAAAAGACAACCTTTACATGCCCCTATGGAACATTTGCGTATCGCAGAATGCCATTTGGTCTTTGTAATGCTCCCGCCACTTTCCAACGTTGCATGGTGTCAATTTTTACAGACATGATCGAGGACTTTATGGAAGTCCTTATGGATGACTTTTCAGTCTACGGATCAAATTTTAAGAGTTGCCTCGATAATTTATGCAAGGTATTGGAAAGATGCGAAGAAAAGAACCTTATCCTAAATTGGGAAAAATGCAATTTTATGGATAACGATGGCATCGTATTAGGACATAAGGTTTCCACCGCTGGTATAGAGGTAGATAGAACTAAAATCGAGGTGATGACCGGTATACCAGCACCCAAAAATGTAAAAGACGTGCGAAGTTTTCTCGGATACGCCGGATTTTATAGGTAGTTTATACAAGACTTTTGCAAAATTGTCTAGACCTTTAAATAACCTCTTGTGCAAGGAAGTAAAGTTCGACTTTACCCTAGAATGCATGAAAGCTTTCGAAGATTTAAAAAAATCTCTTATAACTGCCCCCGTCGTTCAAGCCCCCGACTGGAATCTCCCTTTCGAGATCATGTGCGATGCAGTGATTTTGCGATAGGAGCAGTTTTGGGCCAAAGAAAAGATAAAAAGCTGCATTCCATCTACTACGCCAGTCGTACGCTTTATGAAGCGCAACGGAATTATGGAACAACAGAAAAAGAACTACTCACCGTAGTTTATGCATTTGAAAAATTCCGTCAATATCTAATTGGCACACGTGTGATAGTTCACATTGACCACGCTGCCATTAAATATTTGATGCAAAACCTCGACTCATACGCTGGATTTTACTACTCCAAGAGTTTGATATTGAAATTAAAGATAAACGAGGAGTAGATAATGGAGTAGATAATGGAGTCGCTGACCATCTTTCTCGGATCAGAATAGAGGATAACGTCCCTATAGACGATTTCTTCCCAACAGAGAACATTGCACAAATAGACACATCTTTCGTAGGTCAAATATCTCTCACTTCCGATGAGACATCGATCGATGCGAAAGAGAACATATTGATCGATTCCAAATAAGATACATCGATCGATAACGACAGTATCGCAACGCCTCGATTCCCTAGTAACCACAATCACGGCACCTCGTCTATAAAAATAAATATTGACATAAAGGTTAACGTTGCTGGTGATAAGATAAATCTCAGACATGATGAAGAATCGCAACGAGAGGTGCACGCAATTGGTAGGAACTCGAAAGATCGACCCTGGTATGCTGATATAGTCAACTATTTGGCAGCCGAAGTCGAGCCTGAAGAACACAAGGGGCATATGAGGAAGAATTCTTCAGAGAAGTTAGAAGATATCATTGGGATGAACCATACCTCAACAGGCATGGCTCTGATGGGATATACAGACGATGCGTATC
>NC_027750.1:45298628-45298999 GCF_000695525.1 Brassica oleracea var. oleracea
ATCCATGCATTTATAACACAATGTGACAGATGCCAAAGACGAGGTAAAACCAGCAAAAGACACGAAATGGAACAGAAGTTCATTCTGGAAGTAGAAGTCTATGATTGCTGGGGGATAGATTTCATGGGTCCTTTCCCATCCTCATTAGGAAACAAGTATATACTAGTCGCTGTAGACTACGTATCAAAATGGGTTGAAGCAGTAGCTTCCCCAACCAATGACGCATCTGTAGTTATTAAGCTTTTCAAGAGCATAATCTTTCCGCGGTTTGGAGTTCCTAGAATAGTCATTAGTGACGGTGGAACCCATTTCATCAATAAGGTCTTTGATGGATTGCTTAAAAAGAACGGTGTTCAGCATAGAGTAGCTAC
>NC_027750.1:45299077-45301052 GCF_000695525.1 Brassica oleracea var. oleracea
AGAAAGGATTGGTCTAGGAAACTAGATAATGCACTTTTGGCCTACAGGACCACCTATAAGACACCGTTGGGAACAACACCATTCCACCTCCTTTATGGCAAATCCTGTCATTTACCAGTCGAACTGGAGCAAAAAGCAGCTTGGGCCACTAAACTTCTGAATTTTGATATAAAGCCTGCTGCTGAAAGGAGACTCATCCAGCTTAACGAGCTTGATGAAATCAGACATTTAGCCTATGAGAATTTGAAACTATATAAAGAAAGGATTAAAGCGTACCACAATAAGAAGATCTTATCCCGACACTTTGAACCGGATGATCAAGTCTTTCTTTATAATTCTCGGCTAACGCTATTTCCTGGAAAGCTTAAATCTCGTTGGTCCGGACCATTCACAGTAACAGACGTAAAACCCTCCGGAGCCATAACTCTAAAAAGTGATAAAGGGGATGAGTTTACAGTGAACGGCCAACGAGTGAAACATTATTGGGCCAAACCGCCAGCTAATCAGCCCATTATTCTAGAACCCCCTGATAACTAGTTTATTCCGGAAGTCGAGCTAAAGACTTTAAAATTTAAGCGCGGAATGGGAGGCAACCCATTTTCTTTTCAAAAAAAAAAATAATAATAAATTAATTATATTTTTATTTATATCTATATTTATATTTATATCTTATTATTAGTAAAATATTAGGAGTAATAGAAATCAGGAGTAGTTTATTTGGAGAAATATCGATCGATGTAGATGTCTTGCCATCGATCAATGCGGACATATCGAGGGTTAACCTCATTTAACTCGACATCCGCTTCTTTCTCCTCTCATTCTCAAAATCTTAACGAAATGAAAACCTCTCTTTTCTATTGGAATTCCTCCGTTTCGCGCCCTAATCCACTCGATTTCTCATTCTCTATCTGTTTAGTTCATTCACTCACCCAATGTACAAGGTTTGACTTCGAAATTCTCTTTTGTTAGGAATTTTCAGAGTTGAGTTTTGACATGAACTAGAACTTATGATTAGGCGCGGATTTGGGATGGTTTTGAAGTTTCTAACGATTATGTAGTGTTAGGATCGTGGATTTTATGCTGTTAATGCCTTTGGAATTGAGTGATCTTTGCAGGTTTCGCGATTCGACATCGATCGACCCGAACTCTATAGCGTCGATCGATACCCTTATTGTCGACTAATTCTTAACGACATATATCGATCGATGTCTCACATACTTCATCGTTCGATATCACAATATATCGACAACACTATCTCACTTCTACTCTCTTTTCTGTTTGTTTTCAGATGAGCTCAGACGCAGACGCAGAAAGACGTGAGAGGAGGACGAAGAGGAGATACGACGAAGCTAGCACCTCCATACAGCACCGCGACCCTTGGCCTCGCGATGACAAAACACCCATCGAGACATTCGCGGAGTTCGCTGACCCAAAGAAAGCGGTCAACAGCACAGGACGACTACGACAGCTTGTTCTACAATGCTTGGCTTGGCGTATCTATCGAGCCAACACGGTTCATCGATTCATACATCTTACAGAAGCTCCGGATCGAGCCAGACATCAAGGAGATGATCACGCAGCTCGGACTTGGCACCATGGCCACATTGGCACCATGGCCACTCGCGCGTACGATCTCCATGTCGACTTGGTCAGACAGTTTATGGCCACAGTCGAGCTCACCTATAGCACCTCGAAGGCGAGGGTAGCAGGAGATGGTACACTGACCTTCTTCGCCAGGGGAATTCGATACAGGATCTCCATCCCCGAGCTCTGCCGCATCTACGGTTTCCAGGAGGATGCAGCTGCGAGCAAGATTCCACCCTTCCTAGGCCTCAACGGATTCTAGGAGATAATCGGCAAGGGGGAGTGGAACTCCAACTCCGCTACGCAGACAGACATCCGAACTCCAACTCCACTACGCAGACAGACATCTGTCACCCCACCCTCCGGTACTTTCTACGGGCTCTTGCAAACA
>NC_027750.1:45301206-45303784 GCF_000695525.1 Brassica oleracea var. oleracea
GCCATTTTTTCTGCACACTTGGTGGACCTGAAGAAGAAGCCCTTCACGGGAAAAGGCAGGAAGAAGGAGACGGTTGGGAGTTTGCTTACACCGATCTTTGAGTATCTAGGCATCCGCCTAGACCCGCGCACAGCCGACCGCTCCCACCGCTTCTTGGACGAGCAACACCTGATGAACTCAGGTTGGCTCAAGGAGGAACTTCTCTGGAGTTTTAGGATCGGGAACCAGCACCGTCTACTGCCGATGCCGAACAGGATGATCACAGTCTTCAATGACAGGATCGATAGGCTCCGGTTCATGCCCGATTCCCAGCTCCTCCGCGATCTTTCGGCTATCCCGCGCAGACCTCCTAGAGTGCGTCGAGCCAGAGCTACATAGGGACCACCGGAGGCACCTCTTCCTGATTTCCCGATCATACCAGACATCCCTATGCGCGATCAGGGAGACTTTCAGAGGGTAGTTGTGGATGCCCTTCGTGCCATCTGGGCTAGAGTATCTTGCATGAGCAGGAGGACGATCAGAGCTCACTCACGAGCAGCAGAAGGACCTTCTAGGCAGTGCAGGGATCCTTCGTCCGGGAGCGACGACGAGACCAGCGAGGACACCAACTAGTCCTCCCATTTCTATCTCTCTCCCTTATGAACTTGTTTTTCTAATTTTCGAACTTGTAGGATTTATATATTAGACATATCTATGCTTTATGTTTGAGACGGTTTACTTATTTCTTATGTTTAGAGTGTCAAACAGAGCTAACCACACTGACAGATCATATGAGTTAGATTCCAGATCGACACGGAAAGGATGGTATCGATCGATGTGTGGGAAAGAGAGGTACGACACTTTGCTCTAACATCTCAAACGTCTAACTTTGCTTATCACCACCTTTTGACACTTTACAACGAGACAGTGTAATTTAAGTCTAGGGGAGGTAGTACTAACACCATCTTCTTGAGTTTTGTCAAAATCTTTTCAAAAATAATTTTATTGAGTCAAGAAGGGGACTATGAACTTATGATTTTTACTTGAATGTCTAACCACATTTTAGCACCATTCTAGATTTACTGATTGCAGATAGTACTAAAGATGCTAAAGTGGATCAACTTGTCAACTATACACACTTGCCTAGCAGCTTGTTTGAAAGAAGAACCAAAGCTAACCTCCAACACTAACCTGACATTACTGCTTGTCTTGGGGCTTGGTATACATGGGATCAGATTCTTCAGACAAGTCTGGAAGGTAAAGCCTTGTGTAGATTTATTTATCACTTTTCGCTCTCTATTTCGACCCTAGAGTATATAAAAAAAAATTAAAAAAAATAATATATTAAATTATAATTTAGGATTTAATTAGGAGGAATCTGAATAGGATTTAGTGGCTACAACCATTAAGGCTTGATTCATAAAGATTCCAATAAAAAGAATTCGAACGGGACTTGGAGGCAGCAATCTTCAAGTCTCCCTTCACAAAGAATTCTTGGATATAGGTCCAAAAAGAAGTGAACAGGGCTTGGTGGCAACCACCATTAAGTCTTGATTTATGGAAACATGTCCAATCTTGGCCGCTGCCTTGCAATAAAAGCAGACTTTGATTTAAGAGAGAAATTAGAGAGAGAAAAAATAGGAACTAAATTTTACCTGTAGCTCCAGAATACTTGTGTGAAAATCTTTGCATCCTGTGATCGATACTCCCAAGGGCCTACACTTTTATACTATCAAGAAATGAGGTTGGTCAAGGGGAATGTCAGATAAGATTTGTTAAGTTGTGGGCTAGATGAATTTGGTTGCTAAGCTAGGATATTGCATAATGTGCCTTAGTGATTAGGATCTTCTAGATGTGCGATATTGTAGAGGTGATGATTTCTATGTTTTAAATCTGTGAGTCCCTGCTGTTTTCAAAACTCTTTCAGAGAGACTGTCCGTTTGTTTTGCTTGAGGACAAGCAAAAGGATAAGTCTGGGGGAGTTGAAATACCATGGATTTCACCCATTTTTAGTCACGGTATATAAGTGTTTTAAGATATATTTATCATGTTTTAGAGTCTTTTCAAAGCAATTACAGGTTCAGTTACTTGATAGAAGGAAATGATGCTTTTGGGACACTTTGGAGTACTTTTACGCGTAGAGAGTCGTTCGACGCTTGAAGAGCAATATCGATCGACCAGAGCCAATTAAAATCGATCGACAACCATTGAGCGTCATCGATCGATATTGGATCACTCAAGGATTAATCAGGAAATTAGAAGACTTCATTTCCATAAAGTTTATTAATTGCAACCTAAGCCGTTAGCCGTCTGTGAGGCTATATGTACTAGGGTTTTGTATCATTTTAGAGGGGACGGGCAAAAAGACCTAGTTTGGAGAAGAAGCATTTTGGCTACTATTAGAGGAGCTTAGGATTGGAGAGATAGATCTGAGACTGAATAACAGAGAAGATCTTGAACTCCTTTATTTCTAGTACTCTTACTTTCTGTGTTCAATATTTCATTTGAGATTTATTCAAACCATCATGACTTTATCTCTCATGAATATGTCCGAGTAAACCCAATTGTTAGATTTAGGTTTCTCATAAAGGTTGAAAGT
>NC_027750.1:45304029-45313227 GCF_000695525.1 Brassica oleracea var. oleracea
GTTGTTTGAAAGGTGTATCGAACGATGTGCATCAAGTCACATCGAATGACTCTTTCTCGAGATAAAAAGACGACAGTTGAGATCTGAGATCTAGTAATGAAAACCTATCTGGTTTTACCATTGTTTGAGTTCAAAAACCGTCAAACCCTTTAGTCTAAACTAAGTTGCATGCTTTCATACCTGAGAATTTGCCTAAGTCTAGCTGTTTTCCCATCCTTAAAACAACTTCAACTTAAACCGCCGAAAAATGGCCTTGTTCGACTCATCATTTACTGCTTTTAAACAAATAAACCTCTTAGTCTATCTTTATTTCTAATCCCTTAGATCTGTTGAGTAATCCTAGAGTCCTTGTGGATTCGATCCCTAAGTACTGCATCAGAACCTCTTATTTGAGAGAGTAATTCACTCCTTACGGTAATTTGAGTGGTATCAATGATTCTATAAGAATATCGATCGGTACACTTGTTGAACCGTCGACCGATTATTCGATTGGAATATCGATCGACGCGTTTGGTCAAGATTTCACGCGCGGGTTGAATGTGCTCACTTAGCTTCCTAGATCAGCTCTCTCCTTACTCTAGCATTCTTAGCTGAGTTAGGATGGATTCAGGGTGAGATGCAAGCTATCACTTGTGTCTACAACTCCTAGGGCAAGTTCTAGGTAGCTAATCTAGAGACAGACATTAATGACAATCCTAATGATGAATATCACAACATAGCAATCTATAGTTGGGGCTAATCCCTGATAACATATTTAAACCCTAAATCTAACAAGAGAACTACTCAGACATGGCTAAGCAATTCATAACAGCAATTAGGTATAAAAACTGTATAGATAAATAGATAGATATCAATGGAGTTCCAATCACAAATCTCTTTGGATCTTCTCTCCAATCTACTAAAGATCCTAGAAAATCTTTTGCTGTGAAAATAGTAAAACAAGAAAGCACACTTTGCCTCTAACATGTTGGCAAAAGTTATATAATTAGGTTAAAACTCGTCAGGGGTAATCTTGTAAATTGGTAAATACTTGGGCTCTAAGTCGGCTGGGACCAAACGGGCTTTCTGCACGCTTCGCTGTCGATCGATGTTACGATGTGAACATCGATCGATTATTCCTCTTCAATATCGACCGATGTTCATGCTCGGTGGTCAGTTCAGCTCGGATGCTTACTCCAAATATCTCCAAAATGCTCCAAAATCATCACTTTCTTCTAAATCACTCTTGATCCTATAAATATACTAAATAGACTCTAGAATATAATGAATAGTAGATAAAACACTTATAAACCATGGGTAAAAGTGGGTCAAATCCATGGTCTATCAACTCCCTCAGACTTACCGTTTTGTTTGTTCTCAAGCAAAACATACAGGAAGTCTCTCTGAAAGAGGTTTGAAAACAGCAGGGACTCACATATTTTAAAACTTAGAATCAACACCTTAGAAAGTCCTAATATCAGAAACACACTATACCATATCCTAGTCTAGCAACCAAGTTCATCTAGCAACAACTTAGCAAGTCATGTCTGACAATCCCCTCTACCAACCTCAATTCTTGCATAAATAAAAGATTAGGCTTTACCTTGGGGGTATCGATCACATGATGCAAGGATGCTGAAACAAGTATCTGGACCTGCAGGTAAACAAAAGTTCATATCCTCTCTCTCTACTAATTTCTCCCCTACTCAAAGTCTGCTTTATTGCAAGATCATTGACCAAGGTTGGACAGGCTTCCATGAATCAAGCTTTAATGGTTTTAGCCACCAAATCATGTTCACTTCTTTTTGACCTATATCATAGGATTATATGTGAATCAAAACTTAATTGTTGTAACCACAAAGTCCAGTTCTAATCCTTTACCTACAAAATTCTTATGAATCAAGCCTTAATGGTTGTAGCCACCAAGTCATGTTCGAATTCTTTCATAAGTTTTTCTATTTCTAACTATATTATATAAAAGCATATTTTTATTATATATATATATATTTTATAATATAAAAACCTAAAGTCGAAATTGAGAGCGAGAGGGTGATAAATCTACACAAGGCTTTACCTTCCAGACCTGTTTGAAGAATTCGATCCCATGTATACCCAGCCCCAAGACAAGTAGAGTTGAGCTCAATTTGGTAGGAGGTCAGCTTTGGTTCCTTCAAACATTCTCAGCAAGTGTAACATAGTTGACAGGTTGATTCACTTTGGTATCTTTAGTGCTATCTGCAACTAGTAAGTCTAGAATGGTGTGGTTAGATAATAAGTAAAAATCAACAAGTTCATTATCCCCTTCTTGACTCAATAAAAAATCTTTTTGAAAATGTTTTAATAAGACGCATGAATAAAATAATATCAATAAACCTCCGCCCAGACTTAAACTACACTGTCCCTAGTGTAAATTCAGTCGGATTTATGGTGACAACTAAAACATAAGGACTCAATGTAACAAGTTAGAACGATATACCAGACCGAATTAGATGTCGATCGATGCAATTGTGCTGTCATCGGTCGCGGCAGGTGATGTTCTGTCGATCGATGTCGGCAGTGTTTCTTCGGGCGATACTCATAGCAATCGGCTACTCGGATCTTCTTTATTTTGTTTTTCTTTTTATGATCTGCAATAATTAAAAACTAACATAAGTGCTTAACTAATAAAAACCAATTAGTTATTACCTAATAGTGGGTTGCCTCCCAATCAGTGCTTTGTTATAGTCATTTAGCTTGACTTTGGAGGTGATTTGGCTAGTAATGTGGAAAGCTGGGACTTGCTGGGAAGCAAGTTTCCATCTCCTCTTTGCGCTTGTTGAACCATGTACCAGTGAAGTCTCGCATTATTTCATCTCCTCTGTGCCATTTGTCCTTCATTGTTGCAGTTTCATTCTCTATCTTCTGCAGTCTTTCTCCAAGACTATCAAGTTGAAACTCATTCCTTATGAGTGTGGCATATGCGTCGTCTGAGATCTCCTCTCCATGGTTGTTTGTATCAGACATATTTGATGTCATCTTTGGTACTAGCCTCCCTCGGTTTGTAGCTCCATCGATCGATGTTGATACCTCTGGTCGACGAGCGAAGTATCTCTGAATCTCTCATAATTCCCTCTGTATCACTTCTATCTAAGAAGTCAAAGAACTCATTGTAAGGTCCATTGGGAAATAGATGTCATAACATCTCCTATCAAGCCTCTCTTCTGCTGTTTCCAGAGTTCTGTAGATCTCTTCTACCAACTGATCAATCTCGGCTCTGGTGTAAGAATTTGGTTGAGACTTCATCGGATTTGAATGTTTGAGGTCATCGTCGATCGTTGTTGAGAGGTGTCTGTCGATCGATGCTGGTGCAGTTGCTTCGGCCACACGCTGTGTCAGTATCCTGGCTATGTCTTGCCTAATCTCCTACATGCATGTAGTCAACCAACTGATGCTATCATGCAGTGGGTAGTAGACACCATCAAGCTTCATCTCAAAGTCACCTTCATTCTTTTCTTGGGCTCCATAGACTCCATAAAACATCTCATTGATCTTATCCTTGGTGTAGATCTCTGGTACTAGCTTGGTTTGTGTGAATGACCTAGCATGTTCTAGAAGACAAAGGTGTGCTCATCCATTGAGGCTCTTTCCAGAAGACTTCTGATATCATCTTTGGATACACGGATGATGTGTCCATCTACATCTCTGGCATGTCCATGATCATCTTTGTAGACTCCATACTCATCCTTCTCCTCCCAGTCTCCTTGTGCCACCACTGTTATATGCTCTTTTTCCAAACTCTGGCATCTGTCGATCGATGATGGGACGTCAATGTCGATCGACGGTCGGGTAGCTCTCATGAAAAAACGGCTGAAACGTGTTCCTTCCCCACAAGCTTCTTCTCAATGTTGATCTACTTCATCACGTTCTCGCATGTTTAGAAGTTTCTTAGGAGTGAAACCCTTTTGAAGCTCTTCTGCGCGTGGTTGAGATATTTATGTCTCTACTGCAAAGCTCTCGTGATAGTGATCGTCTGCCCAACTTCCAATTGAGAAATCTCCTTCTCGTGCATGGTCGACTCCTATGTCGATCGATGAGTAGTTGGTAATGTTGGTAAATGCTCATATGCAGCTTGTCTGACGAAGACGAATGTCGATCGATGTTGGGACGGTTTTGTCGATCGATTTTACATTCCTTCTCCAAGATGAATGGTGGAGAAGTCTATCTTCCTCAGCAAGGATCACTATGTACTTTATAGCTCATTCCTCCTCGTAATCCTCATCATACTCCTCTTAATGCAGGGTAGCAGTGTGCATCGCCATGGTGGGATTGTAGTAGTCATTCTCCCAATCGTTTGGACGACTATCGATCGATTCTTCCTTGTGATTGTCGATCTATTTTTGATTGGCACTGTCGATCGATGTTGCGGTATGAGTTTCGATCGACGCAGAGTACTCTGTCAGGTACTCAGCTCCACATTGGCATGCTGCTATGAGTCTTGGATCATCAATTCTTCTGGAGGACATCTGTGGCTTCATGACTGGAATAGGATAATAGTAGGCATGTGGGTCTACGAGCGTCAGGCACAACAGGTTGGCTTGCATGTTGCACACTGCTCCTACTGTTGACAAGAAGGCTCTCCCAAGCAACAAAGAAGAGTTCCAGTTTAGCTTGATATCCAAGACATGAAAATCAACTGGAACTGGGGCATTACCAATCTGCACCTCTAGGTCTCTTACAATTCCTCCTGAGCTTCTCTGAGAAGAATCCACAAAAGTGAACAATTCCTTGAAAGGCTCCACCTTCAGACCCAAATGGTCTGCTATAACCCTAGGTAGGATGCTGACTGATACGCCTGTGTTACACAGTGCATGTGGCAACTCAATACCCTTCACCGTACATGGTATTGAAAACTTCTCAGGATCACTCTTCTTCTTCAATGTAATCCTCTTCTTCATCTTTTCTCTGAACTCATAGAACATTCTCCTAATGTCCTCTTCTGTCTCTCTGGTCTCTCTGAAGAACATCCACAATTTGTGGGTAAAATAGGCCTCCTCGAATGGTTTCTCTAGTGGAATCCTGAAGACTCTCTTTTGGAAACTTTCCATCTCCTTCTCATTAGCTCCTTTTTCAGATGTTTAGCAACCTTTCCTTTTCACTTTCTTAAGGTTCTCCCCATAGGAGGCTTATCAACTTCCATAGGCTCTGTTGCATCATCTGAATGTGTAATGGTGGTCTCTGGAGGGTTAGCTGAAGGTTTGGGTTGTGGCCGGAGTGCATTGACGGGCGACGTCTATCTTTGGCATTTGCACTCGGTATGTGAGAGGTGCGCGTCTATCGATGGGCGCTGGAGGTTGTTGATCAATGGCGGTCTCTCTCTGTTGATCGATGGCAGGATCAGTTTGCCGATCGATTTTTACATAAACCGGGCTGGGCGGATGCGGGTGCCTTGCTACGAACTCCTCGTGAGTCATGATCCTTACGACATTTCAAGATGTGGTCGACTCTGTAGGTGTCGTCGATCGATGCTCTGGAGAGGCTGTCGATTGGTTTTGTTTGCAGTCCGTCGATCGATGTTCGAGATCTGGCATTGATCGACACCAATGCGATCCGCTGAAACTCATCGAACTCTCTAATTCAAAATCTCCTTATTGCAGCTTCTCCTACTTCACCACTTGCCAGAAATCATCATCTATGATGGCATTCACGTGGTGCTTCATCACATCATATCCTACCTCTCTTGTTAAGGCTTCTTGCCTCTTAACAGCTTCTCCTGTCTGAACAACCTGCATCTCCAGCTTCTTCACATGAGTGCTCAAAGTTTCAAAATTTTGTTCAGGTTGTTGTAGACAGAGTCAATCTTCCCATTGAAGTCCATAATCATGCTCTGCTATCCCTCAAGAACCCTATCAAGCATAGCTTCAATCTTCCTCTCTTGAGTAGTTGGTGGTGGCTTCTAGTAAGATGAGTTTCCATAACTCATGTTGTTGTTTCTGTAGTTGTTGCTGTGGAGTTTCTGGTACTGCGAACTTTGGTTGAAATTACTCCTCTGTCCATTGCCATAGAAGTTTCCATTCTGGTTTCTAGACCTCTGAAATCCAGTTCCACCGATGTAGTTTAGATCTTCTCCTATTTCTGCTCTACCCTCTGTGTCTACAGCTTCTACATCCTCTACTAAGCAAGCCTGCTTCCTGAGAAGCTTGTGAACACTGTCCAGCTTTGCTCTGACCTCATCCATCTGGTAATTACCAAGGATGGCTGCAGATCTCTTCCTCTCAAAATCAGTGTTCTTGGTGCTGTTGTTGGATGCCAAGTTCTCTATAACTCTCACAGCCTCCTCTGGATTCCTAGTGTTGAAGTTCCCATCGCTGGAAGCATCAAGAGCCATCTGATACTGCACTGCGATGCCTCTGTAGAAAGTGCTGAGCAGCTGCACCTCATTGAATCCATGGTGTGGACAATCCCTCTGATAAGACTTGAATCTGATCCAGGAGCTTCTGAAGGACTTTGTAGGCTCATGCGCGAATGAAGCAATCTTGCTCCTCAAGTATTTAGCACGCGCTTCATCAAAGAAGTTGCATAGCAATGCATTCTAGATGTCGGACCAGGATGTGAGAGATCCTGGTGGTAACTGCTTAAGCAATGCGAAGCCTCTCCAGCAAGTGAGTACTTGAAGAGCTTGCAAAGTAGGTAGTCCTCAGGGACTCCCTTGACTTGAATAGCAGATATAAGATCCTCGAACCTCTCCAGATGGTCCATAGGATACTCGTGAGATAACCCACAGTAGGGTGTCTGTCCCACAAGTGTGTAGTACTGCTGCTTCAACTCGAAATCGTCTCTCTGGATAGCTGGAGGATGAATAGCTGATCTGTTGGCATAAAACTGATCAAGGCGGTTGTAATCAGCCAACATTCTAGGTCGAGCAGCCTTGTCTACATGTAGAATAGTTCATGTAGCATCAGTATCGGACTCAGGGATTGCAGCCCCCTGATCGTCTATCCTCTGACCTGCTGCATTACGCAGATGACCCTCCTGGTCATGCAGGTCTTTCTTCTCATCGCGTACAAGCATGAAAATCGCAACCATGTCTCACGGCTCAGTATCGATCGATGTTCGGACTGAAGTATCGATCGACGTCGGGTTAAGGATATCGATCGACGGAAGAGTTTCTTCGGTCGACAGTGGTGAGGGAGTGTCGGTCGACGAGACTGGTGTCTGGGTCGACGGTGGTTGACGAGAATCGAGCGACGAACTAGTGTTGTTGTCGATCGATGGGAAGTGTCTTCCTTTGCGGATCGAACGTTCCAAACTTGCAGGATCTGATGAGAATAGCAGTTGAATTTTCTTGTTGCTTCTGGTACTGCTGGGTATGGACCAGAAAAGACAAGAAATTTTTTTATCAGAAACTGGTTTTAAGAAGAAACCTAGACTAAATCAGACTAAATCTATTAAGCGATCAAAGCTCCCCGGCAACGGCGCCAAATCTGATCTCACTCAAATAAAAGTGAATTACTCTCTCAAATAAGAGGTTCAGTTGTAGTACTTAGGGATCGAATTCACGAGGAGCTAGGGAACCTAATAAATCTAATCGGATTGATTAAGCTAGGTTGATTATGTTTAAATGTAAATAGTGTGGGAACCGAAATTCACACTGTCGATTTCCATTTAAATAAGGAAAGTAGGAGGACCCTAATTTCCCAGAGGTCCCGGATATCTGCTAATACCACACGCCAAGCAATCAGAACACGAAACGAGAACAGTAGTAAAATAAGAGATCGAAAAAGAGAGCAAGATAGTTCTTATTCCGAATCTGCGTTTGAGCGTTTACAACAAGGTAAGTGCCTGGGCTACGAGAGCTGTCGGCAAAATTCCTAGTTCTAAAACCCTAAGACGGCAAAAACCTAATTGAGTCGCAGCTCGAATAACAAAAACGGCTCTAAATGCTAAGTTTGCTCTGAGAAAAGCCTCCGCCATGCCTCTCGCCTAGGACCCCTTATATACTGGCTCCAAAGTCGGTTTACGCTTTTTCTCTTCTGCCCTTAAGCCGCCATAGCATAAAAATGGAGATATTCCATTTTGTCTGATCTTCGTAATTATCTTCAAAATTTCGTATTTATCCGCGGAAACTTGACATTTATCTTCCCTTGCGAACCAAGCGTAAACCGACATGCGTTTTACGGGCTGTTGGTTAAGAAATCGTAAGTTGGGCCTCGAGTCATGTCTTAGATCCCTTTGGGCCGTCTTTCGACTCGAAGCGGTAACGATCCTTCTCGAGCTCTTGTCCGATGATTCGCGTTTCTTCCTCAAAGGTTTTCGTAGCGACCGAGTGGAGCACATGTTTGGTCGCTGCGTAACGATCCTTCTCGAGCTCTTGTCCGATGATTCGCGTTTCTTCCTCAAAGGTTTTCGTAAAGAAGAATCTATTTCGAAAAAGTATTTGTCGAAGAAGTTTTCTACGTTTTTCTTCTTCGGGGATTTGGACGTTAACTTCGTCGTAACCGTTTTTGACCCCAACAAATAGCAGGTTTCTGAGCAAGGTAGTTGCTCAATGGATTTGATTGGGGTTTTGGTACTTAGATGAAACTAGCTAGACTTAGGGTTTTTATTCAGGTAATCAGGATTATTATCTTACGGATGCCTAACAAGTTGTATGCATGATATCATAGAGCTCAACACTTATAAACAAACCGATAGGCTCTCTCTTTCTAGGTTTTTCTATAGGTGTGTTTTGGAGATAAGTGATGATTTTGGAGCATTTTGGAGATATTTGGAGCAAGCACCCGAGATGACCATCGAGATCGACAATCGGTCGATATTGGAGAGTTAGAATCGATCGATACGCATGACTTGGTATTGATCGACAGCGAAGCGCGCAGAAAGCCCGTTTGGTCACAGCCGACTTGAAGCCCCTGGCGAGTTTTACCCTAAGTATGTAAGCTTTGCCGCCATGTTAGAGGCAAAAGTGTGCTTTCCTTGTGTTTTTCATTGTTTTATTATTTTCACAGCAAAAGTTTTTAGGATTTTGATAGATTGGAGAGAAGATCCAAAGTTGTAATTTGTGATTGGAACTCCACTGATATCTATTTACTATTCTAATGAAATTTTTATACTTAACTGCTGTTATGAATTGCTTAGCCATGTCTGAGTAGTTAATTGTTAGATTTTAGGGTTTAAATAGGTTAGGAGGGATTAGTCTCAACTATAGATTGCTGAGTTGTGATAATCATCTTTAGGATTTTTCAT
>NC_027750.1:45313316-45317573 GCF_000695525.1 Brassica oleracea var. oleracea
CAATACATGCGAGAGCTGATTGACTAGTTGATCAAAGTAGTTTAGCTTTACATTATCATGCATGCAACTCATGAGGCATCTGTAGGATTATAATCCCAATTTTCATGAATAAAAACCCTAAGTCTAGCTATTTTCTTTTTAAGCACCAAAACCCCAAACCTGTTCAATATAAAACTGCAATTTACATTTAAAACTCTAAAAACATTCTTGCTTAACAAATCATATTAGAATCCTTAGGTTCCCTAGCTCCCTGTGAATTCGATTCCTAAGTACTACAACTCGACCTCTTATTTGAGAGAGTATAAATCACACTTAGGGTAATTTGAGTGCTACCAGAAGTCACCATCGGAACTTTACAGCTTGAAAACCGCAAAGAACTCGCTTTCTCGAAGGAGATTCGGATTTCTCGTATAAAACGGCAACGGTAAACTAAAACACCTTGAAGCTGCTTACCCTATACGAGAAGTTTGGAAGTTCTTCGAAATTGACGTCGTTTCAAACAAGCTCTTTCTATAAAATCGTAAAAAACGCTTAAGTCCAAGAACGGCCCGAAAAGGTCCAGAACGCGGTAAAAGCCCACTTGCGATCTTATGCAAAATCGAGCCCAAATCGTCATAACGATTTATCTCTTTTTGCAGGAGATGATAAATGTCAAGTTCCGAGGATAAATGTGAAGTTTCCGAGGATAAACAGGAAGATCGGGAAAAAATAGAATATTTCCGCGAAGCGATAAAGTCAGCCGAGGGCGGAAAAGGAAACAGCAAACCACCTCTTGAAGAGTATATAAGGATGTCGATGGTGGAGGCACAAGGAGAGACGATAATTTTACTCAGAGCAAAAAATTTAGGGCATTTAGGCATTTTTTCCGTTTTTGTTATCGAGCTGCGACTCAACTTGGTTTTCAAGTCTTAGGTTGCTAGAACTAGGAATCTCACCAGCAGATTTCGTGGCCGATGGCTCTTACCTTGTTGTTACGCTCAAACGCGTATTCGGAATAAAAACCTATTTTGCTCTCTTTTCGATTCCATATATTTATTTTTCGTCCATACTGTCGTGTTCTGATTGTTTGGCATGTGGTTTAGCAGATATCCGGGACCTCTGGGAAATTTAGGGTTTTCTATCTTTCCTAATTTAAAATGAAATCGACAGTGCAAATTTCTGTTCCCACAGTTCGGCACTAGAAGGAGGGGGGGGGGGTACGGATCAATCTAACTCTCTGCCACCAACTCTCAACGAGACATGTCAACCGACGATCTCAATAACCAACAAACTCGTGATTGCACTGCCGCCGACGACACCGTTGAGAAGACTCCAGCGACGAACGTAACTGCGGTCAACGCCGATGCAAAAACTGCAGCGTTCGAGGGAGTCAAGAAGATGTTCTCAAACTTCGAAAAGAAGTCAGCAGAACAAGATAAGGTCATTCTTCCGCGTGGAGCAACCCGAATCCGCGGAAGAAGACTCAATTTCACGGCGCCTGTCCACCGGTCTGCCAACGCGCAGATTAAATCGTCTGGACAAAATCCCGACGAAAATACTCCAGCGCCAACGCCGAAAGAGCCGGAAGACCTCCCTCCTATCGAGGAAGGTGAAGAGGATGAAGAAATCAAACGCGTCGATCTGGATTCTAACAGTCACTCCGACCCTACGGACGAAGACGCAGATGTGCATCCACGCAGAACAAGGAGCCGAGCGGCTCGGGATGATTCCCAGTTCGACAACTCTATGACCCAGGAGGAAGAAGCCATCTTTTGTGACAAGCAGGAGGAACTGGTCGAGGAGCAAAATTGGACTACTTGCGGTAAACGCCGACAAGGCCGAAAATCTGCTAGCGATAAATCTGAGGTTCGCGACCTTCGTGATCATCTCATGAACACGGCTGCGGAAGTTAGAGTGGTAAAATCCCAGATCCATCACACTACTAGCACTGCACCCGAGATCGACCTGCTCCTCGAGGAGGCTCGGAAAACGCGCTTCACTACCCGCATCACCGAGACTAGGGTTTCGGATCCTGGAAAAGTCAAAGCGCATCACCGAGACTAGGGTTCCGGATCCGGGAAAAGTGAAAGTGGCTCCTTACGACGGTACGACCGATCCCAAGGCACACTTGCAGGCTTTCCAGATCGCGATGGGAAGAGCCAAGTTCAGAGACAATGAAAGGGATGCCGGCGAATGCCGCCTCTTCGTCGAGAACCTTTGCGGAGCGGCGCTTAAGTGGTTCTCTCGTCTGAAGCAAAACTCTATCGGGAGTTTCTGCCAACTAGCTTCGGATTTTCTCAAAGAGTACTCTATGTTCATAGATCGAGAAACCTCCGACGTCGAACTCTGGAGTTTATCTCAAGGAGAAGACGAGTTTCTCCGCGACTTAATAGCACGGTTCAAAACCGTGATGGCTAGAGTCAGCGGAATCAGCGACAAAGTGGCCATAGATGCGCTCCGAATGACACTCTGGTACAAGTCGAAGCTCAGGAAGTGGATAATCTTGGACAAGCCGCGAAATGACAAAAACGTATATCGTGGGGAAAAGAGACCCATGGAGCACACAACTACGTCATCAACTCTGGAGTGGAGCAGGGCCGGACGACGGGTAATACGTGGACTCAAAATCCGAACTATGATGAGATTGTCTTCTGCGACTTTCATCAAGCCCGCGGCCACTCAACCGTTAATTGCAAAGTTCTCGGCGTAAGATTGGCCGCAAAACTGCTTGCAGGAGAACTCACTGAAGTATTGAGCATTAAAGACCTCATCCGCGAATCGGACCGCCTTCCGAGAAAAGATAAGGCTCCCCAAACGGAAAACTCTTTCCAAGGGAACCCATCAGGTAAAAAGCGCGGAAGAAGGCAAGACGAGAAGGGCAACGATAGTAGCCGCCGTAGAGTCAATATGATCATCGGAGGATCGCAGTATTGTGGCGATACCGTCTCTGCCATCAAAGCTTATCAGCGTAAGGTCGAGACAAGCACAAACTCGCTAGCCTGTCCGCGCCCAGTGACTTCCCGATAGGGGCAATCACTTTCGACGAAGAAGAGGCTGGCGGAATCGACCAGCCCCATTGTGACCCACCCATAATCGATCTCGTGATAAGAGATCTCGAAGTCGCAAGGGTTCTCATCGACACAGGCAACACAGTCAATGTCATCTTCCGCGACACTCTCAAACGGATGAACGTCGAGCTAGGGGAAGTCATACCATCGCCCAAGCCGCTAACTGGTTTCGAGGGCACGACATCTATGACTCTCGGATCGGTCAAACTGCAAGTCGCGGCGAAAGAAGTCATGAAAATCGTCGACTTCGCGGTCGTCGACCACCTGGCCATCTACAACGTCATCATCGGCACGCCTTGTCTAAACGCCATGAAGGCAGTCCCATCGACTTCACATTTAGGCAACAAATTCCCGTCTCATAACGGAATTTCCGCAATCTGGGGATCCCAGACGCAATCAAGACGTTGCTTCCTGGCCGAATACAAGCTACGGCAAATCACGACCACCGCAATGGTGAAGCCCAAACAGGAAAAGCTAACTCAGACGTCGACTGAAAACGTTTCGAAAAAAGACGATCCAGAATCGTCGACTCAACCAACAACCAAAGAACAATCAGTTTCAGAGCCTAACGCTTCTACCCTACCGGAGGAAACAGATCCGGTAAAATACATCGATCCTGCAACTAACGCGACCGACGCAGTAGCCGAGTAAACACACTCGCACAAACAAGCAGAACTACGAGATGACTTGATCCCCGAAAGGGGTACGTAGGCAGCTTGTCCAAGGACGAGTTCAGCTATCCCCCCCTGTAACACCCCTGAACCGTCCTAGGCATAGGTCAACCCACCGGCCAACAATCAAACAAGAACATGACCGACTGACGACCCACACCAAGGGTTGGAGATGAAAGGCCAACCGGCCAGCCAACAATCAAACAAGAACATGACTGACCGTCCAACCCAACACCATGGTCCGGAAGCGCTACGTGACAGGTTAGGGACGATCCGGCCAGAGTCACAAAATTTACTCCACGACCTCGACCAGTTCGTCCACTAACACGTCCCGCTGCGTCAAGGCATAAGGCTTTGCAACATGTACCTAGAGTTAGCGTTTTCCGTTAGATCGAGGCCTAAGGCTTTTGAACCCGTACCACGACCTAACGTTGTGTTAGACCGGACTAGTCAAATATCAGAGTACTCATGAAGCGCATATAAAACAATTACTTTTATTGATTTAAGAAATATTCATACATTGAATAATTCAAGACTGG
>NC_027750.1:45318930-45364092 GCF_000695525.1 Brassica oleracea var. oleracea
CTCGGAGAGGACTTGGCCAAAACCCAAGGGATGACTTGAATGGAGTGGACTGGACTGATCTTGTCTTGGACACAACCTCGGCTTCACCATGAAGAAACTGACAGGCCTCGACAAACGGATCTGGACTCGGACAGAACCTCCTTTAGCTTCTGGACAGTTCTTCGGACTTCCCGGCGGAGTATCATCGAGCAGAACTTCGACTGATCTGAACCCGTAGAACTGAACTAACTCTGGACAGTAACTCCACTTGATTGTAGGAGAATATGACTGGCTTTGACGGAATCATTTGGACAGACCTCCCGCGTCACAATCATAGAGAATCGTCGATTGGACGGAACTGGCCTTCTCGGTGGAGTATCGGTCTTCAGAAACGACCATTCTTTAAAATCGACCACTTTCTTTCACTTTCTCTCTCTAGCCACGTTTTAGGAGTGATTTTGGTGTGTGATGGATGTCCGAAATTGAAGGGAGGGTTGGGTATTTATAGAAACCTTCGGCCAGTAATATCGAGCCACACCGTCGACTATGTGTCAGCCCGCATGCTTCCGGTCGCATGCGCGGTGACACACGGGCGCACACATGTCTTCTTACATGTCTCAGACACATGCAGGAGGACACCTACACGTCCAGATGGCTTGCTGCATGGCTGGAGTTCATGCGTCGCGACACACGGCTCCCCTGCGTGTCGATCAGCATGCTTCGGTTGCAGATACGGCGACACCTCGTGCTTCTACATGTCAAGCTGCATGTGCTGCTTCCATGCATGGTGACACCTCGAGCTTTTGTAGACACTCAGCTTCTTATATGGTTGCCACCACATCCTGATCCCTTAGATCAAGCCACCTGGAGCTTCTCGGTCGTTTACGCGATTTTTGACCCTTCCGACAAATTTCTGACCCGTGATCAATCCCGAATATTTTTTTCACTCCCCTTCTGATGCTCTAAATATTTTTAATAGACTCCAGATGAATTCTGATATCCTGTAAAAATATTTCCGAGCCTCCGGTTTCCTCGAAGAATTCCATAATCCCAAAATTAGGGTTTTCGCCCAATTTCGGGTTTTCCCGTCGTGCTTGCTTCCCGTCCTGCTTAATTCCCGTCCTGATTCTAACTGATTATGTCTCCAGAATAATATTTTACTGATACGAAGATTTTCCGAGAAAACTTCGTGATGAAGAAACGTCGGTCTTCAAAAACATCTAGCTTCTAAACCGTCGTGCTTCCAAAATTGTTATGCTTCCAAAACGTCTGTCTCATCAATCTAGGACATCTTCTAACTATGGTCGAGCAACTTATACGACTCATAGTTTACTCACGATCACTTCTTCGCCCACCTGGTACTTCAAAACTTCTCGATCGATCCTTATCACCCGCAACTCGACCACCACAATGATACTCGACCATTCTCTTTTTTTTTTTTTTTTTAACGGGTTTCTACACCCCCTCTCCAAAAGGGGGGTGAGTGGGTACATATACAAATACTCGTATATTCCCGCATTCTATAAATATTTGCCTTGTACTCAAAAATTTTGAAACTTTTACGGCAATAAAGATTTCATTAAAAATCTTGTTATACTTTCGGAAAAAAATCCGTCTACGAACAAAAACGTTTATCGGACGAAAACAAAAACTCGTAAAAAAATCGTCACACCTCAAAACGGATCTCGACTCCACACCAGCTTATCCAACAAAGAACAAAATCATCATAAAAGCATCGCCAGAATCAACAAATTCCGCCGACCACTAAAGACTCCTTCGAACCCATATCTTGGCCGCACCGTCGATTCCGACTCTCGACCAAAACACGATCTCAGATACGTTACTAACATAAAGTGTGTTCTCGAACAAATAAGCGAGACGTCGCCTACATCTTCGAGAATATGCCCCAGTCCGTTCGCGACTAAAAAATTACACACACTTGTCGATTGGCCCCGCCAAGCACTTTAGTAGTCCTAAAGAAACGCATTTAGACTTATCCTTAGGATAGGTCCTCATACATCCGACAAGGATAGAATGGCGCGCTATAAAAGAAATCCGAAATTTTGGTCAGCACTTTCGGGAGACTTAAAAATTGTCCTCTAAGAGATGCTCGATTCCTACCATAAAAGTCACGTAAGCCGAGAACATATCGCGGACTTTATAGCGGGACAGAATCAGGTCAAAAACAATACAGGAAACGTAAGTCAAAATAGTTATCGCACCTCCCTAAAGCCGTGATTAGACCTAGGTCTTACCCTAAACCCAGCTCACTGGTCTTTAACGTCTCAAGGAATGATATCGAAAAGATACGAGATCCTGAAAGCATTTCTCTTCGTCCGCATCTAAAACACCCTCGAAACTTTGGGAATTTCTCAAACATCTTGAACGATTCAGGAAAAAGGATAAGGAGTGAGATGACAACTCGGATCCTTCTCCCGACACTTAACAAAAACGTTCTTGAATCCTTTTTTATAAAAGAGTACAAATAGCAAAACGGCCGGTAAACGGCAGGGATTCAAAGCCACATACGGCCAGTCCCACTACATAACACACGGCCATACTCGGCCAGAAACAAACAAACAATCGAAATATTTTACAAGGGAATACTTTCCCGATAAGCCATAGAAGTCCTAGCCAATCAACCATCAATATCAAAGTACCTGGTCATCGATTCCCCCACCAAGTAATCATCGACGGTAAGGGGAACCACCGGCTTGGTCACTTCACCTGTCTCGTCGGGAACCCCTGTCTCAGCCTCCACCGTATCAGGAGAAAAGAGAATCGGCTCCCATTGCTTCCAAATATTCTCCTCCATCCGAGGAATCGCAAAACCTCCGGCTCTCTCATTCATGTGCCGAGTCTGCCTCGCATTCTCGACATCGTACGAATAATCAACAGCCTGCGTGAGGAACAGTCTGCCCACAGTTCCGCAACACTCACGGTAATTCCCGTAAGCTTTGTAACCATCCATAAGCTCTCTGAACTCGTAATAGAACTGGTCGCGACGAGTCTTCATAATCTCGGCCATCTCTCTCTTTCCTTGCCTATGGGCATGACAAATCTTCGTCTCCACGAAACTCCCCTCATCACGACGAGAACGCTCCAGCTCATCCCTCAAACGAGCAATCTCTTTGTCAGCTTTCTCGGCTCTGAATTGCGCCATGCGAGCATCCTGAATGCTCTCGTCGAGGGCTCGGTTCATCACGAGAAGGCCCTGCGAAAACTCCCAAAGGTAAGAAAAGCTTAGCATATATAAAAGAAAAAAGAAAAAAATATGCATGCAAAGCTTACCCCACTGACCAGCCTCGATGCCTTGGTACACTCTGGCCCTTCGACGAATCCACCTTTGGCCTCCAGAGGGTTAGAACCAAGTAACTCTTCAAGATCGAACGGCTCGCCATCGAAATAATTTCTGACGAGAGTTTCGGGAAAGCATCCCCCACCAGCTTCGTCATCATCAATGACTATGTGTTTATCCTTGCGGTTCCTCGACCTCTCCCTCTCTACCGGGGCCTTACACGGAACGAACTCGTCCATGCTTGACTCATCCTCTTCTTCTTCGATTGGCAAATCAGGCTGAAATCGGGAGCGATGAAGAAAAACAGCATGACGAACCAGTTTCGGGGTAAATGTACCCCAATAGAACTCACCACTGCGGAGTAAACCAATAATAGTGATCTCTGCAAAAACGAGAAACGGATTTGTAAGATCCAATGTCATCGGAACCAAAACTAGCGTGTAACAAATCGAAAGTACTTCTCCGACCCCTTGTGGTCCTTGGAACGGGGATGCAGCTCTCTTCCACAGATGCACATCGATTCGGACAAAGAAGAAAGGATGCGTCCAGACACGGTAGTTCACGAAGTCGACTATGATTGCCTTGTTTGGCCGAGGACCCGGTTGTATGGTGCCCGTATTTCCCTTGAACAATAACAAGGCTTCGAGATGATCAATGTCAAGGGGGATCCCCCTTTCATAACTCAACACCAAAATCCCAATAATGTGTTGTAAACCGACCGGCGTGATCTGACCGAACCCTAACCCGAAACGACAAAAGAACCGCACGATAATCTCCGGGAGAGGAAACCACAAGTGGCATTGCATCAAGTACACTTCAAAACACGTGAAGTAACCGTCGGCCGGAGATTCAGCAACTTCTCCGGCTACTGGGAGACGAAACTCTACCGATTCCATAACTCTACAAAAGCTCCGAATGGCATCAAGCCCGTTCGGACAGCTCGAGCTCGGACAACCATCCACGGGGTTAGCACGGAATCGAGCAGGATGCCATATACCGGGCCGAGGATGCTTTCGTTTGCCCCTTGCTGCCCAGTAAGCGTCGCGCTCCTCGGGATCGATCGAGTGATCCGAAAACTCCACCTTTGGTGCAACATTCTCACGTCGTGAACTGGAGCCACCAGGGTCAGAGCGATCACCACGAGACTTGGAGAAAGCCTTTTTCCTTGAAGTCATGATCAAAAAGAGTTTTTCTATCAAAGGGAGAGAAGAGAGAAAAAGGGATTTCTACCTTGAGAGAAAGTTTGTGGAAATGAGAAGTAAAGAAATTGAAAACTTACTCCACATACTTATAAGCAAGATAATTCACTATTCACCTTCGGATTATTTTACAATGGATTTCGTCTAACTCTCTATGCACCCCCGAACCGCTCGCAAGAACACCATGATTCTAACAAGCTGGGGGGCTAACTGTTGGGGTCAAAATCGATTACGACAAAATCAAAGTCAGAAAATTCCCGAGAAACGTCTTCTTCAAAAAAAAAGAAAAGATAATTCTCAAAAGAATATAAAAATCGAAGAAATAAATCAAGTTTTGTAACAAGTCCGAAAGGGATTTACAAGATAAGCCTTCAAGGAAGGATGCTCGAAGCCCCGGACAACAGATCCCGGACAACGAAACACCAAAGTCCAACCCACCAAACAGGAGGATTAGATCGAGCAAGCCCTACAACTCGCCAAACAGGCGAGTTGGACCGAGCAAGCCGTCAAACCGGCCAAATTGGCGATTTGGACCGAACACGCTGCATCCATCCCATTCTCGTAGCTCCCTCTTCTGTGATCGGATCGAATCGACTCTTGTTTCGTCTCGAAGGAGATTCGTATTTATCGTATAAAATGGCAACGGTAAACTAAAACCCCTTGAAGCTGCCTACGTTATACGAGAAGTTTGGAAGTTCTTCGTAATCGACGTCGTTTCAAACAAGCTCTTTCTATAAAATCGTAAAAAACGCCTAAGTCCGAGAACGGCCCGAAAGGGCCCAGAACGAGGCAAAAAGCCCACTTGCGATCTTATGCGAAATCGAGCCCAAATCGTCATGACGGTTTATCCCTTTTTTGCAAGAGAAGATAAATGTCAAGTTCGAAGGATAAATGTGAAGTTTCCGAGGATAAACAGGAAGATCGAGAAAAAATGGAATATTTCCGCGAAGCGATAAAGTCGGCCGAGGGCAGAAAAGGAAAGAGCAAACCGCCTCTTGGAGAGTATATAAGGATGTCGAAGGTGGAGGCACAAGGAGAGATGATAATTTTACTCAGAGCAAAAAACTTGGGGCATTTAGGGATTTTTCTGTTTTAGTTATCGAGCTGCGACTCAACTAGGTTTTCAAGTCTTAGGTTGCTAGAACTAGGAATCTCGCCAACAGATTTCGTGGCCGAAGGCTCTTACCTTGTTGTTTTACTCAAACGCGGATTCAGAATAAAAACTTCTTTTTCTCTCTTTTCGATTCCATATATTTATTTTTCGTCCATACTCTCGTGTTCTAATTTCTTGGCGTGTGGTTTAGCAGATATCCGGGACCTTTGGGAAATTTAGGGTTTCATATCTTTCCTAATTTAAACGGAAATCGACACTGCAAATTTCGGTTCCCACAACCCCGTTGTTGGAATCGATCGACACTTTCTTAGGACCAACAAGCGACAACTGAGTTTCTAGATCCGGCGATATATAGTCTAAATATACAGAAGTTAATCGACTATTCTTATTTGTTTGAGTTCTAGAATATCCATATATGCTTAGTAGTCTATGTCTCTATAATCCAGATTTTCTGAATAGAAACCCTAAGTCTAATGTTTCCCATATCTATCTTAAAACCCAATCAATCAATCGAACAATTCCTTGTTCACCCTGCTAATTTACATTTAAACTATTCAACCTAGCTTAACTACATAACTAGATAGATCTATTGTGTGCCTTAGCTCTCTGTGAATTCGATCCTAAGTACTACAATTGAACCTCTTATTTGAGAGTGTAAATCACTCTTTAGGGTAATTTGAGTGATATCAAAAGCCTTTCATAAGGTTCAGTCCGAAATCAATCAAAACATTTTTCGTCTCTTTCTCGTCTTCTGTTATCGAGCTGTGACTCAATTAGGTTAAAAATTTTAGGCGGCTAGAACTAGAAATCTCGCTGGCAGATCTTGCAGCCAAAACTTTTATAATCTTTTGTAATGATCACAACGCTCTTACGCAAATTCAAAATAAGATCTACTTTTTCTAAACTCGTTTTATTGTATTTATGTATTTTCCGCATTTATTTGATTACTTGTCCTTGGCTCTTGCAGAGAATTCGGACCTCAAGAAATTAGGGTTTCTTGGCTTTCCTCCGTTTACGGAAATTGACGGTGGGAACTTAGGTTCCCACATATATATTACTTATTACTATAGATTAGGTTACGTATCTATTATCGTATAGTATATGTTAGGGTAAATTTGTGCAAGTCTATTGTTGGTACTACATAAATGAGAAGTAAGCAATAAATAAACAGATCATGAATGCAGTAAATTAAGAGCGATGAAAACTATAGTAAAAATGATAGGCATCAGGTAACTAATGAAGAACCACTCTTGAACTCATAACACAATTTTATGATATTTTCACTGTTGTGGGTCCAATTACTATGTCTAAACAACCTAATGAGCTAACTGTCGTCAAACTTAAAAGAGAAACATGCATAAATAACAAGTTATGATCTGTTCACAAAGCGCTTTAACAAATTTCGCATGCTAAGGACACTTTGCTCACAAGGGTTAGCTTCAAGCAGTTATACAAACTTTGGCTACCTATAATCAACCTAGATTAATGAACTAAGTGATCAATGAAGTTCATGCATGAAGAACATTCTATGTGAAGAACTCTAATGTAAATTCCCTAATTTATTAACCCTAAACATCCAATCTCTTCAATTTTATGGAAAACCTTCAACCTAACTGTGAAATAACTCAGGCATGGAAGCCGAATCACAAATCAATATGAAACCCATCATTAGATAAAAGAGAATAAATTGGGATTCAGAAAATAATCTATCATCTTCTCTCAACTCAAAAGCCTATTAATCTGCTACAAAATAAAGCTTAACCTAAATAATGGCTGAAAAATAATAAACACAGGTTAAAAGAAATAGACTCGGCCTGTTTAGAAACACACATAATTAAGGTTTAGAGTCGTTCAGAGGAATTCTGGTAATATGTGGTGGCTTATGCGCTTAAGTCGGTCATGAAATAGACTCGGCCCGTCTTCTGGCATCACCGTCGATCGACACCAAGGCTGTGTCATCGATCGACGTTCATTTATCTCCTGGACAGCTTCGTCTCGCGAGGCATATGTACCACTCTTTAGTAACTGTGGCATAACTTCTGTTATATGATGCTGATTGACCTTAAATTATTGGCGTTGGAAAGCTAACCCAAAGATATATCCTGTGTCAAAATACGAGATTCATCGCACCGTGGGACCATAGTTAAACATCTGACGCGTCTGTGCAGTTCTGTACTTCAAAAGGCTCCAAAATCACCAAAGTTTTCCAAAACGTACCTGAACCTGAAAACACTCTAAAACATACTCCAAACCAATATAATAGACTCTAAAACAATCATATACCATGACATAAAAGTTTTAAAACCCATGCTATATCAACTCCCCCAGACTTTCCTTTTGCTTGTCCTCAAGCAAAACATAGAATAGTCTATGAAAGAGATTTGAAAACAGCAAAGACTCACACAATTTTAAACTTACTACTTTCACCTCTGCAATGTTGCAAGCCACATCATATTGGTGCCAACCTCAAGGGAAATTCCATGTACTAGACCTTAGCTTAGCAACCAAACCATCCAGCCCAAAGCTCAGCCAATTCCGCCTGGCATACCCTTCAACTGAAATGTGTAGGCTAAATCTTGGAAATATCGATCAAGGGACACATGGACTCTAACTCTACCAGGTATTTGAGTAAACATGTAGTCTTATTATGGTTTCTTTTCTCCCTATATCTCTCTTCTCTGAATCCTTTTCTTTTCTTTTCTTTTTCTTTTTTTTTCTTTTTCTTGGAAAAGTGTAGGCGAATAATTGGATCATCGGTAACGTACCTACCCCTTGCTTCCAACAATGTGTGATCATTCCTTTGAATTATAATAGTGGGGTCATCTACAATGTACCTATCCCTCTGCATCTCAGGAAATCATCTCAATCTTTTTTTTTCTTGGCAAAGTGTAGGCGAATAGTTGGGTCATCGGTAACCTACCTACCCCTTGCTTCCAACAATGTGTGATTATTCTTTTGAATTAGAATAGTGGGGTCATCGATAATGTACGTACCCCTCTGCATCTCAGGAAATCATCTCAATCTTTTCTTTTTCTTTCTTTTTGGATACCAAAGAGAGGAGAGATGGAAACCAAAAACATATAGACTAATACCATTCAGACCTGAAAGAGGAGTCCAGTCCAATGTATACCAAGCCTCAAAACAAGCAAGTTGAATTGATTAAGGTTGGAAGTCAGCTTCGGTTCCTTCAGACTTTATCAGCTAGCATGGATGTTATTGGCAGGTGATACATTTTGTGTTTCCATTCAGTACACCCTGCAGTCAATAACCTCAAAGAATTGTGCTAGAGAGTGGTTAGATAATAAGTAAACTGAAAATTTTTTATCATCCCCTTCTTGACTATATTAAAATCAATAAAAACTAATAAAACTAACCCTCAAAATAAAAGACAATATCAGTAAAAACCTCCCCCAGACTTAAAACACTGTCTCCATTGTTATACAGTCTGAGATTGGATGAAAAATCAATCATAATGACAAAATTTACCAAGAAAAATCGGTATACCTACTCACTGATGGTGAGCGTCTATTGACACAGCTAAGTGGCGATCAAATCGGTACTCCTGATGCTCTATTGATCGACATTGATCGGGTGTGGGTCGATGCTAGTGCAGAACCCGTCTTCCTCGGATTTTTTTTTTGCAGATGAACAGTGTCGATCGACGCTACTACAGTAGTATCGCTTGGTACTGCTACAGTGTCTCTGCTACAGTTCCGTCATTGTTCATCATTTTTTTTTTGTTTTTTTTTAATGAAAAAAAAATAAATGCGAAAATCAGTATAACATAAAAATTAAATAATAAAAACTTACCTAACGATGGGTTGCCTCCCACTCAGCGCTTATATTTTCAATCATTAGCTTGACTTTTGGAAATCTGATTTACTCTGGATGAGAATATGAACTTGCTCGAAAACAAGTCCATGTATCTCTCTTCCTCATTTTGTTGATGTTGTTGACAAAAGCCCTTGCAGAAGCTTCCTCTTTGTCTCTCAGTTCTGAATCACATAGCACTCTGACCTTGTTAAAAGGACCTCCTCTGTAGTGCACCTTGATATCACTCAAATTACCTTAAGTGATTTGTACTCTCTCAAATAAGAGGTTGAGTTGTAGTACTTAGGGATCGAATCCACAAGGAGCTGGGACACATAAAAGATCTTAAACTGATTATAATTAAGCTAGGTCAATTATGGAAATAGTAAATTGCAGTGGTGAAGAAGGTAGTTGTTCTTAGGGTTTCGATTCAGATAATCATGATTATAATAGTATAGAAGCTATAGTAGTTTATTGAATATTCTAGAACTCAAACAAAGTAATAAACTATGAACTTTCGTTTGTTTAGAATATCTATTGTTTGGATCTCAGATCTCAACTATCGTTTGTTGATCTGGAGAAAGTGTCGATCGATGCTATCAATGATCGATGCTATCAATGGATAGTCGATCGATAGACCTAGGTGTTTGTCGATCGATGTTCCTTCCAGCAAGCTTTACCGAGCGGGTTTGACTATGTTCACTACGCAGATTCGGAATAAGATCTTCTTCGCTCCCTTTTCATTTATTCAAGTTATTATCCGGGACCTCAAGAAAAGTTAGGGTTTCTTGGTTTTCCTCCGATTACGGAAATCGACGGTATGCATTTCGGTTCCCACAACAAACAAATATGAGGATAGAGGATCGCCCTAGCGAAGGCCATGCCTGCCTTAGACGCAAGCACGAAGCAATGTTAGGACGGTTGGCTGGATGTTTGTGGATTGCAGCAGTTTATAAGGAAGTCCTAAGATAGTATATCGAACACTTTGGTTATATCGACCATTGACCAACTCCATAGCTAAAGAAGTGTTTTCCACCAAAAGTCTATATTATACAAAAGCAGTTTGGTTATGGACAATAAAATTTTGTAAAATTAGCTAAGCCGCTTTACCAAGAGTCGAGAGAAAACTTTGTAGAAGGGGTTGAAACAGGAAATAGAACGGTGTTCAGAGATGCGATTAGATCCTGTGAACTTTGGAACAAAGGCGGGGATAGTAGAGTTTGTTGTTAAAGGTAGGAATCACTATCTGAAAAAATGAAAAATTGAGCAAGTAACTTCCTCGTATGAAATCCCAAGACGCTTTGTAGAACCCAGAAGTCAGACCATCCGACCTGGCGCCTTATTAGGGTTGGGCTTTAAGAAGGGCTGTTTTATATCTTCACTAGATGAGAGAACAAGCATTTGCTGATGATGCTGAGAATTTGATCAAAAAGCCGAGAGATAGCATAACCAAACTTTAGTGGATTGAAGGTGATTATTTGAGGCCGGAAGTAGACCAAGAATTGCCTTAAAGTGGTTAATAGAGTGGGAGCTCATCTCTAAAGGGTCTGAAATAATAAGTTCATCGGCCATCACAAAAGATCTGATTGCACTGTAACTTGCTCTAGTCTGGCATATGCAATGGAAGTATGTAGTGTTTAGGTTTTCCTTTGTTAACCAGTTGATTCTAGATTTCTGTCTAAATAAACATGTAACGACCCGGTTTTCTTAACCGGTTGGTTTGATTTCTCTTTAATTAATTTGGACTCAACCAAACCATTTGTTCAAAAAAAAGGAAAACAAACCAAGCCATCGATTTTCCTTTAACCCTAACCGTGTGTATATACATATATAATTTGTTCCTTAAAGCTCAGCCTCCATTTCCATTTAGATCGTGGAAGAGAATGAGTTGATCACCATCTCCATCTTCTATACTCCTTTACGATCAATTCCCATCTCTTCATCTTTCGGTTTTGATGGCAATCAAAGGAGGAACACCATCAATGTCACCAAATACATCGATAGCCACAACCGGAGGCTTGTTCTTCGCCAATCACCACCGTATCCATCGTTGCTGATGTCCAGGGAGCCATCGTTGCTTTTGTTAGTGTCGTTTAGCGGAGCTGAGCTGAGACATGGAGGAGAGACGAGCGACGGAGCTGCAGCATCTCATCACCGCCGCCACCGTGTCTCACCGCCACCGTCACCGATCCACACGACCATCAGTGGTGCCCCACCGGCGGTGCATCCCATGTCACCGGAGACGTTTCTGTGTTGTCAAAGATTATGTCGTGTGGTTAACCAAGGAGAAGCGTGAGATCTTAGGGTAAGATTACCTCTTTCTTGGGCACCAAGGCTCCTCTCTTCCATGTGATTAATCATTTGCCACCTTTGTTGCCAACGTGAACTTATGTCATGGTTTCATGTCTTTATGCATGCACAATTTTGTTATGCTCACGTGATGATGGTGTGAAGCCGAGACCGGGTGTTTTATTCTCAAATCCGTTTCAGTTTCCGATCATGGCAAAGGTGAGGGTCTTTTCCCGAGCTTTCTTACACGGCTTAGGACCTCGAATAAGTATAATTTATTCCTAATGTGTTCCGTCTATGTGAAATCGAGTCTGTCATTGTTTGTTTAGTTTTTAGGTTTTTTGCTTAAACTGGATCTAGAGTGTTAGATGGTTCAACAATGCTTGTTCATTTATAATTGATAATATATATATAGTATATTGAGGTGATTTGGATGTTAGCCGACCATGGGTGTATCGGCCGGAGACAATAAATTGGGTGTGGTGGATGTTGCGGCACAGCGTAGTCGACCTGTTGTGCCAAGGCTTAGAGGTCGATAAATCGTCTACGGGCGTGTGTTATCGAGCACATATTTGGTGGTGTTTTTGGCCTGTTAGTGGGCAGCGAGTGTGCACCTCGCTAGGACCATTGTTTGATCTCTGGGTACTTTAGGTACCGTGTTTGTAGCGTGTTAGGATTAAATTATATTTATTCGGAGTGCTCAGTCCGGGTCCATGAACTTCGGGTTTAGTATCCATACCTCACTGAGTGACTTCCGCGTTACTCACCCCTCTCTCTTCCCCATTTCAGGTGAGACTGACGAGTATATGATATTTGGACGGATTGGTGCTACTGAGCTTTTTATTCGGATTTTTATCTGGGCTTAGGGTGAGTGGAGTCGTGTATATGGGCTATTGTGTTATTAGATATTGTTGGTGGCACGCTGTTCCCCAGATAGGAGGTGACAGGTGTCATAATTTGGTATCAGAGCGGGGTTCCGTCCCGGCCCCGACCCGGGATGGCGATTAGGGGATTCGGTTTTCTAAGTTTCTTAAAAAAAGTATAAAATAATTTATATATATAAATATATAATAATAAAAAAATGTTTGCGAAGTTCTTTTAGCACCATTCTCTCCAGTAATTACTAACTCAATTGTCTCTTTCTATGACGATGAGTAAAATCATCCTCATTCATCCTTCGACTAACAGGGTTCTAGCCAAATGTTCAGCACCCGATGGGTGATATCTCAGTTCGTCAGTTTTCTCATGAGTTGCCAGTTTTTCGGTCATGATTCCTAGATTATCCAGGAATGAATATGTGACATTTTTGCTTCCACCCTACTTCAAGCAATCGTCCCACGAGTTTTTGTAACTGGAGATTACGTGGTGTGATGTATGAGCCATTGGTTGGCATGTGTTGCTTTGTGTACGAGTATATTGACTATTTTGGAGGTATATTTGGTTTGTGAACTCGTGAGGATCGCTTTTTGATTGGGGGGCGGCAGCTTGCGTTGTGTTGATATTGGAGTTGGTTTTGTTTGCTAGTTGTTGGCATTGTTGATTGTTTCAGATATGTGTCAGTTCAAACAGCTTGCATGGGACATGGGAGCTATTTATATTCATTGCAGTGTACACTTATGCTCGGAGGACTGATTTTTTGGGGAATCGTCAGAGATGGAGTTACGGTTTTACGATGTCATCCTTGGAATGGATTGGCTGTCACGACATCTAGTAGTGTTGGATTGCCTGAGGGCAAGAGTTGATATTGCTGGAGCTGATGGGAGTTTTTATTGCATGCATGCTACATGCTCAGGAGTTGATATAAGAGCAGAAGGATTTTTGGCGACCATTTTGATGCTTAAGAATGTTGGACAGTATGAGATGTAGGATCTTCTGGTTATTGCAGATTATAAGGATGTATTTGTGGCCTTTGGAACAGCCACCACAACACACATGAGACATTCTTACGATTGAGTTGGAACCAAGGACATCACTTGTTTCACGAGTTCTACATCAATTAGCGGCAGCAGAGATGATCGAGCTGAAAGAGCATATGGAAGATTCATCAGACATGGGTTTTATCAGAACGAGTACTTCACCGTGGGGAGCATCATTATTTTTGTAAAGAAGAAAGATGGAAGTTTCATTCTTCGTATCGACTACATAGACTTGAACATGGTATCCTCGTATTGATGAGTTGTTGGATTACCTACAGGAGGTTCATGGTTCTTGAAGATCGACTTGGCATCACGACACCACCAGATTGCGATAGATGACGAGGATGTGCGGAAGACAGCCTTCCGTATTAGGGACATTATGAGTTTGTGATTATATCATTTGGGTTGACGAACACACCCGTAGCATTTAGGAAACCTATGAATGACGTTTTCGTGAACACTTGGATAAGTGCGTGATTGTATTCATCGATGACACCCTGATTTATTCCCGGAGTGGAGAGGAGCATGCTAAGCATTTATGGATTGTGCTAGGTAAGCTTGGGGAGAAGAAACCGTTTGCTAGCTGAGTGAGTGTAGTTTCTAGCAAAGGAAAAAAAATGGATTTTTGAGTCATGTGGTTTCAGAAGCAGGAGTTAATGTCGATTCAACAAAAAAAAAAAGAAGACTACTACAGTTCCAGAATGGCTGACACCTAAAAGGTACAAAGATATGAAGTGTTTCTATCATTGGCTCAGTATGAAAAAGGTTGTAGCTATATTGCGTTGTGTTATCAGACATGTCAGATGGTTATGTCAGAGGATCAGGTTCCTTTCAGGTTATTGTTGAGCTTGCTTTTTCCGGAGTGGAAATGAGGCCTGGTGATTATGGATGTTGTTACTGGATAGTCGATTACCGCATGTGGAAAGGATGCCACACGTGTAGCCATGGATATACTTACCAAGACAGCCAATTTCCTAGTAGTTAAGAAGACATACAAAGTTGATCAGTTGGTATAGATTTACATCAGCGTGATTGTGAGGTTGCATGGAGTTTATGTCATCATTGTATCAGATCTCGATTGGAAGCTTACGTCTGCATTTCAGAAGGACAAAGGTCCATAAGAGTACGATTTATCAACCACAGATTGTCAGTCAGAGAGGACTATTTTGAGCATCTACATCTAGCAGAGTTTTCTTACATCTACAGCTATCGTTCGAGCATTGAGATTGCACCATATGAGATTCCTTATGGTAAGCCTTGATGTACACCATTTTTTTGGACCAAAGCGGGGGAGCGACGCGAGTTAGAACTATTAATGGTTCAAGAGACGGTAGAGCTAATGAACATGCTCAAAAGTTTAGTTTTTATGAAGCTCATGATCGTTAGATGATTTATGCAACGAAGTGCCTTAAGGATTTGGAGTTTCAAGTGATTTAGTATACCTGGAAATAAAGACATTTCAGGAATGATCTAAAACTCAGAAGCTAAAGAAGCCTAAACCGAGTATATGGGATCATACCCATCGTAGAGCGGATTGGAGCAGTGATTTATAGATTGGGATTATCAGCTGAGTTGTCAGACTTTCATTATGTGTTCCATGTGTCAGTATTGAGGAAGGTTGTGAGAGAGCCAGAGCTCATTCTGCAGCAGCGCTACCAACTGATCTTGGTAAAAAAAAATAATAAAAAAAAAAATTGTCTGCACCTTGTTAGGCAGTACAGATTTTGGATCGGAAAGTGAAAGAAATTTAAAAAATGATGACTATGTTGATCAGAGTTTGTTGGAAGAAAGAAGAAAGACGAGATCCTGGAGAAGATCTGGGAGACCGAGAGGCAGATAAAAATATATTATCCATAGTTTTTTTTTAGGAAGGTATTGGACAGCCGGTTCAGAATTTGAATTCAAGGACGAATTCTTTATTAGTGGGGGAGAATTGTAACGACCCGGTTTTCTTAACCGGTTGGTTTGATTTCTCTTTAATTAATTTGGACTCAACCAAACCATTTGTTAAAAAAAAGTAAAAGAAACCAAGCCATCGATTTTCCTTTAACCCTAACCGTGTGTATGTGTATACATATATAATTGGTTCCTTAAAGCTCAGCCTCCATTTCCTTTTAGATCGTGGAAGAGAATGAGTTGATCACCATCTCCATTTTCTATACTCTTTTACGATCAATTCCCATCTCTTCATCTTTCGGTTTTGATGGCAATCAAAGGAGGAACACCATCAATGTCACCAATCACATCGATAGCCACAACCGGAGGCTTGTTCTTCGCCGATCACCACCGTATCCATCGTTGCTGATGTCCATGGAGCCATTGTTGCTTTTGTTAGTGTCGTTTACCAGAGCTGAGCTGAGACATGGAGGAGAGACGAGCAACGGAGCTGCAGCATCTCATCACCGCCGACACCGTGTCTCACCGCCACCGTCACCGATCCACACGACCATCAGTGGTGACCCACCGGCGGTGCATCCCATGTCACCGGAGACGTTTCTGTGTTGTCAAAGATTATGTCGTGTGGTTAACCAAAGAGAAGCGTGAGATCTTAGGGTAAGATTACCTCTTTCTTGCGCACCAAGGCTCCTCTCTTCCATTTGATTAATCATTTGCCACCTTTGTTGCCAACGTGAACTTATGTCATGGTTTCATGTCTTTATGCATGCATAATTTTGTTATGCTCACGTGATGATGGTGTGAAGCCGAGACCGGGTGTTTTATTCTCAAATCCGTTTCAGTTTCCGATCATGGCAAAGGTGAGGGTCTTTTCCCGAGCTTTCTTACACGGCTTAGGACCTCGAATAAGTATAATTTATTCCTAATGTGTTCCGTCTATGTGAAATCGAGTCTGTCATTGTTTGTTTAGTTTTTAGGTTCTTTGCTTAAACTGAAACTAGAGTGTTAGATGGTTCAACAATGCTTATTCATTTATAATTGATAATATATAAAGTATATTGAGGTGAT
The DNA here is from genome assembly GCF_000695525.1 of Brassica oleracea var. oleracea. Classification (NCBI taxonomy): domain Eukaryota; kingdom Viridiplantae; phylum Streptophyta; class Magnoliopsida; order Brassicales; family Brassicaceae; genus Brassica; species Brassica oleracea. The sequence goes on from NC_027750.1 coordinate 45,335,500, forward strand.
TTGGATGTTAGCCGACAATGGTATATCGGTCGGAGACAGTACATTGGGTGTGGTGGATGCTGCGGCACAGCGTAGTCGACATGTTGTGCCAAGTCTTAGAGGTCGATAAATCGTCTACGGGCGTGTGTTACCGAGCACATATTCGGTGGTGTTTTGGCCTGTTAGTGGGCAGCGAGTGTGCATCTCGCTAGGACCATTGTTTGATCTCTGGGTACTTTAGGTATCGTGTCTGTAACGTGTTAGGATTAAATTATATTTATTCGGAGTGCTCTGTCCGGGTCCATAGACTTCGGGTTTAGTATCCCATACCTCAATGAGTGACTTCTCCGTTACTCACTCTTTTCTCTTCCCCATTTCAGGTGAGACTGACGAGTATATGATATTTGGACGGATTGGTGCTACTGAACTTTTTATTCAGATTTTTCTTTGGGATTAGGGTGAGTGCAGTCGTGTATATAGGCTATTGTGTTATAAGATATTGTTGGTGACACGCTGTTCCCCAGATAGGAGGTGACGGGTGTCACAAAACATTTCTGAATCTCCATTAAGGAAGACCATTTTGAGTGTAAATCTCGTTATGTTTGATTTGTTTGAGTTAAAGGGTTCTGTAACGATTCTACATGTGCAAGTTGAAGCAAACAGTAAGTTTCTGAAATTTTTTTCTGAGTTTTTGAAAAATTATTTTATTTTGCCGGGTAAGATTTTTACTGTCTAGAAAATAAGATAAGTTTCTGCTCACAATGAAAAAAAAAACTTTCTGAAGATTTTCTTCTTAACAATCTCCAATCCAACCACTTTTACTAATTGATACATATCAACGTAAATCTTTATTTTAAATAGTCTTCATTAGGTTTTGAATATACTCCATGTCAGCTGCTAATTGCTGCACCTTTAATTTGTCTTTTTGGGAACAAATATCAACTTCTTCATGTTTCAACTAAATCAGTCATCTTTGTTTCATTTGCTCCAGGTTCAGCAATATCTCTATAGAAACCAACCAAACTATTTCGTTTTGGAATTGAAAATGGTGTTGATATGTTTTTTTTTTTTACCTCCAGTAACAGACGTTTTCCATTGGGAAATTATCGCACGTGTTGTCGGCCACTACAATCACCTACTCACATTAACTTCTGTGATCATCTCAATCATGCTACCTCCGTTCCCGAAAGTAAGATGTTTAAATTTTTTTTTATTCCACAAAGATAGATTTTCTATATTGTTAAGGTACTTTTTTATACTTTTAAAAAACATTAATTGAAAATATTTGAATTGATTAAATTTCATTGGTGGAAAGTTATTGTAAAGTGTATAATAAAGTAAAAAATAATTTAAATTATAAATATTTATTAAATTCTTAATAAACTTGTATAGTTTAAAAAATTTTATTTTCAAGAAACAGAGAAAGTATCATTCTTGAAGAAAGTATTCAAATTTGATTTTGTCTTTTTTTGGTCAAATTGCTTTTGTCTTTCAAGATAACAACTCTCTTTGATTAAATACTGTTGTTATTTGTACAAATATATGTATATATATAAAAATCTTTTTTTTTTATTCACTCGAATTGCACCTCTTCGCCACAGTCAAGCACCTAGTACCGCTTACGCGGTTAGGCGTCCGAGTGTTTGAACAAAGCTCTAACATCATATAAAAATCTATAATTAAATCTCAAAATCACTTACAATCACCGCAAAACTTATTTTAGGTCCCATACAATTTCAACATGGGATTCATATTAAACATCCTTTTAGATTGAGTGTAGACAAAACTAAATTAATTGCATGACCGTTGAAGTTTCTAGAACAAGTTCATTCAATGGGCAGTCATGTTCACTCATAGCATTCCATACAAACTCTTCTTCAATTAACAAATGAGTCATCTCTCTAAACTTTCTCATCAAGTATTCTCTCCCTAGCTTTGTTTGCCTGCAAGATTTCCCGAATACGTAGAACAAATATCAGGTCAAATGTTTAAGATATATAACAAATGATTAAAAACAAAAAAAAGAAGAAGAAATTTACACAGTTTTAATCACCTCTTTGGTCCAATTGGTGAACCCAACAACAAGAAAGAGGATTAGAGTTTGTAGTGTTGATCCTGAGACTAAACCGGCCCAGAGTCCTTTCCCATTGAAGTGAAGATGAAAACACAATAGAAGTCCAATAGGAATACCAATGATATAATACGAAGCTATGTTCACATAAGCCCCAATTTTCTGCCACCCTGTTCCTCTCACAATCCCTGAACAAAACATATTTGTTTGATAATCACGAAAATCTAAAATGACTGTTCCTGATCAGAAGAGGAGGGGTTAAGAAAGGCTAACCGGAGAGGACGATCACGAAGCTGTCCATGAGGATTGAAATGCAAAGAATGGGAGTCATCTTGGTCACATAGCGAGTTACTTCCTCCACATTGCTGTAAGCATAAGGCCATACATTCCGAGATAAGAAGAGAGTAGAGCTCACAATGACTGATTCAACAGCTGCAATTATAACTGCGGCTGAAGCAGAATCATGAGCCCCTCGTGGGTTCCCAGCTCCTAGCTCATTCGCCACATTGGTACTAACCAGTAACGAAAATAAAAACAATTGCTATTTTGGAATTCAGGATTTGAGAATTAAAGAAAAAAAATAACAAACCTCGCAGCATCACCGATTCCATTTACCAAATTGTAGTGCAAAGTAGAGGTCGTGAGACTGTTCAAATCCAAAACTTAAGGCTCAGAAAATGAAAAAATTGTAGGTAGAATAGTATATAGATCAATAAATATGTCTTTTTTTGGTAAAATAATAAATCAATATATATATATATATATATATATATATATATATATATAAAGCACTACCAAATCGAGATAACCGAAGTTTCGAGCTTTGAGTTGGGAAGAAGACCGGAGAGCAAAGTTATCACCTCGAAAGCTAACCACTCAAGGCTAGTGAAGGAAACAAAAACACGTGTTAAATTAAAGATCTCAAACCGAATAGGGTTGTATTGAAAAAGAAAAAACACAGAAAGATCCATCGAATATACTAATCAAAGATCTCAAACCCAAAACTCAGACCAACTTAGTCACTGATGACCACTAGATTTACAGACTTACCAACACATCATCGCAGAAGGAACCGCAAATTGAAAGAAGATTTTCGTGTGAAGAAACGCATCCTTGGACATATAAATCCGCGTTTTCAAGCACGTTTGAGAGCGTTTCATGTAAACCCAAAGGAAAACCGCGTTAAGCCAGTAGGAGATACCGATAGACACAGCCGCTCCTTTGACTCCAAACTCAAATCTGTGAACCATTAGCCAACAGAGAGGAACATGGAAAGCGAGAGCAGCTAGAGAGCTCAACACCATAGGAAATATTAAGCTTTGTGACTGAAAGTATCGAACCAGCGACTCGAGAACCGAGTAACCGAATAATGCCGGTATGAGCCAGAGGCAGTAAACAGATGCTAACTCAGCTACTTGACGGTCTTGGTGAAGAAGAATCAAGATCTGGTTCATGAATATCCAAAGAATCGAAATCGGAAAAGCGATAATCAAGAGATAAACCATTGACGTGAAAGTGTAGGGTCCGAGCTTCTGATATTGTTCTGCTCCAAATGCTTGGCCACATAGTGTTTCCAATGCACCTGAAAGACCAAACTGTTGTATACAAATGATTAGAAAGTCACAATAGAAATAAAATAAAGAATTTACTTACGAGGATACCAAAGCCGGTGACGTTAGCAAATGAGCTTCCAAGAGCGATTCCGGCAAGGGAGAGTTCGTTCCGGTGACCGACAATCATCGTAGAAGTTGCTTGAAGAAGAAACTGAGACATGTTCACGGCGACCATTGGAGCAGCCATTGAAGCAACTTTCTTCATCTTCTCCCATCTTATCCTCTCTCTCTCTTCCTCTGATTGTTGTTTGTTCTTCACCAGTAATGGAGCTTCAGTACACTTCATCTTGTTTCTGGTTAGAAAATATGGGAACTTGGGTCAAATTTATTTACTTTAGGTTTTGTATAAATGTGATCTTAAAATAGTCACGCTGCCCGAAATAATAAATAGACACGTTGCAAATAAATTGATTTATGTGCAGAACCAAAATCGTTTCGACTTAGTCCTCTCGTTCATTGAAAGAGATAGGTACTAACTTTACATCAACTAAGCATGTGGATAAATCCTGACAAGATAAAGAAAAAAAAGCCCAGGACAAAAGCATCCCATTTAATGTGCCCGGCTAAAAAGCTTAATACGCATACCATGTGGTAAATCATGTCGGCTCTTGAATCCAAACACTATAAATTTTAGAATAGATTATACCCCTATTCGTTTTACCAACGCGGCGGCAACCAGGATATGGTTAGGGCGAGCACAGCACAATCAAGATAAATCTGTTTTGTTTACTTAGACGCTGCGGCAAACAAAAGTCAGTAACGAGAACGCTGAAAATATCAGCGACAACGGCAACTCCAGTTTCCTTCCTTCCGATTATCAGCTTGCGACTGGCGGCTTCTTTAAAACTTTCAATTTTCTTCTTTCATACGCTAATTGTTGGCCGTAGCCGCCACAAGCGGCGTCTTTAAAACGAACAGGAGTTATGTTTATTGGATAAAACGGCTGAATCTGGACTCTTTGGATAACATAACAAAAGTACAAGATCCAAGCTCTCACTTATGCTTTGCGACGATCTTCTAATCTTTATTGATGGAAATATAGCTTCAGTTCAAGGCGTCATCCATGTACTCTGTAAATTTGAATCTTTATCTGGCTTGGCTGTCAATTTAAATAAAATATTTTTTTAGCAGCTAGAAACAGATGTGATTTATTCTTGTACGAGTTTAACGATGGACAAAACTGTCCATAAGATATTTTGCAGTCTATTGTGTCCCAAAAAAATTTTCCTGGCGAATTGTAAATTGTCCATGGATTTTATCTATTTTTAGCCATGGTATATGAGTGTTTTAGGATATAATTATTTTGTTTTGGAGTCGTTTTAGCATATTTACAGGTTCAGGAGTGTTTTGGAGGAAAGTTATGAGTTTGGTGCATTTTGGAAATAAAATAGAAAAAATTATTTTTTAGCATATTTACAGGTTCAGGAGTGTTTGAGAGGAAAGTTGTGATTTTGGTGCATTTTGGAAATAAAATGAAAGAAAGTCCGTAGCTAACCATCGAACCAGTCTGGAGGTCGACATTCAGAGATAAACATCGATCGATGCACATCCTATGCCGTCTATCAACAGCGAAGCACACAAGACCCCGACTAGGTTTCCAGCCGACTTAAATCCCAAGTCACACACATTTACAGAAATACCCCAGGAAAATTTTTACCTAATATTTATGTGCTCTGCCATTGTTCTAGGCAATACACGCTTTCATACTTTCTTACCTTTCCCAACAAACCTATTTAGAGTTTTTAGTAGTTTGGAAAGAAGATCCAAGACTCATTCAGATATTTGTATTGGAACTCCAGTATTTCTAACTCTATTCTATTTATGCATTTTATTCAGTTATCTTTTATGATTTACTTTGCTATGTCTGAGTAATTCATCTATTAGATTTATGGTTCAAACAGGTTATGAGAGATTAATCTAAAATATAGAATGGCTAAGTTGTCAGTGATATCCATCAATTGAATTGCTCTTATTTCTTATGTTCTATAATAGCTAACTAGAACCATGATATTAGGATAATTAGGCGCAAACGACAACTTGGTCTTTTACAAGAATTGATTCATATTGAAATAGGATTCCTAGAAACAAACGACAGTTGATCTAGGAAACCTAGTAAACCATTCGAATAACACTTTTAAACCTCTTCGAGGTACCATTGATCGATGCCAGTAAGGTAACATCGATCTACGGTCATTCCGTGTTGATATAGCGAAAGCTGAATATTTGACTTTAATAACTAATAGACTCACATGCGACAGATTTATATCTTTACATTAGAAAGTTCGAGTTCTAGAATATCCCACAAACATCTTTAACTTATATATCATTATAATCCTGATTACATGAATATAAACCCTTGATCTAGCGGTTTCTCATAAGTGTTTACAAACTTCAAACCAATCAACTGAACAACTGCCTTGTTCACGTTGCTTGCTTATTTACTTTTCTAATAATTTACATAGCTTAATCACAGCTGATTAGGATCTATTGTGTGGCCTAGCTCCTTGTGGATTCGATCCCTAAGTACTACAACTGAACCTCTTATTTGAGAGAGTAAAAGTCACTCATTTGGGTAATTTTAGTGATATCAAATTTAGCGTTGTTGCCGGGAAGCTTTGATCGCCATTAGATCTTATCTAATTAGATTTAGTCTAGGTTTTTCTACTGTTCAAGAAATCTGATAAAAAAAATTTCTTGAATTCTTTCAGGTGCATGCCCAATAGTACCAGAAGCAACAAGGAAAAATCATTGTTATTCTCAGACCCTGCACATTTGGAATGCACGATCCGCAAAGAGAGACGAGCCGCATCGATCAACAACAACCTCAGTTCGTTACAGATACTTCTCAGTTAAAGTCGACCGATACTACTAATCCGTCGATCGACAGTTGTGAGCTACCGCTAATCGACACTTCTATCCGAACATCGATCAACACCCGTCCGCGAGACATGGTTGCGACCTTAATTTTGGTGCGAGATGAAAATGGAGACCTTCATGGCCAGGAGGTTCATATGCGTAATGCAACAAGTCAGAGGTTAGATGATCAGAGGGATGTAATTCCTGATCATGATGCTGATGCCGCTGCAGCTGCTCAAGCTGTATACGAAGCTGCTCGACCCAGAACGTTGGCTGAGTACAACCGACCAGACCAATACTACGCCAACAGATCTGCTATTCGTCCTCCAGCAATCCAGAGGAACAATTTTGAGCTGAAAGCCCAGTGCTTTACACTTGTGGCACAGACACCATATTGTGGTCTATCACAAGAGCATCTTATAGACTATCTAGAGCGGTTTGAGGATCTGGTTTCTGCCATTAAAGCCAATGGAGTCCGTGAGGACTATCTCTTTTGCAAGCTCTTCAAGTACTCACTATATGGAGAAGCTTCGCATTGGCTTAAGCAGTTACCGCCAGGATCTCTTACATCCTGGGTAGACATCAAGAACGCATTTCTGCGTAATTTCTTTGATGAATCACGTGTTGAAGACTTAAGGAGCAAGATTGGGACATTCACACAAGAGCCTACAAAATCATTCAGAAGCTCCTGAATCATTCAAGAATGCATTTCTGCGTAATTTCTTTGATAAATCACGTGCTGAGGACTTAAGGAGCAAGATTTCTACATTCACACAAGAGCCTACAGAATCATTCAGAAGCTCCTAGATCTGATTCAAGTCCTATCAGAGAGATTTTCCACACCATGAATTCAATGAAGTGCAGCTGCTTAGCATTTTCTTCAGAGGCATCGCGCTGACATATCAGATGGCTCTAGACACTGCTAGTGAAGGAAACTTCAACACTAGGAATCCAGAAGAGGGTTTGAGACTTATTCAGAACTTGGCATCTAGCAATAGCACCAAGAACACTGATTTTGAGAGGAGAAAATCGGCCACCCTAGGAAAGGAGGAGATGGACGATGTTAAGGCTAAGCTGGATAGTGTTCACAAGCTTCTCAAGAAGCAGGTTAGCTTTGCAGAGGATATAGAGGCTGTAGATGTCGAAAGTGACAGAGAGTTCAAGGAAGATGTGAACTTCATCAGTGGTACTTGTAGTAATCCTCCCGAAGGGGTAAAATGGTCGAGATCGACAAAGTCGGAATTTGGAGCCGAGCTTTTGGGAATCAAAGTATAATCAGTAGTGTTGAGTCTTGATCATATAAACCTTGACAAGATTTAAAGAAAATAGAAGATTGGTCGAGCATCAACTTGGTGGTCGAATCGCAGGCGATAAAGATCGATCGAGAAGTTGTGAAGTACGAGGTGGTTGAATAATTGATCGTGAGTGAACCATGAGTCGAATATTCCACTTGACCATGGTTATACAATGTGATAGAGATTTATCAGAAGGACTTTTTGGGAGGATAACATTTTTGGAGCACGACGTTTTAGAAGCTCGACGTTTAGGACAATGACGTTTCCGAAGCACCACGTTTTCAGAAAAACTTCTTATGAGTAAAAATTTATTTTGGAGACATAATAAGTCGGAAGCAGGACGAAAAGTAAGCACAACAGGATCGAATCACAACAGGGAAACCCGAAATTTGACAAGAACCTTAATTTCGGTATTATGGAATTTTTCGATCAAGCTGAAGGGTCGGAAAATATTTACCGTCAAGGTCAGAATTCAGTCTAGAGTTTATTAAAACTATATTGCGCATCAGAACGGAGCGGATAAATATTCAGGATTGATCGCGAGTCTAAATATGTCGGAAGGGCCAAATTCAGACGAATGAACCGAGAAGCACAAGGTGGCTCAACGCATGGGATCAGAACGTGGTGTCAACTGTCTAGCAAGCTATATGTCTACACAAGCACGAGGTGTCGCCGCACATGGAAGTAGCACATGCGGCTTGACATGTCGGGGCACGAGGTGTCGCCGCGCATGCAACCGAAGCATGCTGATCGACATGCACTCCAGGCATGCATCCTGACATGTGGGAGGAGATGTGTCATACTGCATGAGACCCAGGTCATGCAGTCCGCCATGTCTGCGCCGTGTGTCTCCGCGCATGCGACCGGAAGCAAGTGGGCTGAGACACAGTCGCTCTTGTGGCCTCTCCTTACTGGCCAATGACTTCTATAAATACCCAACCCCTCCCTTTAGTTTCAAATGTCCATACCACACTAAAGCCACTCCAAAACGTGGGTAGAAAGAGAGAGAGAGAGAGAGAGAGAGAGAGAGAGAAATAAAGAGGGCGATTGAGAGTTTTGTAAAGTTCCGAAGACCGATACTCCACCGAGAACACCAGTTCCGTCCAATCGACGATTCTCTACAATTGTGATGCGGAAGCTCTGTGCAAATTAATCTGTCCAAACCAGTCAGTTTATTTAAAGATCAAGTAGAGGTGCTGCCCAGATTAGTTCAGATCATTCAAAGTTCTGAAGTTCGATACTCTACCGGGAAGTCCGAAGAACTGTCTAGAAGCTAAAGAAGGTTCTGTCCGAGTTCAGATCATTCCGTCCAGGCCTGTCAGTTTCTTCATGATCAAAGCAAGGTTCTGTGCAAGTCGAGATCAGTCCAGTCAAGACATCAAGGTTGGGTTTTGGCTAAGTCCTCTCCGATCAACCAGCTGCTTCTCGCCTAGAACACTGTGAGTTGGCTTGTTTGAATTCCACTTGGAATTAATGTAGTTTTGTGAGTTGGTTTTGTTTGAGCTCTACTTGGAACTTAGGATAGATCGAGTTGCATATAGAGTAGAATGCTCACATTATTGCATGGTAGAGTCGTTGGGGTTATTATATTTATGAATTGAACTCAGCTTAGCACATGCTAAGTTGAGATGAAATGGAATTATGACTGAGTTAATAGCCTGATTAGGACTAAGGCTAGGATGCATCATATTTGCTATTCTTGCGTGTTGATATGTTTAAGTGTAGGTTCCCGTTATTTGTAAAGATAAATTCATAGCAGGAGGCCGAACTATCTGGGTAACGGTTTGATTGAGTAGATTGATTGAGTAGATTTAATTAAATGCTTGCTCGTTTAATTAATCTTGTTGATTGAGGTTAGTCAACTCTTGGTAAGGGAGTGACTAACTGGTTGACTTGTTTAGTGATGATGTTGTTTCATACTTGATTAGATGTTAGTACTAAGGATCCTTGGCCATATAGGCCTGATTACTGGTACTAGTGGTTAGTGTTGTAGAGAGTGTAGTTAGAATCCGGAACATTAACCTTAGGTTAGGTTCTGGTTTGTGTTTGTGTTGTGAGAGAGTGTTGCCATATAGGAGGTGCGTAACCCGTCCATGCTAGGCATGTTTAAGGTTGATTAGTGTTTCTTCAAACACGTACCAAGCGGGTTCAAGGAAACTCCTTATTCGCTGGATCGAGAACACTCAGAGAGACGGGGTCATGGCCTATTGCTGAGTGGTTACACAACGGGGTAGTGACCCGAACGTACTGTGGGCTGTCTCGCGGTGAACTGAACTTACTGTGGGCCGCGATCATCTTGTAACAACCGGCAGTGCCCGAACGTATTGGGGCTGTCGCTCGGTGACCCGAACGTACTGTGGGCCGCATTTGGTTGAAAGTTCCTTCTCCTAGTCTTTTTGATAAGGAGATAGGATATTGTCGAGGATGATGCAACACGCAGTCACCAGGGCCCAAGTTAGAGTGTGGTGTAAAGGGTTGTGGAACCCTAGAGTATGTGTAGCACCGAGTAGGTGTTACGAGTTAGACTCGAATCGTAGTATCTTGGTATTATGATTGATGATTGGAGATTGGTTGTTGCCTTGTGATATACAATGGATTTTACCCAATTTTATCCATGGTATGTAGGTATTTTAGGAACTATTTATTATTTTTTGGAGTGTTTTTAGTATATTTACAGGTTCAGGAGTGTTTTGAAGGAAAGTGGTGATTTTGGTGCATTTGGAGATAAAATGAGACGAAGCCCATAGCTGACCATCGAACCAGTCTGAAGGTCGACAATCAGAGACAAACATTGATTGACGCACATCCTGTGCCGTCGATCGACAGCAAAGCGCGCAAGACCCAGTTAGGTTTTCAACCGAACCAAGTCACAATACATTTACATAAATACCCCTGGCCGATTTTAACCTAATATTTATGTGCTCTGCTATTGTTCAAGGCAACACACGCTTTCATACTTTCTACTTTTCATGGTAAACAAAACTTAGGATTTTTGGTAGATTTGGAGAGAAGATCCAAAACTCCTTCAGAGATTTGCATTGGAACTCCAGTATTTCTAATTATAATCTATTTATGCATTTGATATACCATGGATTTTATCCACTTTCAGCAATGGTATAAAGGTGTTTTAGAGTATATTATATGCGTTTGGAATATGTTTTAGAATGTTTTCAGGTTCAGGTACGTTTTGGAGAACATTGGTGATTTTGGAGCCTTTTGAGGTGCAGAACTGCACAGACGCATCAGATGTTTAGATATGGATGGAGACCTTCTCCATGGTGCGATTGAGCCGATAACTTGGCACAAAATATAGATTTGAGTTAGCTTTCCAATGCCACCGGTTTGAGGTTAATCCAACGGTTAGATCTGACGTTAAGCCTGTTTTTCTGAAGAGTGGCCAGTCTGCCTTGCGAGAGGAAGCTTTCGGAGAGATGAAGGAATGTTGATCGATGGTATAGCCTTGGTGTCAATCGACGGTGTTTTCAGAACGCGGGCCAAGCATATTTTAAGATCGACTAAATCCCAGAAGCAACTACAAATTACCAAGATGCCCCTGGACGACTTGAAACCCTATTTATGTGTGTGTTTAAGCCATTGTTGACGGCTACACTTCATTCTATTCATTGTTCTTAGTTTTAGGTTTGAAGAGAAGAGATGAACTCCTTCAGAGTCTTCTTGGAACTCTATTGGTTTCATTATTCATTCTATTTCATCTATTCTTTCTATGATCTTTTGTGACAACTATAATATCTGAATAGATCCACTTTCTAGGTTTAGGGTTCATTAGGGTTCCTGATGAATTAGCCAAAACTATGGAATTTCTAGGGTGATAATTAGATATCCTTTAATATAATTGTTCTTACTGCTTGTGTTCTAGAGTCGCGAACTAGAACCTTGAACTTAGGATAATTAGGCGCACGCGATAGCATGGTCTATTACCTGAATTAATTCTCTTCAGCTAGAATTGTTAGAAACAAGCGACAACTAATTTAGCAAGCCTAGTGAACGATTTAATCAGATCGATAATGATTTTCTAAGGAAGCATCGATCGACGCTAACTAAATAGCATCGATCGACGCTGGATCGGTATCAACAAGCGACAACTGAAATACTGGATTTATCACGATAAGACTCGCATGCGAAAGCTGGATATATTTACATTAGAATTCGAGTTCTAGGATTTTCATCACATACTGTTTGCATTCTATATCTCTATAATCTTGATTGCCTGAAACCCTGGGTCTAATAACCATCCTTCCATCAAACAAACTCACTATTGTTTATTGAACAACTAACTTGTTCAACTGCTTGCTATATTTACTACTTTATAATCTATTAGCTTAGCTTAATCGTGATTGATTGAGTTTATTGTGTGTACACGCTCCCTGTAGATTTGATTCCTAAGTAGTACAACTGAACCTCTTATTTTAGAGAGTAAAAGTTACTCTTTAGGGTAATTTGAGTGATATAAAATTTGGCATTGTTGCTGGGCAACATGGATCACCATTAGACTCAATTTGTCTGATTTTGTCTAGGTTTTTCAATATTAGTATATTTACATAAATTTTTTTCCTCTGTTCCATGTACATGATATCACTCAAATTACCCTAATGAGTAAATTACTCTCTCAAATAAAAGGTCGAGTTGTAGCATTTAAGGATTAAATTCACAGCGAGCTAAGGCACACCATAGATCTATCTAGTTATGTAGTTAAGCTAGGTTGAATGGTTTAAAGATAAATTAGCAGGGGTGAACAAGTAATTGTTCGATTGATTGATTGATTGGGTTTTAAGACAGATATGGGAAACGTAAGACTTAGGGTTTTTATTCAGACAATCAGGATTATAGAGATATAGACTACTAAGCATATATGGAAATTCTAACATCTAACAACGGGGTGTCGATCGATACACCTTTCATCCCGTCGATCGATGCAACTAATGAGTTGTCGATCTACGTTCCTTCCAGGGAGCGTTACGCACGGGTTTGACGTGTTCACAAGGTTAAACTAAATCAGCTTCCGCTTGTTTAGGTGAACTACTCAGACATGACTCAGCAATCCATAACAACAAGATAAGAAAACTGCATAAAATAGAATAGAGTAAAGAAACTGGAGTTCCAATCATAAATCTCTAAGACTAAGTATTTTGCTGTATGAAAAGTAGAAAGTATGAAATCTTGTGTTGCCTAGAACAATGGCAGAGCACATAAATATTAGGTTAAAACTCGTCAGGGGTAATCTGGTAATTTTTGTGAGACTTGGGCCTTAAGTAGGCTGGAGCTCAATCTGGCTTCCGCGTGCTTCGCCGACGATCGACACCACAAGATGTGTGTCGATCGATTTTTGCATTCGCCCATCAATCGATGCTCAACTTCGGGCTTTGTCATTTTCTCTCCAAAATGCACCAAAATCACCACTTTCCTCCAAATCACTCCAAAACCTGAAAACATACTAAAATACTCCAAAACAACTATAATGTATTTAAAAACACCGATATACCATGGCTAAAAATGAGTAAAATCCATGGTATATCAACACCCTCAGACTTACTCTTTTGCTTGTACTCAAGCAAAAACAATGAGCAGTCTCTCTAAAAAGTGTTTTTGAAACATCAAGGACTCATATAATTTAAGAACTTACTATCATCACCTCAACAATATTACAACCACATCAAATCAATCTTAACTTAGAAGTACTTTATATGCAATATCCTAGCTTAACAACCAATTCCATTCATCGAGCAACTTAACTAATCATGTCTGTGATAGACCATGGATTTGACCCATTTTTACCCATGGTTTATAAGTGTTTTATCTACTAATTATTATATTATAGAGTCTATTTAGCATATTTATAGGATCGGGAGTGATTTGGAGGAAAGTGATGATTTTGGAGCATTTTAGAGATATTTGGAGTAAGCACCCGAGATGACCATCGAGTACGACCATCGGTCGACATTGAGGAAGAATAATCGATCGATGTTCACATCTTGACATCGATCGACAGAGAAGCGCGCAGAAAGCCCGTTTGGTCTTAGCCGACTTAGAGCCCAAGTCTTCACCTATTTATAAGATTCCCCCTGATAAGTTTTAACCTAACTATATAAGCTTTGCCAACATGTTAGAGGAAAAGTGTGCTTTCTTGTTTTATTATTTCAACAGCAAAGGTTTTCTAGGATTTTTAGTAGATTGGAGAGAAGATCCAAAGAGATTTGTGATTGGAACTCCATTGATATCTATCTGTTTATTTATGCAGTTTTTATACCTTATTGCTGTTGTGAATTGCTTGGCCATGTCTAAGTAGTTCTCTTGTTAGATTTAGGGTTTAAATAGGTTATGAGGGATTAGCCCCAACTAAAGATTGCTAAGTTGTGATTTTCATCTTTAGGATTGTCATTAGTTCCTGTTTCTAGATTAGCTACCTAGAACTTGCCCTAGGAGTTGTAGACATAAGCGATAGCTTGCATCTCACCCTGAATCCATCCTAACTGAGATACGATTGCTAGAGTAGGCGATAGCTGATCTAGGAAGCTTAGTGAGCATATTCAATCCGCACATTAACGCTTGACCAAGAGCGTCGATCGATATTCCAATCGAATAATCGGTCCATCTTTCAACAAGTGTATCGATCGATATTCCTATAGAATAATCGATTGACACTGGTCAATAGACAAACCTAGGAAGCGAAAACCTAATGGTTTGTTATTAAGTGTTGAGCTCTATAATATCATGCATACAAATTATTAGGGATCTGTGGGATTATAATCCTGATTTCCTGAATAAAAACCCTAAGTCTAGCTATTTCCATTTAAGTACCAAAACCCCAATCAATCAATCGAGCAATCACTTGCTCACAAACCTGCAACTTTACATTTTAATCATTAAACAACCTAGCTTAACTATTCTGATTAGATTTATTAGGTTCCCTAGCTCCCTGTGGATTCGATCCCTAAGTACTACAACTGAGCCTCTTATTTGAGAGAGTAATTCACTCTTTAGGGTAATTAGAGTCATATCAGTCTGACTAACCCCTCTACTGACCTCATTTAGTACATGTAAATAAAAGGTGCAGCCTTTACCTTGGGAGTATCGATCACTGAGCACATGGAATCAACTCAAGCAAGTATCTGGACCTACAAGTAACCCTCTCTGATTTCCCTTCTCTCTTCTCTCTTCTCTGAATCCGATTTTTTTTATTGGCAAAGTTGTAGGCGAATAGTGGGGTCATTGATAAAGTATCTACCCTTCGCTTCCAAGCAATGTGTGATCATTCATTTGAATTAGAAAAGTGGGGTCAAAGGTAATGTACCTACCACTCTGCATCTCAGGAAATCATTTCAATCTTTTATAAATATCTATGGATGCCAAAGAGAGGTGGAAGGAAAATCAGTGACACTAAGTCTAATACCTTCCAGACTTACAGGAGGATTCTGATCCAATGTATACCAAACCCCAAGACAAGCAAGTTAAGCTCAATTAGGTTGGAGGTCAACTTTGGTTCTTCCAAATATTCTCAGCAAGTGTGAATAACTGGCAGGGTGATCCACTTTAGCACCTATAGTACATTCTCTAGTCAATAAATCTAAGAATAGTGCTAAAGAGTGGTTAGATGAGTAAGGAAAATGGTAGAAGTTCATTGTCCCTTTCTTGACTCAATAAAACTTTATGAAAACATTTTAAAAACTCATAGGTAAATATTATTAGTAAACCTCCCCAGACTTAAATTACACTGTCCTTAGTGTATATCTGGTCGTAGTTTGGTGGGAATATAAATCATAAGTACTGAATTTAACAAGGAGAACGATATACTTGATCGCTGATGTCGATGTCGATCGACACACGAATGTGTCTATCAATCGGTGCTGGTGTTGTATTGTCGATCGATGTCGACCTGGTCTCATCGGTCGATGACAACTAACCTCTCCTTGGTTCTCTTTTTGGTTTTTTTTTTTTGGGTTTTCTATTTTTTTTAGACCTGCAATAAAATAAAAACAAAAATAAATAACATGTAAATATAAAACTATAAGAAATTACCTAATAGTAGGTTGCCTCCCACTCAACGCTTTGTTATTGTCATTTAGCTTGACTTTGGAGGTTGTTTTTGGCTAGTAATGATCAAAGTGACCACTTGGTTGTATGCAAGTGTCCAATTCATCTTTGCTCATCTGGAACCAAGTGCCAATGAAGCTTCTTATGGCCTCATCTTTTCTGGTCCACTGATTCCTTAATATTTCTCTAGCAACCTCACTTGCATGCATCCTATGCAGAAGATTCCCAATGCTGCGCTGTTGCATTCCAAGTCTGGAATATGTTGTTTCTGAGATGTCCTTCAGCTCCTGGTAGACATCTTCTTTCAAGCTTATCCTATAACGACTTCTCGGTAACCAGCTTGCTTCGTCGTGCTGCATAGTCATCGTCGATCGATGGTGGAGTCCTTCTATCGATCGATGGTGATGGTTCTGCTTGAGAATCTAGTTGTCTCTAAATCGTATCCATCTCCTGATGCAAAGCATCCAGGCGTGTGGTCAGGAAATCTACACCTTCAAGTCGGTAGGTAAGCGTTTGTAGCCTATCTCCGAGTGGTGCGAGTCGAGCGTATATAGATGCTTGAATGCGGGCGTCGATCGAAGGTTGAGTGTGAGCGTCAATCGATTTTGATATTTTTGCGCCGAATCCATGTTGTTTTTCTGAAGCATGGCTAGGTTTTGCTTCATCTCATCTGTGCGTGTGGTTAACCAACTGATACTGTTGTCGAACGGGTAGTAGACGTCATTGAGCCTCTTCGAATGATAATCGTCTGAAGCTCGGATAACTCTGTTGATCTATTCTACTAACTCATCAATCTCTGCTTTGTTGTAGATGTCTTGCTATGGCACGGTCGATGTGGATACCTCTGTGTTCTCCCAACGAGGTTTCCTCTTCCTGTTTGGATGAAGTGTACTTCGTTTGGATTTGAAGTGACTGTCGATCGATGGTGGTGCTGCGTCGTCGATCGATGATGGATCATCTGTTCTTTTCTTCGAGTTGAATAATTTACTGGACCCATTCATGACAATGATATCAGCTATGACCTCCTTGGATATGTTGAGAATGCATCCATCCATTGCTCTTGCTTGGCCTTCTAGATCTCTGAAAATACCAAATTCATCCGAAGTTAGATAACCATAATCTATATTATCATAACCTCAAGATTTGGTTTTTGATGATCATCTATTGATAGCTTGATGTTGCTATCGATAGATGTTGACGTCTAATCTGCAGACGATGTCTGAAGAAGTCCTCTATCATCCATGGCATGACCATGGTACTCATTGTTCTTCTCTCTGTGGTAGTCCTCGTCATACTCATCGGATCTCGTCTCCGGTAGTTTAATGTCTACTACGAAGTTCTCATGAAGGCTGTCATCTGCCAAAATGCCAATAGAATAATTGCATTGTCTGTTGATAGTATCACCGTAGTGGTTATCAATCGATGTCTGAGGCTGGGTAGCAACGTTAAAGCGTGGAAATCAGTGTGCTGGCAAAGCGAAAGTATCATTCGCAGGACTGCTGTGGATCGATTCTCTGGATTTGTCGTCAATTGGTGGATGAATTGCAATGTCGATCGATGGTGGAGTCCCGATGTCGATCGATCCTGAATACTCAGTTTCGTATTCATCTTAATAATTGCAGTGGCATGCTGCAATGAATCCTGTGTTAACTCTAGTGTTGGACGTCTGTGGCCTCACAACTCTGACTGGATCATAGTGGACATCAGGATTTATAGACACAACTGATTAGTCTGCATGTTGCAAACTGCTCCTACGGTGGCCATGAAATCTCTCCCAAGTAGTAGAGAATGATTCTTGTTCTGCTTGTTTTCCAGGACATGGAAGTCAGCTGGAACTAGTGCATTGTCAATCTGCACCTCAAGATCTCTGATGATTCCTCCTGGGTTCCTCGTAGAATGATCCACGAAAGTGAATGAATCATGCGAAGGCTCTATCTTCAGACCCAGATGGTCTGCCATTACCTTGGGTAGTATGCTGACTGATGAACCTATATCACGCAACACACATGGAAACTCAATGCCCTTGACCAAAGATGGCACTGCAAATTTCCCAGGATTACTCTTCTTCTTCAGTGTCATCCTCTACTTCATCTTCTCTCTAATCTGATCGAAGATCCTATGTATGTCCTGCTCAGTTTCCTGAAGAACATCCACAACCTGTGGGTAAGGTAAGCCTCCTCGAATGGCTCGTCCAAGGGTATCTTGAAAACTCTTTTGGTGAAGCTATCCATCTTATTCTCATTAACTCCTCGCTTGAGATGCTTAGGAATCTTTTCCTTTCTTTTCCTAAAGGTTCTCCTCTCAGAAGTCTGATCAACTTGCATTGGCTCTGGTGCATCATCTGAAAGTTGTTCGAAGTTATCTGCCATGTGTTCTAAAGGCTGAGATGGGTTTCTAAGTGCATTCAGTCGTGCTACGTCTATCATTGATAATTGCACTCGGTAGGTAACATAGGTGGTCGTCGATCAACGGTAGATGAGTTGTGTCGATCGTCGTTTGAGTCTGACTGTCGATCGGCGGCTAGATCCTGGTGTCGTTCGATGTCAGTCTTCTTGAAACAGAAGGGTTTGGGTGGATGAGGGTGTTTAGCTGCGAACTCCTCGTGAGTTAGGATTCTGACGGTTGCACATGATGCAACTTCCTATGTTGATTGATGTGGAGAAACTGATGTCGACCGATGTTCCTCGTTTCCATCGGTCGATGTTCAAAGCTTGACGTCGATCGACATTGTTAGGGTATTTTTGTGTACAAGAGATTCGTACTCAGCTCTACGGAATGATAGGAAGAAGGAGACAAGTAGTCGTAGTGCTTTCTCCTGCATCAGTTGTTGATGAACCATGAGATCTAGCTCTTAGGATACCGCCATATGGGTATGGGCTTGTACATGTCGTCAATGTCTTCGTAGCAGTAGGAGAGAAGGATCGTTAGGCAGGAGCTGCCTGTCTATAATGAAGATCGCAGGGTCTTCATGATATATAGTGATGGTGCCTGCTTCTAAAGGTATCTTTTGAGAGATGTGTGACGGAACCGTGGAAGGTATTTGGGATTTATTGCTGCATCCTTTAGTGGGGATTGCCTACGTACCCCCTCAGAAGGGGATCAAACCATTTGTAGGTCATATTGGTGGAGGCACAGAGCCTAGATGGGCGCATAGCCTGATGGAGGCGCGTAGCCTAATGGAGGCGCGTAGCCTAATAGAGGCGCGTAGCCTAATGGAAGCAGGTAGCCTAGATGGAGGCGCGTAGCCTAATGGAGGCGTGTAGCCAAGATGGGCACGTAGCCTGATGGAGGCACATTGCCTAGTGAGCACATGGCTCTGTAGTTGATAGGTGTCGTCTGTTGTAGAGGGCACATGGCTGGGACAAATTGTAGACTTGTCGAGGTGCTACCGTGAGCATGGAGTATTCCTGCTGATGAGCTGGAGATCGTGGCCTGAGCCAACAAGTAGAATTGCAGATGTGCTGCAATGAGCATAAATCTTCATATGGTTTATAGTAATCGCAGGAATTCGCCGGTTGTTGAGCATGTCGATTAAGATGGTCTTCTAGGTATGAAATCTTGCCTTGGCGGCTGTAGAGATGATGATCTCTCTATTGTGGACGTCTTGACCTCCTTTCTTTAGGTTTAGAAACCTTATATTTATATTAGAAGTTGTGCCTTTCACCTAGAATTTGGAAATATTCAATATATCCTTAGATAATAGAATATTTCCATTTTTATTAAGGTATTACATCGAGCTCATCTTCTGTAACCTTATTTCTCAGGTATTATTTTCTGCTTTTTTCTACCCTAGGATTTGATAGATTGAACTTCTTCTAGTCGTTTAGGTGTATAGGTCGAGTTCTTCTACTCTCATCCCCGATTTCTTGACCAGGAGACAATTTATTCATGTCGAAGCATTTGAGTTCTTCTATTCCTTCGACGACGGAGAAGACCAAAACGAGGAGGAGAATAGATTCCCCTGTCTCCAAATCCGACAGCTCGTCAGACCTGCATGATGAATCCGAGATGACCTCTTATCCCCATCTCTGCTGTCTTGTGCTCCCCAGATTCCTCCTTTGGTGGGCCCCAGATCGATTGATGGGAGATGACGACATGTTGGAATGGCGGAAGAAGTTTTCTCTGCCTTTCTCTGTTGTTCTTCGTGCTCCTAGCTTGTTGGAGGGTGCTTCAAGTTGTATGTCGGAGGAGATTACCGTGTATGAAGCTTTCTTTGATTATGGGTTTAGGGGAGAAGTGCCTTCGCCTATCGCGGAGCTATGTATCTTTTTTAGGATCTCACCCTCGCAGCTCAACCCTCTGGCTTGGCGGATTCTTACAGCAATCCAAAACTTGAGGGATCTAGAATGCCTTTCCTTCGGGGTTAATGAGGTCGTCTATGCTTATCACCTAGCTCCCATTAGTGGTGGTGAAGGTCGTTTTCATCTCCGGCCTCAGAGCGGTCTGCCGATCGTGGAGAAGCTCTAAAAAAATGATCGTAAAGGGCCAGTTTTTGGGAAGAAGTGCAGGAGAGATATACTTTCATGGTTCTACCCGGGTCTACCTATCGGTGGAATTTCGTGGGTAGGCATTCAATAGATAGTTCATTTCTGATTGGCCGACTAACCCACTCGATATTTTAATGCAGATGGAACTCAACCTGCTCATGCGGAAGGAGAAAGTAACGTTCTCCGGGCCAGAGCGCTTCCTCTCATTGTTGGTTGCTTTGAAGTTGCACCTTACTGCTCTTGAGGCTGCGTCTCCCACATGGGAAGTTAGGACTATTCCCACTCCTGCGCCTCGAACATTACTGGAGCCATCCACGTATAGAGTCCACTCTCCAGTCTCTCCCTTCTCGCTCTGAAGTTCGATTTCTTGCCGCAAAGTTGGGAGCATAGCGGGAGAGAACCCGGCCACGAAGTCGGCCAGACCTGAGACTTGATAGCGCTGGCCGGCCTGAACACTACATCATACTCTCCTAGCTCCACCACCCATTTGTCTAGTCGTCCAGATACTTCAGGCTTATGCAGGACCGTCTTTATTGGAAACGACGTCACCACCACGATCTGGTGAGCCTGGAAGTAGGGTCGTAGTTTCTGGGATGCTACTACTAAGGCTAGAGCCAGTTTCTCCAGGTGACTATAGCGGGTTTCTACGTCGAGGAAGGACTTGCTGACGTAATAAACCAGAAGCTGCTTGCTTCCTTCTTCTCGCACCAAGATGGCACTCACAACATGCTCTGATACCGTTAGGTACAGGAGCATGGTCTCCCCGTCCAATGGTTTCCATAAGAGAGGGGGCGTAGTCAGGTAAGCTTTGAGCTCGATGAGGGCAGACTCGCATTTATCTGTCCACTGGAAATCCTTCGGATTCTTAAGGGCCTCGAAGAAGGCGTTTGACTTGTCGGAGGGCCTGAAGATGAATCTGCTTAAGGGCTGCCATTCTTCATGTTAACCTTTGGACCTCCTTCACGTTTCTGGGAGAAGGGATCACGTGGATGGCCCTTATCTGCTCCGGGTTGGCTTCGATGCCACGGTGTGTCACTATATACCCCAAGAATTTCCCGGAACTGACTCTGAAGGAACATTTCGCGGGATTGAGCTTCATATTGTACTTTCGAAGGGTGGAGAAGGCTTGCTGCAGGTGAGATATGTGGTCTTCGACATATAAAGACTTGATCAGTATATCGTCTACGTAAACTTCCATGGTCTGGCCGATTTAATCTGCGAACATAATATTTACCAACCTTTAATAGGTGGATCCTGCGTTCTTTAGGCCGAATAGCATGACCTTATAACAGTAAATGCCCCTTGATGTCATGAAGGATGTTTTCTCTTGGTCTCCAGGGTACATGAGTATCTGTTTGTAGCCGGAGAATTCATCCATGAAGCTCATCAGCTTGTGCCCAGCTGTAGCATCCACGAGTTTGTCGATATGCGACAGCGGGAACGGATCCTTTGGACATAACTTGTTCAGATCGGTGAAGTCTATGCAGACCTATACAAGGAAATGACTAAGTGTCGATGCAGGACCATGGAAGATGCCCTATCCCGAGCCTGGGCACAGGTGAAGACGACATCTCCAGCCGAGCTAAGGCTCAACAGAAGCAGGACCAGAAATCGGTGAAGCCAAGCAAAAGCGATCGAAACGAAGGGTCTCATCAAAGAAGCAATAAGGAGGCAGGGAGCTGGAATATGGGCAGGTACCAGCACCGACCTCTCGACAGAACTGAGGGAATGGTCGTATCAATATGGCCTGATATATCTCACCTATCTATATCAAAACAAGCGCTAGTAAATATTCTGAGGTAGATGGGCCAACATGTCAAGTGGCCTCAGAAGATGACCTCCCCCGATTCCCACCGGAACCCGAACTGGTGGTGCGACTTCCATAACGACCACAATGATCGCACTAAGAATCGAGGTCAATGAGCTGCTGAAGAAAGGACACCTCATGGAATTCCTTTACGATAAAGCTAAAAACCTCCTGAATAAGGACGCGACGAAACAATCTGCCATAGCTATTCCTGCCTCGCTTCCACAACAAAACCGAGTGATCCATGTCATCTTCTGTGGGTCAGAGATAAGCGGCATCAGCCACGCCGCAGCTAAGAAAAGCACAGGGAGTGCCAGAAAAAAATAGGAGACCGGGAAACAAAAGCGCCTGCTCCTCCGGATGGATGAGATCAGTTTCACCGCTAAGGAGCAGGAGAGGACCCCGACTCCTCTTCACGACGCCCTGGTGATCTCACGCACCATAGCCAACTGCCTTGTGAAATGAATCCTCGTGGACAATGGCAGCTCCAACAACATCATCTTTCAGACCGCTTATCATGATTTGGGTCTGGAAGAAGGCACACTAACATGGAAGGTAACTCCGCTCATAGGCTTCAGTGGAGAGGTCAAGCAGACCTCCGGCGAAGTCACTCTTCCCGTGTACACAGAAGGAATCAACATGTCAACAAAATTCATGGTCGTCGACTGCCAATCATCATATAATATGATACTCGGACGACCATGGATCCACGACATGGGAGCCGTCCCTTCGACACTGCATCAATCAATCAAGTTCCCTACTCCCTGGGGCATAAAGACCATCAAGGGAGACCAAGAGAACTCCAGGTCCTACTATCAGACAACCCTAAAGGGAAAGACTCAGGTCTTTTATAGCAATTACAGAGCAAGCCTCCAACCCCGAACGCCGAGGAGCCGGAGGTCGAGGAAATGGCCGAGGTACCACTATTGGATGGAGATCCGACTCAAAGCCTGAAGATCAGATCCAAACTTGATAAAGGGTTGAGGCAGCGGCTCATCGACTTCCTCAGATACAACTCAGATTGCTATCATGGTCTAACGAAGATATGCCAGGAATCGACCCAATGTCATTATGCATAAGCTGCAAGTCGATCCTCTATTTCCTCCTGTTAGGCAGAAGAGAAGGAAATTCGCTCCGGATAGAAGTCCAGTATCCAGAGTGGTTAGCCAATGTCCAGTATCCAGAGTGGTTAACCAATGTCGTAGCGGTAAAAAAGAAAAATGGGAAGTGGAGAGTCTGCATAGATTTCACTGACCTAAACAAATCCTGCCCAAAGGATCCATTCCCTCTACCACATATCGATAAGCTCATCGAAGCAACCGCCGGACACCAGCTGATGAGCTTCATGGATGTATTCTCCGGCTACAACCAAATACTCATGCACCTTGTATTGCTACAAGGTTATGCCATTCGTCCTGAACAACGCTTGATCTACATACCAAAGGCTAGTAAATATGATGTTCGCATATCAAATCAAATCCCTAGACGCTGAAGATCATATTTCTCATCTACATCAGGCCTTCTCTACTCTCCGAAGGTATAACATGAAACTCAACCCTTCAAAGTGCTCTTTCGGCGTCAGTTCCAGAAAGTTCTTGGGATACATCGTGAACCACCGAGGCATCGAGGCAAATCCAGAACAGATACGAGCTATTCACGTGTGCCCAGAGATTAACCGGTAGGATGGCGGCCCTAAGCAGATTCATCTCCAGGCTGTCCGAGAAATCTCACGCATTCTTCGAAGCTCTCAAGAACCCAAAAGATTTTCAATGTACTCACAAGTGTGAATCCTCCCTCACCGAGCTCAAGACCTACTTGACTACACCACCTCTCTTGTCGAAACCACAAGACGGAGAAACTCTTGCGCTGTACCTACCAGTGTCTGAGCATGCTATAAGCGCCGTCCTCGTTCGAGAAGAAGGGAACAAACAATTCCTTGTTTACTATGTAAGCAAGTCTCTCCTTGACCTGGAGAAGCTGGCGCTGGCCTTCTTACTCGCAGCCGGAAAGCTACGACCTTACTTTCAGGCTCATCAGATCGTCGTAGTAACATTGTTGCCTATAAAGCTGGTACTCCACAAGCCCGAAGTATCAGGACACTTAGCAAAGTGGGCAGTGGAACTATGCGAATATGAAGTAATCTTCAGGCCAGCCACGGCCATTAAATCGCAAGTCTTAGCTGACTTCGTCGACGAGTTCTCTCCCACCATGCTCCCAGCATTGGAGCAAGAACTCTCCCTGCGAAATGAGAATGGAGCAGCAGGAGAATGGATACTGCACGTAGATGGCTCCAGCAACGTAAGAGGTGCCGGAGTAGGGATAGTACTTACTTCCCCCACAGGGGAGACCGCCTCATGAGCTGTTAGGTGTAAGTTCAAAGCTACCAACAACGAAAGCGAATATGAAGCACTAATCTCAATCCTGACACTCGCCAAGCAGATGGGAGCTGAAAACCTCCAGGTATTATGCAAGGAGATTATCAGGCTAAAGATGCCAGCATGATAAGATACTTGTCGATAGCCAAGCACCTCATCGAGAAGTTCCAAAGCTGCAAACTCACGCAAATACCTAGATAACAAAATTCCCAGGCAGACGCTCTAACTAATCTAGGGTCCGCCCTTGAAACTAAAAGTCAGATGAGCATTCCCTTGTTAGTGCTCTAGTGGCCTGCAACAGAGAAGGAAGCAGACCCTCAGGAAATCTCATCCATTGACGAAGGAGAGACCTAGATGACTCCCATCATAAAATACTTGGAAAGTGATGTTCTCCCAGAAGACCAAAACGAAAGTAGAAGAATTAAGATGTAGTCTGCCCGATACTGCGTCTCTGAAGGGAAATTATTCAGAAGATTCTTCTCTGGACCATACCTGCGATGCCTTACTCCCAGAGATGCCACCAGGATACTGGAAGAACTACATGACTGAGAATGCGGATCACACTCAAGCTGCCAAAGCCTAGTGCTCTGAGCTCGAAGAGCCGGATATTACTGGCCCACATGGTAGGAGACGCCGACAAACAAGCTCAACACTGTGACCATTGTCAGAGGCACGCCCCGGTTTCCAAGCTTCCTCTAGAGAATCACAAATCCATAAGCTCGCCCTGTCCATTCAGGAAGTCGGGGCATTGATATAGTGGGAAAATTCCCAATGGTGACAGGGCAGAAATCTTTCTCCTAGTGGTCACCGACTACTTCTCCAAATGGGTGGAAGCCGAAGCCCTGAGCAACATAACGGACCTGAAGATCATGAGTTTCATATGGACCAACGTGATCACACGCTTAGGGATCCCGCACGAGATCATCACAGACAACAAACCCCAGTTCACTAGTCACAACTTTATAGACTTCTGCAAGAACTGGGGCATAAAACTCACCTTCGCCACTCCAAGACTCCCTAAATCCAATGGGCAAGTCGAGTCCACCAACAAAACTGTGGTGAATATGCTAAAGAAACGTTTGGAGAAGGCTCATGGAAGACGGGTAAAAGAGTTACACGGGATACTGTGGGCTTACCGGACAACTCCGAAGACAGCCACACTAGAAACACCCTACTCACTAGTCTACAGCACAGAGGCTATGGGGCCAACAGAGGTGCACGTAAAGACGACCATATCAGGACTTCTCTCTCAAGAGGAGAATAACGAGCTAATGGCCCTAAATCTCAACCTGCTCGATGAGAAAAGGGATGCAGCACGGCTAAGGAACTGGTCTTACCAGCAAAATATCACCAAAAGCTACAACCGAAAAGTTAGAACTAGGAACTTCAAGGAAGGGGATTGGGTTCTACGACGAGTCTTCGACAATACCAAAAATAAAGCAGCAGGGAAACTCGCCTCCGGATGGGAGGGCCCCTACAAGGTAATCGAGGAGCGGGGAGCAGGAGCCTACAGGCTGCAAGACAACAAAGGTAAAGTTCAACCTAGCTGTTGGATTGCCCTGCACCTAAAAACCTATCATTTCTAATACGACCTCCGTGTCATTATCTATATTCATAGTATATAATATTTAATATCCTGGCTCCCTACTCATATGCTAAAACGTCTCCGGACTAAGGCTTATATAATAAAATTAGTTACGACTAAAGGAGTAGTAGGAAACCACCATACTTAAAGATGCATAGGGGCTGGATCAGATCCCAAGGGATCTCTGATCCTAGCCAACCCTTCACCTAGAGTGACACACTCACTTTCACGACAATTGGTATATGACAAAAGCAAGAGTGGGCCTGCGCAAGCCAGAGTATGCTATGTCTAAAAATACCTAAGGTCCTGCATAAAGGCCATGAGCCGACCTACATGCAGGAACCTCCAACACTAAACATGTAAACCGCTGCATAAAAACGCCATGAGTTACAAAAAGCAAAGTACTGTAAACACCTAAGGGTTAAGATAGGGAGCCAACAAAAAAGCAATGTACTGTAAGGCCTCAGGGTCAATACATGGAGCTATCATATTGCAAAGTACTGTGTTCTGATCTCAGGGTCACCACATGGAGAAAAGTGCAAAGTCCGGGAGCACATACGAATTCCTACTCATCCAGACGTGGAGAGTAGCTAGGAATAGTGCTTGAATCATTGTATTCACACGAGCACATACGACTGACTGTGGCTTTCTGCAGAAAGCAGAGTGCAGCATTACAGGATCTCGACAGTGGCCAAATGATATACCATGGAATTTACCAATTATTAGCCATGGTATATAGGTGTTTTAAGATATATTTACTACGATATATATTCTATTTAGAGTGTTTACAGGTTCAAGGACGATTTGGGGGAAAGTGGTGATTTTGGTGTCCTTTGGAGCCTTTTGAGTGCAGAGCTGCACAGACGCGTAAGTTGTATAGCTATGGATGAAGACCTTCCCACCGTTAGATTGAGCATATATTTTGACACAAGATAGAGCTTTGAGTTTGATTTCCAATGCCACCTGTTTGAGATCAATCGGCATCCTGTAGCAGAAGTTATGCATGTTTTACGGAAGAGTGGCCAGTCTGCCTCGCGAGAGGAAGCTGTCGAGGAGATGAAGGAAAATCGATCGATGGTGAAGCCTTGGCGTTGATCGATGGTGTTTCCAGAATGCAGGCCTGTTATATTTTAAGACTAATTTAGGCCTAGAAGTTACCACAAATTACCATAATGCCCCTGCACGACTAAAAATCCTATTTTACTGTTTCTAAGCCATTGTTGACGGCTATGCTTCATACAATTCCAGAGAGAGAGCTTAGGATTGGAGACAGATATCTGTACACCTTGAGAGAGGGAAGATCTTGAACTCCCTTTGTTTCGTTACTCTATTCTGTTTTTATTTATCTATTACAATATTATTCATACCATCATAACCATGTCTTTTATGAATATATTTGAGTAATCTCACTGTTAGATTTAGGTTTCTCATAAGGTTGATTTATGTATTGCTAGCTTAAATTGATGTAAGGGTGATTTAATTAGTTCTTCATCTAGTTGTTCTTACTACTAAGCTTAGGGTTGATAAACCCTGAATCTTAGATCTTAGGATTGATTGGTACAAGTGGAAACTTGGCCTTTTACCTGAAACTAAACTACTATGATCTAAATGACTAGATACACATGAAAGTTGGTCTAGTAAGTTAGAGAACATAAGTTAGAGAACACTAATCAAAACCATAAAACTTTCTGGAAGAAGCATCGATCGACGCGACGAATGTTCTGTCGATCAATATTTTGAAAGGTGTATTGATATATATTCTTTACGATCTTAGCAAATACTGCGCTTTCCACGATCGCAAGGGTCACTCTACCAAAGAATGTCGAGCCGCATTTCGCAATCAAAACGAAAATAAGAAAACTAACGAAGTACCGGAGAAGAAGAAGAAGAGCGAGTGACTCCGAAAACCAACCGAAATGCCAAAGTCACAACAAACAAAAGAGGCAGGGAGATCGAGCAGGAATCACCGAGCTCTCCACTCCCAGCCCCGAAGAAAAGAGTTGACATGATTTCATGGGGGCAGAACAGCAACACAACCGATGAAATCAAGAGCCAAACCGAAGGAAAAATCCGCTTCGAGATCTCGGTAGCGACCGAGCTTTGGCTCGAACTTGGTCGCTACGTAGCGACCGAAGCGACCGAGCTTTGGCTCGGACTTGGTTGCTATGCAGCGACCGGACAGCGTGTATGGGTGGTAATTACGCAACAGTCGAGCTTGGTTAGTTTGGTTTGAATCTTCAAGGATACTTCTTCGTAAAAACTTCGTGTTTGGTTATATTTTACGAAAGTTACATCTTCCTTTTTACTATCTCTTTCGGAAAAAAGATCTCCGAGTATTTTCGGGTGGTAATTCCGTCGTAACCGTTTTTGACCCCAACAGTTAGCCCCCCAGCCCATTAGGATCATGCATCGTCGGATCCTAGCGTGCGGTTAGGCATGTTCGACAAGTTAGGCGTGATGGATGGAATTAATATCC
>NC_027750.1:45364336-45364485 GCF_000695525.1 Brassica oleracea var. oleracea
ATGCCTCACTCCGTACATCCTGCCGAGAACGAGGCATGGTGGGTTGCTCATTATGGCTCGAAAAAAGGGTCGTCATCCGCGAGTGCTTACGAAGAGCTCATTGTTCCGAAGATGGAGTTCGTGCCTCACTCGGTACATCCTGCCGAGAA
>NC_027750.1:45364612-45365149 GCF_000695525.1 Brassica oleracea var. oleracea
CGATCATGCGATCGTTCTACCATATCCCGAATGCTGTGGAGTTCCGGGTTCCTCGCCGTGGGGAATGTGCTAACAGCCCCCCAGAGGGTTACTTCACTTGCTAGAAGGCGTTCGTAGTGCGTTGTCGCCTATGGTTCCCAATACCCGAAATTCTCGTCCGAGTGTTGGACCGTTTAGAAGTTGCGATAAGCCAGTTGACTCCCCTTGCCATTCAGCATCTTATTAGGATCCTGATCCTAAGCTACGAGCATGGCCTTTCCCTTTTCGTCGATCATTATGAAGCGCTTTTGAGGCTTCAACTTGTCACAGATACGGATAAGCATAGGTTGGTCCCTCGGAAATTTATGTCAGTGGTTAAGAAGTTCATTTCGAACTTCAACTCGTGGAAGAAGTTCTTTTTCTTTGTTCGTATAGACGCTGCGTCCGTCGAAGAGAGTTGCATTCCACTGTTCCGGAGGTTGCCGAATGATCGTCCCTTCATCAACCCTCTTGATCCGTTCCCTGAGGACATCATTGCGGTGAGGGATCTTCTCAGGA
>NC_027750.1:45368567-45369472 GCF_000695525.1 Brassica oleracea var. oleracea
ATCGAGGATCAGATCCTTGACGCTAGTTACTTCCGAGAGCTCTCCAGCGAGTAGCTTCGCGGCCAGTCTTGCTCCCAAGACTTTGCAGTTGGTTGTGGAATGTCCTCGGGATTGGTGGAACTCGCAGAAGGTGTTTTCGTCATACCCTTGATTGCGAGTCCATGTGTTGCCCGTGGTCCGACCCTGATCCGAGTTGATCGCATAGTTATGCGCCCCCTGGAGATCTTCCCCCTCGTGATGGACGTACTTGCCGTTACGAGAGTTCTTCTTTTTCCCTTTCGGGTCCACGTCTTTCGAGGATGGTCTTACCGCCCTATGTTTTTGCGATAAGACTTTAGTTTCCTCCTCTACTATGATGTAGTCCGTTGCTTTGTGGAGGGCGTCCTGGATCGTTCGTGGTTTGTCGAGAGTTATCCACTTTCTGAATTTCGACTTGTACCAGAGCGTCTTTCTCAGCGCGTCGATGGCCACTTTGTCGCTTATCCCACTGGCCCTTGACATTATCAGCTTGAACCGACTGATAAACTCGCAGAGGGGTTCGTCTTCCCTCTGAGAGAGACTTCAGAGGTCAACATCGGAAAGTTTCTCTGTCTATGAATACAGAGTATTGCTTGAGAAATTCCGATGCGAGCAGTCGGAAACTCCCAATGGTGTTACGACGAAGGCGTGCAAACCATTCAAGTGTTGCTCCTTCCAGGTTTTCAACGAACAGGCGGCAGTAGCCGGCATCCTTTTCGCCGTCCTTCAGTCTAGCTCTTCCCATCGCGATGAGAAAAGCCTGAAGGTGCGCTTTTGGATCGGCCATACCATCGTACTTCGGTACTTTGATTTTTCCCGGATCGGACACCCTCATGACCGAATGCGATTGGTAAAAGGGGTCTTCCGAGCTCCTTCCAACAGTCGAT
>NC_027750.1:45369591-45369900 GCF_000695525.1 Brassica oleracea var. oleracea
ATCCGATGTCTCGTCAGTAGATTTCCGAGCCTGTCGGCGTTTACTGCGAGTGAGCTCGGTTTGTCTTTCAGCCAGCTCCTCCTGTTCGTTCCAATAGGCGATTTCTTCCTCTTCCGTCATTGGTCTTTCGAACGGGGAGCCTTCTCGAGCAGATCGGTTTCTGGTCCTTCTCGGATGTCTGTCGACGTCCTCGTCGGTGTCGTTGGAAACATCGCTAGGATCCAGCTCAATGTGTTCGGCTTCGTTATCTTCCGAGTCCTTTGCAGGGGGCGGAAGACTTTCAGGGTTCCCCTTTTCGATGGGAGATTT
>NC_027750.1:45370116-45370288 GCF_000695525.1 Brassica oleracea var. oleracea
GTATTTATCCGCGGAAACTTGACATTTATCCTTCCTTGTGGACCAAGCGTAAACCGTGCTGCAGTTTACGGGCTTTTGATTAAGAAATCGTAGGATGGGCCTCGAGTCGTGTTTTAGATCCCTTTGGGCCGTCTTCCGACTCGACACGTTTACTACGAATTCTTTTCGATAA
>NC_027750.1:45370350-45401949 GCF_000695525.1 Brassica oleracea var. oleracea
ATTTGAATAGCGGAAAA
Organism: Brassica oleracea var. oleracea; assembly: GCF_000695525.1. Taxonomy (NCBI): domain Eukaryota; kingdom Viridiplantae; phylum Streptophyta; class Magnoliopsida; order Brassicales; family Brassicaceae; genus Brassica; species Brassica oleracea. The sequence continues at coordinate 45,370,368 of NC_027750.1, forward strand.
CATGGACTGAGCTTGCTACGGTCTTCGGGAGATAGCATTCGAAGGTTTGACGAGAATGCATGGATTGATGTCGTATCAATGTTTGGAAGGGTTCGATCGCTACACAGCTACTGAACTTCGGCTCGAGCCCGGTTGCTACGTAGCGACCGTGCGGGACGAGCGCTCGGTCGCTACGTAGTGACCGAGCCTTGGCTTGAGCTCGGTCACTACGTAGCGACCGAGAGCTCGGTCACTACGTAGCGACCGAGAGCTCGGTCACTACGTAGCGACCGAGAGCTCGGTCACTACGTAGCGACCGAGCGGGACGATCGCTCGGTCGCTACGTAGCGACCGAGTTGGACGAGCGCTCGGTCGCTACGTATCGACCGAGCTTTGACTCGAGCTCGGTCGCTTCGTAGCGACCGAGCTTTGGCTCGGACTTGATTGCTACGCAGCGACCGGACAGCGTGTATGCGTGGTAATTACGCAACGGTCGAGCTTGGTTAGTTTGGTTTGAATCTTCAAGGATACTTCTTCGTAAAAACTTCGTGTTTGGTTATATTTTACGAAAGTTACATCTTCCTTTTTACTATCTCTTTCGGAAATACGATCTCCGAGGATTTTCGGGTGGTAATTCCGTCGTAACCGTTTTTGACCCCAACACTAATCAAGAAGCTCAAGAGATGCAAGCTCACTCAAATCCCCTAGGAACATAATTCACAAGCCGGCGCCCTGGCTAATCTAGGGTCCGCCCTTGAAATGAATAGCCAAATGATTATCCCCTTGCTCGTGCTTCAATGGCCAGCTACCATAGAGGAACCTTCGTCAGAGGAGGTCTCCGCCGTCAAAGAAGGCGAAACCTGGATGACCCCCCTAATTCGGTACCTGGAGGCCGACATCCTCCCGGAAGACCGTAGCGAGGCAAGAAAGATCAAAAAGCAAGCCGCAAGGTACTGTATCTCCCAAGAGAAGCTTTACCGAAGATCTTTCTGTGGTCCGTATCTGAGGATTGTCACACCCCGAGAGGCCGCTAGAATCCTTGTAGAACTACATGAAGCAGATTGTGGATCCCACTCTAGCGGTCGAAGCCTGGTGCTCAGAGCCATAAGGGCCGGTTACTATTGGCCCACGATGGCCGCCGACGCCGACCAATGCCAAAGGCACGCTCCAGTCTCCAAGCTTCCCCCGGAGAACCTCAAGTCGATAAGCTCACCATGGCCTTTCAGAAAATGGGGCATGGATATAGTAGGGAAATTCCCTATGGCGCCGGGGCAGAAAGTCTTCCTTCTGATAGTCACTGACTACTTCTCCAAGTGGGTCGAAGCAGAAGCGCTCAGTCGCATAACAAATCTCCAGATCCGCAAGTTCCTGTGGACCTACGTAATCACTCGCTTAGGGGTCCCCCACGAGATCGTCACCGACAATGGACCCCAGTTCACGAGCTACAACTTCAAGGAGTTCTGCAAGGACTGGGGCATAAAACTAACTTTCGCCACACCCCGACCCCCCCAGTCTAACAGACAAGCCGACTCCACAAACAAAACAGTTGTCAATATGCTTAAAAAGCGACTGGAGGGCTCTCACGGGAAGTGGGCCAGCAACAGGGGAAACCCCCTACTCGCTAGTCTACGGCTCTTAGGCCATTGTACCTACAGAGATGCACGTAAGAACAACGGTCTCCGGATCTACCTCTCAGGAGGAGAATAACGAGCTGGTGGTGCTAAGCCTCGACCTGCTCGACGAAAAAAGAGAGGCCACTCGACTGAGAAACTGGTCCTACCAGCAAGACGTCGCCAAGACGTACAACAAGAAATTCAGAACCAGAACCTTCCAACAAAGGGACTGGGTTCTACGACGAGCAGAAAAAACAACGGGGAAACACACCCCAGGGTGGGAAAGACCCTATAAGGTCATCGAGGTGCGAAGAGCAGGCGCCTACAGGCTGCAAGATAGCAAAGGTAAAATACAACCCAACTGCTAGAGGTCTCTGGATCATGATTTCTATACTACTATATACTATTTAAGCATTATGATTTCCTACTCCTATGTATGCTAAATGTCTCCGGACAAAGCTTATAATAAAATAGTTCCGACTATAAAAGCAGAGGGGAAATCATTACACTTAAAGGGGCATACGAGCTGGATCAGGTCTCCAGAGACCTCCGATCCTGGCCTGCCCTCACAAAAAGTGGCACGACCACAGTGGCACGCCCACAAAGAATCAAAACGGGTATGAGACATAAAGCAGGAATGGGTATGCGCAAGCCGGAGTATTGTGGGAACCGAAATTCACACTTTCGATTTCCATTTAAATTAGGAAAGTTAGGAAAACCCTAATTTCTCAGAGGTCCCGGATATCTGCTAAATCCCACGCCAAGCAATCACAACACGCAAGTAAAGATGAAAAGAAATAAGAAATCGTAGAAAAGAGCAAAAGGAGTTTTATTCCGAATTCGCGTATGAGCGTTACAACAAGGTGGAAGCCTCGACTATGAGACCTGGCGGCGAGATTCCTAGTTCTAACAACCTAAGACTGCAAAACCTAGTTGAGTCGCAGCTCGAAATAACAAAAACGGAAAGTTGCCTAATTGCTCTAAGTGCTAAGTTTGTTCTGAAAAAGTTAACCCCTTGTGCCTCTCGCCTAGGACTCCTTATATACTCCCTCCAAGGTCGGTTTCAGCTTTTCCCTTCATGCCCTTAAGCCTTCATAACTCAAAAATGGACATATTCCATTTTTCTCGATCTTCATGATTATCCGCAGAAACTTCACATTTATCTGCAGAAATTTGACATTTAACCTTTCTTGCGGACAAAATATAAACCGCCATAGTATCCATGGGCTTTTCCTTAAAAAATCGTAAGTGGGTTTCTAATCATGTTTTAGACCTATTTGGGCAGTCTTTCGATTCAAAACATTTATAACGATTTTTATCGATAAGAATGAACTTTCCGCGATTTTTATCGTAAAGTTTAAATGATAACCCCAATCGATGGGAGTGAGAAATGATATGACTGCGGTACATGGGAGCTAGCATTGAGGAACAGACGAGAATACACGGATTTGGGTCGGTCGCTACGTAGCGACCGACTCGTTGTGGATCGATCGCTACGTAGCGACCAACTCGTTCACGGTTCGGTCGCTACGTAGCGACCGACTCGTTCATGGTTTGGTCCCTACGTATCGACCGGCTTGTTCGCGGGTCAGTCGTTACGTGGCGACCTTGTTTGCATCCTTTTCCGACGTTTCATGAACGTGTTCTTTAGTTTCGATGAATGAACTAATATTATTGCAATGTTTCACCGCAAGACTTTTCGTAAAAGTAATCTTTACGAAGAATACTTTTCGTAAAAACGTTCATGTTAATTTTTACGGATATTTGGATGTTAACTTCGTCGTGTCCGTTTTCGACCCCAACAAATATTTTCCGGGGACTTTCATACATTGATTCCGTCATGATGGATTTTGACCCCAATTGTTAGCCCCCCAGCTCGTTAGAAACATGAGCTTCTAGCGTGAGGTTCTAGCGAGTGGCTTGGCAAGTTAGGCAAGTTTGGCAAGTTAGGCGGAATTAATGGTTGAAAGGGTCTGTGGTAAGTGGTCTTCTCGCTCTTCTAAGAGTGGAACGCGACAAGATTGGGGCTGCGCCTTATGACGGCGGACTACGTACCCTTGTTGAAGGGATCAAGCCTTTCGTAGTTCGCCTTGGAGTTAAGGTTCTTATGACCTGTTTTCCAGCGAGACCTTTACGAGTTGTCATCTCATGACCTGTTTTCTTATGACCTGTTCTTATGACCTGTTCTTATGACCTGTTTTCCAGCGAGACCTTTACGAGTCTAGTTTATATGTAGAGGTTATCAGGCATGTTGCTGCCAATAAAATTTTATATGAGTGTAGAGGGAAGATTACGAGTTGTCATCTCGTAATCTAACTCTGTGTGAACTGCTGTATCCGTGATCTGTCTCGAGAGTTTTCCGTAGTGTGTAAACTTGCGGGATTTCTGAAGACGCTCGAATATTGGCCAAGAGACAAATTTTGGGATCTCGTATCAGGGTGTTTGATACTATGCCTAGAGATGTTAGAGACTAGTGTGCAGGGTTCAGGGCAAGACCTAGGTCTAATCACGACTTTAGGGGGTGCGATGACTACTTTGGCTTACGTTTCCCGTATCGTTTTCGACCTGATTCCATCCCGTATTAAAGTCCGCGTTATGTTCTCGGCTTACGTGACTTGTATGGTAGGAATCGAGCAACTCTTCGAGGACAATTTTTAAGTCTCCCGAAAGTCCTGACCAAAATTTCTGATTTTTTTTATATAGCGCTATTACCCTTGTGTCGGGTGTACAAGAGCTATCTCTACGAGATTGCTAAGTCTGTTTAGGACGTTAAGAGTTTGTTGTGATCAGCAACAAACTTATCGGTAGACATTACCGTTTTTGAGTCTTCGCGAAAAATATGTGTTTGAGAAGATGTTAGTATGTATGACTGTTTGGTCTTCCAAGAAGGTGCGTTAATCGAGGAAGGTAATTTTGTCGAAAAATGGTTCTTCAGGCATCTTCGACGTCTCGCAATGCTGAAGATTGATTTTTTTTCTTTCGTATGCCGTGTTTCGTGCTTGAAATGTTCGCGGGCTTGAAGATGTTTCGCGATATCGCAAGGGTCTAGTTTTAGCCCTGCGTTTGAGAAACATTCTGGTTTGTCTACAGATGTTCGCAGCCAAAATTGTTGTTCCTATTTGGATGCTAATAATTTGATTTGCGATTGAGGAATTAGGACTGAGGTGTCGCGTAAATTTGTCCATGGGAAGAAGCGTTTTTCTTCATAGTGCTTTGTGAAGTGTTGGCCTTCCGAGATCTATTTCGTGCATTTTTAGGATGTTTCGTATAGCTCTAGAAGCTTTGTTACGATTTTTTCCTTACATGCCGCGTATTATGGGTGAAACATAGTGGGCTTAAAGTGAATTGTGGAATGTATCAAACTTGGTCGATTGTCGACAAATTTTGGTTTTCCGTTAACCGTTAGGTTGTTAGAACTGAGTTTCGTTACGAAGAATTTATCATATGATTTCCGACTGTGGGCTATACGATAATTATTCTCTTAATAGTCACGCGACGTTTTTAGACAAATTGTAGATTGTCGTTTAGCAGTTAAGTGATGGAGCGATGGTTTCTCAAATAGTTTGGCTTGGCGTGAAGGATGTGTTCACTCAGATAACCAAGGATGTTGTAGGTCAAGGATTAGACAATGGTACTTTAACATTTAAGGTTATGTTAGTTTACGATCGTCCTTAAAGGGGATGGCAAATTCTGGTTTGGACCTTTACTGGAAGGCGTAATTGACCGAGGGCCAAAGAGCGCTTGTCGAGATTGATAGGCTAAGTTTGCCAGAGTTATCCGTGTTAAGATGGCTGATAGTCATAGAAAACAATTCTATGCTTTAGGTTTCAGTTATACGATGAATGTTTCGTATAATGTTACCTATAGTCTAATGAAAATTGATTTTCTTTTGTCTGAGGAAGACGTAGCGTAAGAGGTTTGATACAGAACCAGTGCGGAGTCAGTTGCAGGACGATTGCCTGCTCGGATGTGACCGAGGGGGACAAAACGCAGAAGCCAGTGAGCCGCATGGCTAAAATATGAGATCTATTAGATCGTAATGCGAACAGATCTCTCTTTAGATTGGTCATCCAAAGTCAGATTGTACAGCTTTGTGTTTGTTATTCAAAATATACTTCTTCGTAAAACCAGTTATGTTTACTTTCAAAAGTTTCTTCGTAAGACATGGTCTGATTGTACGAAGGATTTTTCGTGTAAGTAATGGGGACCGGTTTTATGAAGATTGTAAATCGGTGATATGTACACACATGTCAAAGTAGTGTTGTTTCTGCGGGTTTTATGAGAAATGTTTCTGCTGTGATTTCGATCTTAGGTGAAAGTTGCTTGGAGTTACTCATGGAGTGTTACCAAAGTTTATTTCACTACGCTATAGTCACAGAACGTTTTTCATTGTTTTTTTTAAGAGGATTCTCATGACACATTCGTTTCTGGAACGAATTGGTCAACCAGAGGTAGATCTAGCCAACGATCGGGAAGAAAGTGTTCCCTTTAATGTGCTCGATGCTACATTTATTCTCGAGTTCTCTTTGTCACAAATGTTCACGATGCTTTTCCGTGACTTACTTGGTTCAACAGAAACTGAAAAAAAATGCTTTGATGCTTGAAGATTTCTCGTAGAAATTTTTATACGAAAATGGCTTTATAAAGCCGGAAAGGGCTTCAAGACTTTGGCTAATCGTCAAGATTTATAGCTGCATCTTTCAGTGGGGATTGCCTACGTACCCTTCAGTGAGGGATCAAGCCGTTCGTAGTTCATGTTGGATTTATAGCTGCATCCTTCAGTGGGGATTGCCTAAGTACCCTTTAGGGGGGGATCAAGCCATTCGTAGTTCATGTTGGATTTATAGCTGCATCCTTAAGTGGGGATTGCCTACGTACCCTTCAGGGGGGGGGGATAAAGTCATTCGTAGTTCATGTATATGGAGGCATGGAGCCTAGAAGGGCACGGAGCCTAATGGGGGCACGTAGCCTAGGGAGCATGGGGCTCTAGTGGGCACATGGCCTAATGGGCATGTAGCCTTGGGAGAACGGGGCTCTAGTGGGCACATTGCCTAGTGGGCACGTAGCCCTAGGAGCACGGGGCTCTAGTGGGCACATGGACTAATGGGCACGTAGCCTTGGGAGCACGGGGCTCTAGTGGGCACATGGCCTAATAGGCACGTAGGCTTGGGAGCACGGGGCTCTGTAGCTGGTAGGAGTCATTTGTTCTAGAGGTCACATGGCCAGAACAGATGGTAGACCTATCGATATGCTGCAGTGAGCATGATGTGTCGATGTGCTTCAGTGAGCATGGAGGGACCCTGCTGATGAGCTGGAGATCGTGGCCTGAGCCAGTAAGTCGAGTTGTAGACGTGCTGCAGCGAACATATATCTTCATCTGGTTGATAGTAATCGCCAGAATCAGCCTAGCATAGGCGTGTCCAAGAAGAGGGTCTTATAGGTCAGGAATATTGCCTTGGCGGCTGTGGAGTTGATGAATTCTGGTCATGGACGTCCTGGACCCCTTTTTTTAGGTTTAGAAACCTATATTTATGGTGGAGGTCGTGCCTCTCTCTTTGGATTTGGATATATTTATTATATCCTTAGATCATAGAATATTTCCCTTTTTCTTAAGGGAGGTCATATGTATTAGAATACTTCCTCTTTCTCTAGGATTTAAGGAGATTCCCCCTTGTCCAAGCTGGTTATCTTATTAAAGGAAGATTTCCATTTATCCTAAGGCAGGATAAATCACTCGGCCTGGAAGCCGGAGGCTGGAGGCAGGGACCCAGACCCGGGGGCAGGAACCCGGAACCTGGAGGAAGGAACCTTAAAGCCGGAAGCTGGAATAATATCTTCATGGAATATTTTTCCCTAACAGTCCTGATACGATCTTCGGATCTAAAGGAACACCCATACTCTTACATGACCTCAGAGTCCAATCTCGAAAACCTCCGGGTTCCAACTTGATCCTCGGATCTATCATAGAATCTCCGGATTTCTACACCGCCTCCGGGCTCCAGTCATGACCCCAAGATCTAGAGAAGGACCTCCGGGCCCCCAAAGCGATCTCAGGATCCAAGGAGACCCTCCGGGGTCCTCCACGACCTTCGGGTCCCCAGATGACCTCCGGGTCCTCACGCAACCTTCGAGTTAAAAGATCAATCTCCAGACTCCAAGAGTCTGTATTCCAGCCTAAAACCCCCGGGTTCTGAGCCCATCTCTTCAGGCCCAATAGTAGTCTCTGGGCTCCCAACAATGACCCTTTGGTCCTCACGGAATCTCCGGGTCCGGGGCAACCTCTATATCTAAACAGAATCCATCCCTCAAAATTCCAACTTATGAGCCCACGACTCTGAAAGACGCACCCTGCTACCTCTCAAGAAAGAGATCGTCAACGAAATATCTTACTTCGGAAATGAGTCTAGTACGCATATAAAAATCCAAAGGCGTTCTTTTAAAAAAGGTGGAGGCCACAGCGACCATCGTCTTACAAAATAAAAAGGCACGAAGGCCCGCAAATAAGTTTTAAACCCTCACAGAGGGCAGGTACAACAAAAGAAACCCCGACAAGGGGTTAAGAGTTCAGAAAAAGAGACAAGGGGTCAGACGGAGGATCATCAGCAGTAGGCTCCGGAGTCTTCTCTGTCGCAGTCTTGCTCGGAATCACTGGCTCTCCCTCGAAGGAAGGAGCAGGGAGATCCCGATACTCAGCCTCGGAAGTCTTCACCATCTTGTACCGCTCTAACGCACCTTCGAGATCTCAGCTGTCGGTCTGATGATTGAGCGACTCCCTCATTAGCTCCCAGCGAGCCACCACTATGGCGCCGCTGACCGCCATAGTCTTCTCAGCATCAAAGGTCTCCGCGGTGCATCTCAGATCGCACACCTCCTCCTCCCGTTGCTCCAACTGCTCCCTCAGAGAGACGTTCTCCGCTGCAGCCAACGAACCAGCCTCATTTTGGTTCCTCACCTTGAGCTTCAAAGTCTTGATCTCCTTCTCCTTGGCTAAGACATTGTCCTTCTCCTCACGCAGCTTGGAAGTCAACTCAGCTAGGTCAGCCTTGAGTGAAGCATGATCACCCATCCTCTCACCGAGATGGAACAGCTCGGACATTGCCTGCAAAAACAAATCGATCATTGGTAAAAAAACGAGATGCCAAAAGAAGTAAAAAGAAGAACAACGTGTTACCTGGAGGAGATCACCCTGGATGAATTGGATGGAGGCTGAGGAATCCCCCTCCGGAAGAACCACCGGAGTCAGAGGAAACACCTTAGCGTTGAGATTAGCCAAAACCATGGCTGGATCGCTCGACAACGACGGAGAGACCCTCGGGGTAGATCCCGAAGCCTTAGATTTCTTTTTCAAAGAAGAAGCTAGAGCAGTCGCGGCTTGACGTTTGTTGCTCCTAATGAATTGAACTTCATCGTCATTCTCACTAAGGGCAGTCTTCTTCGGAGCAGCTTTCTTCGCCGACATGACCTCTAAAGCCCTCTTATACTCTGCCAACGCCTCCTCACCTTTGGATCCCGACATATTACCTGAAGCATGGCACTAATACATCTCAGCAAGCTTTTCACAGTATACGAAAAGAAGAGACCAGAGCTTACCCCAGATGCTGCAGCGCTCCAATGCTTCTTTGCTCACAAGAAAAGGGACCTGACGACGCTCGATGGGAAGCTCCAACACCTGCTTGATCGTCCTCTCCCCCAAAGAAGGATCCACACTAGGAATATCTGCAAAAGGAAACAATGATCGTTAGTCTCATATCACTACCCTTACGACTCTTATCACCCACCAGCTGTGCACTAAACAGTGGAGAAACCCAGGAGGTACATAAAGGCAAACTTTTCGGTCCAGCGACCATTGAAAACCGGGAGACGTTTTATCTCCTTCTTCACGATCTCCTGAACCAGGAGCTCTCCGCCGCGAGGGTGCAGATGGTATTTCCGTTCCCCACCGTTCAAGAGGGTGATAGCGTATGAGTATAGAACCTCGGCAACCTTCGAGATCACCTAGCTTTTGTAGGGCTATCCGAATTTTCCAGGAGGGAGGATTCAGCTGACCTGGAGAGATCTCCAACGCCTCCGACACCTTCGCCACCAGCGAAGAAACTCGATCTCTGAAACTCGACTCAAGAAAACCCCTCGTACACAGGGACCTCATCGGCCTCGAAATCCGAAACCCTATCTACGGGGCCTAAGATGCTGATGATGACATCGTCGGGAAGATGATACTTCACCCGCCAGCTTGCGACTTCTTTCACTCCTATCGACGAAAAAGGGCCCACCGGAAGGAATTTATCTATCTCCGGGGACAGCGAACCAACACCTCTAACTGTGCGGCTCGGGTTTTCAACCTCTAGCGAAGAACCGGAGGAGTCCATCGATTCTGAAGGACCAGCACCAGATCTCTGTTTCTTTGACCTAACCCTACCACATATAGAAGAAGAATCTAGGGCGAGATCTGGCTTGGATTTTATCGTAGAGATCTAAAAGGGAATCTGGAGGAAAGGAGTCGAAAGAAAAAGAGAGAGTGAAAGGGAGATAATACCTGAAATGAAGGACTGAGCTTGAGCAAATGATTATTGCGGAGCAATGCTAAGAGAGAGAGAAAATAGGAAAGTTGGAGAGCCGCTAGGCGGCGAGAGCAAAAGGAAGGGGTAATAAACCCTAGGAAAGCCCCCACGCGTGCTATCACTCAAATTACCCTAAGGAGTGAATTACTCTCTCAAATAAGAGGTTCGGATGTAGTACTCAGGGATCGAATCCAAAGAGACTCTAGGATTACACAATATATTATGGTCTTGAAATAAATCAAGATTGAATGGCTTATGGGTTTTAAAGCAGTAAATTAGTTGGTGAGCAAGTTATTGCTCGATTGATTTGTTTTGAGGTTGTTAACAGTTGGGTGAAGTAGCTAGATTCAAGTATATTCTCAGGTGTGATAAGTAAAACTTAGTTTGGGTTTTTAGGGGTTTATTAATGTTAATCATTCTTGAATTCAAACTTTAGAGATAATCAATCTGATTATCTAATCTGGATCTCAGATTTCAACTCTCGTATGTTAATCGCGAGAACCATAAAGTTGCATTTTCCCCAATTTATAACTTAAGGAACAAATCCACAGAGACTCTAGAATTACACAGTAGATTATGGTCTTGAAATAAATCTAGATTAATTGGTTTATAAGTTTTAAAGCAGTAAATGGATTAGTGAGCAAGTTTATTGCTTGATTGATTAGTTTTGAGGTTGTTATCAGTTGGGAGAAATAGCTAGATTTAGGTATGTTCTCAGGTATGATAAGTAATACTTAAAGTGATTTTAGGGGTTTATTGATATTAATTGTTCTTGAATTCAAACTAAGATATAATCAATCTGATTATCTAATCTGAATCTCGGATTTCAACTCTCGTATGTTAATCGCGAGAAAGTGTCGATCGATAATTTTTTACGAATAACGATCGATACACCTTTCAAAATATCGATCGACAGGGCTATCGCTGTGTCGATCGATACTTCTTCCAGAAAGCTTTACGGACGGGTTTGATTTGTATTCTCTAACTCAATAGACCAACTCTCGTCTGTATATGGTCAGTTAGATCTAACTAGTTATTTTCAGGTATTGAGTCAAGCAATGGCTTGATCCCAATTAATCCTAAGATCAAAGTTTAAAGGGTAATCAATCTTAAACTTAGCTTTAAGCACAACTAGATGAAGAACTATATTTCTAAACACCCTAACAATTGTTGTTTTCAGTAATACATTTATCAACCTATTGAGAAACCTAAAAACAGGCGGCCAGAGACTAATGATGTAATTATTGAAAATTTTGTGAAACTTGAAATCTTCTAATTTGTCATTAATTCTCGGATGGCTTCATAATCGATCGATACGAGGGACTCGACATCGATTGATATTTGGTGGTGACTATCGGTCGATACTGAGTTGCGACCGTCGACCATCTCTTGCTTCCAGCGAAGCTCAAAAGATCTCCAAAAAGCTCCAAATGCATCATTTTCTTCAGGATGGTACCTAAACCTGTAATTGCTCTAAATAGACTCTATATAGTAATAATATATATTAAAACATTCGTAACCCATGGTTAAAAATGGGTAAAATCCATGGTCTATCAACTCCCCCAGACTTACTCTTTTGCTTGTCTTCAAGCAAAACACAACATAGCAGTTTCACTGAGAGAGGTTTTAAAACATGAGGAACTCACATGATCTAAAACTCAGAATCATCACCTCTACAATATTGCAATACATATCTAAAAAGTCCTAATCACAAAAGCACTTTATACTATATCCTAGCTTAGCAACCAAGTTCATCTAGCCAGCAACTTAATAAAATCTTGTCTGACATTTCCCTCACCAACCACATTTCTTTGCATAAATAAAAGTGTAAGCTTTACCTTGGGAGTATCGATCACAGAATGCAAGGATTTTCAAACAAGTATCTGGATCTGCAGGTAAAAGTTAGTTCCTATCTTTTCTCTCTTCTAATTTTTCTCTTTAGTCAAAGTCTGCTTATTGTAGGTTCATTGACCAAGATTGGACAGTCTTCCATGAATCAAGCCTTAATGGTCGTTGCCACTAAGTCCTGTTCACTTCTTTTTGACCTATATCCAAGAATTCATATGAATCGAACCTTGATGATTGCCGCCACCAAGTCCCTTTTGAATTCTTTTTGTTGGAATCCTTATGAAGCAAGCCTTAATGGTTGTAGCCACCAAGTCCTGTTCGGATAACACCTAACTAATGCCTAAAAAATATTGTTATATATATATATATATATTTTTCAATCTACCTATTAATCTAGGGTCGAAATAGAGAGAGAAAAGGTGATAAATCTACACAAGGCTTTACCTTTCAGACTTGTTTGAAGAATCCGATCCCATGTATACCAATCCCCAAGACAAGCAGTTGTGTCAGGTTTAGTGTATGAGGTCAGCTTTGGTTCCTTCAAACAATCTCAGCAAGGGTGAATAGTTGACAAGTTGATCCACTTTAGTATATTTAGTACTATCTGCAATCAGTAAGTCTAGAATGGTGCTAAAAGAGTGGTTAGATAACAAGCAAAAATCTAATAAGATCATTATTCGCTTCTTGACTCAATAAAAAATTTATTTGAAAATACTTAAAAATTCATGAATAAACTAATATTAGTAAGTACCTCCCCCAGACTTAAACTTCACTCTCCCCAGTGATATTCAGTCGAAGTTTGATTGGTTAGAAAATTAATAATAACTACTAAGTTAAAATGTTAGACAAGAGAAAAGAATGTGTTACCCTCTGTCTCGAGGATCGATCGACATGTACACCTCATAATCGATCAATATCACCGCATCTCTTTCGATCGACGTAACCGTCTCGTTATCGATTGACAGCGCAGAGACAGAAAACGTCTGCGCTAGCTGCAACGTATCCATGTGTCTAACTCATCATAGAATTAGCATCAGTCAGCTAGGTTAGCTCTGTTAGACAACCCCAACACATCAAAGATTAGCAAAATAGATAAACTCAAGTCATAACACAGAATAATAAGTTCAAAAGTAAATCCTAAGAGTTCGAAAATAAAGGAAAAACATAAGTAGATAGGGATAGAGATATGAGGACTAGTCCTCATCAGTGGTCTCGTCGCTGGAGGTGCCTCTGCGCTGGCGGGACGGTCCTGCTGCTGGCGGTGAGCTGGCTCGCACACTCCTCCTGCTCGAACAGCGACATCTAGACACTCTAGCCCAGATGGCACGGATAGCATCGACTACGACGCACTGGAAATCTCCCTCACAGTGTGTAGACATGTCCGGCATGGGAGGGAAAGGCGGTAGTGCGTCCTCGGGCTGATGCGGCTGGGGTCCTCCAGGGCGTTGGACCGTGTAGCTGCGTGGCTGGGCTGCTGGGGCTCGGACTCGGCGAGGGTCAGGTCAGAACTGAATGATGTTAAGGCCATGGGAGAAGTCCGTCAGTGACCAAGGTGGGAGTCTCACCAAGTGTACGCCGTCCTCATCCCTGAAACACCAGTCGCGGTCATCCTTGAGCCACTGTGCGCTCGTGAGATGCGCTGCATCCATGTAGACGATCCGGTCATCCATCTCAGCGTCGTCTAGAGGAACTCCGCAATGGACGAAGATCGGAGTAAGTAGGCTCCCAACCGTCTCCCTCTTCTTTTCCGTTGACCGGAAAGGCTTCATCTTGAGCTTGGCCAGATGCTCAGCAAATATGGCTCCAAGGTTGGGCCATGAGTCATCCGTGGGCACCTCGATGCCCTCCATCTGAACACTGGAAGGCTTCATCTTGAGCTTGGTCAGATGCTCAGCAAATATGGCCCCAACGTTGGGCCATGCGTCGTCCGCGGGCTCCTCAATGCCCTCCATCTGAACCACGCTCCTCACCGCGTAGTAAACCAGAGTGAACTCCTGGACCCGAACCTTACTAGGTTCCATCTTGCACAACAAGGTGTTGGGAAGGGCCTTCATGAAGTAACGCAGAGTCGGGTGACGAATGTCCGTCTGAACGGTCTTGTCGGGGTTGAAGAAGCCGGTAGCAATGTGGCTCCAAAATGTCCCTATCCCTTGGAAGTCGGGTACGGTGGCGTGCTGGCGCTCGGTCTCGAACCCGTAGATAGTGTAGAGAGTCAAGAGAGGGACTCTGTAGCGAATGCCGCGGATGAAGATAGTCAGGACACCCTCGCTAGCCTTATTTGCTCTCTCGTGGATGTAGTAGACGTTCACGGTGGCCATGAACTGACGAACCAACTCCGGGTCGAGGACCTGTGGGTGGGTAGCAAAGTTTCCCATGCCCAACTCCACGAACAAGTCCTTGAGGTCTGATCGGATGCCCAATGCTCGGACCACGTCTGGGTCGACGAACCGCGTCGGTTCTATGGAAACCTGCAGCCACGTTTTGTAATATATGTTGTCGTAGTCGTCCCGGGCGTTCTTGATCGCACTGTTGCGGCATTCTAACTCTTCGCCGCTTTGCGCGTGACCTCGAAGTGGTCAAAGAGTGGGATAGGTCCATCCTCGGGCTGTCTCGGCCTAGGGTCTCTGTCACGGATAGGAGCTGGGCTGTTGGTATCGAATCTCCTCTTTGTTCTCCTCTCGTCAGCCTGAAACGAAGTTAACAAACAAGAATAGATTAGCGATGTTCGATGGTTAAGTTGTCGTTATCGATCGACAGAGGTGTCTCGATGTCGATCGACAAGCCCTTTAGAAAATAGATCGATAAAACAGATAGTTATCGATCGATATCTCATGCATGAAAACCTGCAAAAACCCAATTATGCAATTCGATTTGCATGTTACATAAAATCCTCTAAATCGATCGATTATATTGTTCCTCAAACACAGATCGATCGATATAAACTCTAAAATCTCAGTTCAAATCCGATTTCTATTTCAACCCTAGGAAGAACGAAAATTTAGAAAATTTTGGGTTCATACCATGATGATGCGTGAGTTAAGTGATTTAAACGGAGAGATGATTGAAATTCGAGTGGATTGAGTGCAGGAATCGTCGGATTTGGGTGAAAAACTAGAGAGAAAAGAGATGGGAATGTTTTCGTAGGGTTTTCGGGTTTATGTGAATGTAGACTTAAGTGAGCCCGTGTCTGTCCATTTTAGGTCGATCGATGACGAGCAGTCGTTGTCGATCGACAGAGGCTTTGTTTTCCGATAATTAATTTATTTTTTGTTTTATATATATCCGAAAAATTCTAAAAATTCTAAAATCAAAAATAATGGGTTGTCTTCCATTCAGCGCTTATTTTAAGTCCTTAGCTTGACTCGATATTCGAATTTTCTAATTATCGGGAAGGGGGCCCAAGTCAATGGGCTTGATATTTGGTGGTTTAGCCCAATAATGCTTTACTCGTTGGCCATTTACCGTGAATTCGTCTCCTTTATTATTTGTAAGCGTAATGGCTCCATAAGGATTGGCATTCACAATAGTAAAAGGACCAGACCAACGAGATCGTATTTTTCCGGGAAACAGCGTGAGCCGAGAGTTATACAATAGTACTTGATCATTTTGTTCGAAGTGTCGGGAAATGATCTTTTTATCATGATACTCTTTCGTTTTCTCTTTGTATATCTTTGAACTCTCATAGGCTAAATGTCTAATCTCGTCCAGTTCGTTAAGCTGTATGAGCCTTCTTTCGGCAGCTGGTTTAATGTCGAAATTTAATAATTTAATGGCCCAAGCTGCTTTGTGTTCCAGCTCAACTGGTAATGTGACATGATTTTCCATATACAGATGAAATGGGGTGGTTCCTAAAGGGGTTTTGAAGGCAGTCTGGTAGGCCAAGAGTGCATTGTCCAATTTCCTAGACCAATCTTTTCTGGATGTGCCCACAGTCTTTTCTAAGATTTCTTTGATCTGTCGATTTGAGACTTCTACCTGCCCACTCGTCTGCGGGTGGTAGGGTGTAGCAACTCTATGGTGTACTCAGTTCTTATGGAGTAGTCCTTCAAAAACTTTGTTGATGAAATGGGAACCACCGTCACTTATGACTATTCGAGGTATTCCGAATCTCGGGAAGATAATGCTTTTGAAAAGCTTAATAACTACAGATGTGTCGCTCGTTGGGGAAGCTACCGCTTCGACCCACTTTGACACATAGTCAACAGCGACTATGATGTATTTATTTCCGTACGAAGAAGGGACAGGTCCCATGAAATTTATCCCCCAACAGTCAAAGACTTCTACTTCTTGAATAGATTTCTGTTCCATTTCGTGTCTCTTACTGATTTTTCCCCTTCGTTGGCATCTGTTGCATTGTCCTATGAATGCATGAGCATCGCGAAACATGGTTGGCCACCAGAATCCTGCTAGAAGGATTTTTGATACCGTTTTAAAGGTTGCAAAATTCCCAGCATAATCGGATCCATGGCATTGGAATAAAATATTGTGTATTTCAGTATCTGCGACGCAACGTCTATACATCCCGTCAGAGCAGTGTTTGTAGAGATATGGTTCGTCCCAGTGATATCTCCTAACTTCTCTTAGAAATTTATTTCTTGTGTATCCTTTCAACTCTTCGGGTTCTATGTCGGCAGCTAAATAGTTTACTATATAATCTTACCATGGTCTGTCCTTTGAACCATGTCCGACTACATGCACTCCTCGATGCAGACTTTCATCCACGGGCAATTCACGGCCAGGGCACAGCTTGTTGTGCGCGACGTTAACCTTTATATCGAAGGTGAGAGTTTTGGGATTAGTATCCTCGCTCAGAATATTTAAAGTATCGATCGACATACAATCGTCGTTGTCGATCGACCTGGTACTGTCGTAATCGATCGACATTGGATCGTTATCGTCAATTAACAGGTCCTCGGAAGTGAGACATACATTCCTGATAAATGATTCCGTTTGGTAAACGTTTTCAGTTGGTAAGAAATCATCGATAGGGATGTCGTTTTCTATTCTTATCCGGGAAAGATGATCTGCAACTCCATTTTCTAATCCTCTTTTATCTTCTATCTCGATATCGAATTCTTGAAGTAGAAGGATCCATCGCAGGATTTGTGGTTTTGTGTCTTTCTTTTGCATTAAGTATTTAATTGCAGCATGGTCAGTATGGACGATGACTCGCGAACCGACCAGGTATTGACGAAATTTTTCAAACGCATAAACCATGGCTAGCAGTTCGTTTTCAGTTGTTGCGTAATTTCTTTGTGCTTCGTCGAGAGTTTGACTGGCAAAATAAACTGCATGTAGCTTTTTGTCTTTCCTTTGGCCCATAACTGCTCCTACAGCGAAATCACTTGCATTGCACATAATTTCGAAATGAAGATTCCAGTCTGGTGCTTGTACGATGGGGGCATTTATCGAGGCTTTCTTTATTTCCTCAAAAGACTTTACGCAGTCTGGTGTGAAGTCGAATTTAACTTCTTTACAGAGGAGGGAGGTGAGAGGTCTAGCGATTTTGATAAAATCTTGTATGAACCTCCTGTAAAATCCGGCATGTCTGAGAAAACTTCTCACATCTTTTACGTTTGTGGGAGCCGGCAGGCCGGTCATTACCTCAATCTTTGCCCGATCTACTTCTATACCAGCAGCAGACACTTTGTGTCCTAGGACAATTCCATCGTTAACCATAAAGTGGCATTTTTCCCAATTTAGAACGAGATTTTTTTCTTCGCATCTTAACCAAAACTTTACATAGGTTATCGAGACAGTTTTTGAAACTGGATACATATACTGAGAAATCGTCCATGAAGACTTCCATGAAGTCTTCTATCATATCAGAAAAAATCGACATCATGCATCGTTGGAAGGTGGCAGGGGCATTACAAAGACCGAATGGCATTATGCAGTATGCGAATGTTCCATAAGGGCATGTAAAGGTTGTCTTTTCTTGATCGTCAGGATGTATAGGGATTTGGAAAAATCCAGAGTATTCGTAAAAAAAAACAGTAGTATTGGTGATTTGCCAATCTTTCCAACATTTGATCAATGAAAGGTAAAGGGAAGTGATCTTTTCTAGTAGCAGCGTTTAGCTTTCTATAATCGATACACATTCGATGTCCAGTGACGGTTCGCGTGGGAATGAGTTTGTCTTTGTCATTCTTTACCACAGTGATTACGCCCTTTTTTGGTACAACATGCACGGGGCTAACCCAATTGCTATCCGAAATCGGGTAAATGACTCCGGCATCTAGAAGTTTGATTATTTTCTTTTCAACAACTTCTTTCAAGTTCGGGTTCAGTCACCTTTGGTGTTCCACTGACGATTTCGAACCGTCTTCTAGGTAAATCCGGTGCATGCACAGATCTGGAGAAATGCCAGAAATGTCTTCGAGAGAGTACCCGAGGGCATTCCTGTATTTGTGCAGTTTATTTAGTAACAGCGCAAGTTCTCCATTTGTGAGGTTGGCATTCACGAATACTGGGTATGAATCTTTATAGAGAAAGGCATATTTGAGTCCAACGGGCAGCTGTTTTAACTCAATCTTTGGTGCCTTTTCGGGATCCCATTCCTTCGAGGAGGATGGTTGTCGATCGACAGCTTTTAATAGATATCGTTCGACATTGATTTCCGAAGCGTCATCCTCTATGTCATCGACGCTTCCAGTTTCCATACTTGCGTCCATTAATCGTGTGTATTCCTTAGCTCTACTATCGACACTGAAAGTTTCCTCTTCACCAGTTGTGAGTACTTTCTCCAAAGGGTCGTCCGAGCATGAATTTATGAAAGATTCTTCATCCAATTCACAGATTTCGTCCACGTAGGAAGTCTGTTTATCGATCAAGGGTCGTCTCATCAGGTTGTCCATGTCAAAAGTCATCGGAATGTTTCCAATGTTTAGACATATCCTACCCTCCTTGACATCGATTATCGCACCTGCAGTGGCTAGGAATGGTCTACCCAAAATAAGGAGATCCTTTGGTTCATTTTGGTATTTCAATACTACGAAATCCGATGGCACGTGACAGCCATTAATCCTTATTGGCACGTCATCAAGCACTCCCTCAGGTAGTCTAACGGATCTATCGGCCAGAACCAAAGTTATTTTGGTAGGTTTGAACTTGTCGAATCCTAGGGATATTGCGACAGAATGTGGCATGAGGTTCACGCTGGAACCTAGGTCACAAAGGGATCGAGGAAATTTTTTGTTCCGTATATTGCAATCTAAAACATAACTGCCCGGATCGGGTCTCTTGATTGGGATCTTGCCTTGGATTATTGCACTTACTTCCTCTGAAATCATCATGACGTTGCGCTCAGTGGCTGGGAAGCTGTTGGATACCATATATTTTACATATTTTTTTATTGAAGGTGATACTTTTATCGCATCACTCAATGGGATTTCCAACGTGATCTTATTGAATGCTTTCTTGCGGATCGCTTTTTCTAGCTTTCTTTCTATACACTCTTTCTACTGCTAGTTCAGCAGGAGTTGGGAGTCGATCGACATTGTTTCCAGAGTGTCGATCGATATTCACTGTGGTTTGTCGATCGACGTTTGTTCTTTCTTGTCGATCGATTTCGGCATCCTCTTCCATTTCTCCTTCTTCTTCTTCGAGGTCGATGGCCTCTTCCTCAGTGTTGGGCCGCTCTTTTTCTCGAGGTACTTTTGACTCGGTACTGGGATTATCGAGGATTATAGGGCGCAACCTACTTTCATCGGTTTCCTCAACTACAACATGTTTCTCTGTGTTGTTGATTTCTATTACCCTCGGAATGAGGTGTTTTCTGCTTCTCAATAATACGACATTAACTTGACATTTTGGGTTCGCGTTAGTCCGCCCAGGGAGACGTCATGTCTCTCTTTTGTTGGCGGTTGCGTTTTCCACGACCCGACTGTCCAGTCTCTTAATGTGTTCACTTAAAGCGTCAAACTTCCTCGTCAGCTCACTGAAGATTAAGTCTATCTTTCCGTTCAGATCAGTGGCCAACTTGCGATTTCCTGTGAAAGCTTGGTTTAGCCTATATTTCGCTCTGCCTTGGCGTGATCCAACAGTAGCATCGTAATTTTGGGTTAAGCTATCGGGGTTAGGGTAATTATTTTTCAAGGTTTGGCTATCTACGAAATCTATTTGCTGCTCTAGTTCAGACAGGGTGTCATCATCAATTTGGTAAATCCCAAATTGGTTCTGTCCCTCAAGAGCAGGATGGGGCGAGTTTAGATGTTCTTCAATTTCGAGTAAAGGTTACTCATCAACTGGGTCGGCTTTCCTGCCTAACTCTACGTCCATCATTTCGTAGGATCTACCCGTAGCTATATTTTTGATTAAACGCTTCGCTTCTTCAGGGTTTCTGGTACTGAAGTTTTCTTCACTGGCTGTGTCAAGCGTGATCTGGTAATGAAGGTTAATACCTCCGTAAAAGGTATTAATGAGTTGCGGCTCTGAATAGCCATGGTGGGGGCATTCAAATTGGTAGCTTTTGAATCTCTCCCATGCATTTCTGAATGATTCCCGTGGACCTAGGCGGAATGTGGAGATTTTCTTCCTTACATCCCAGTAGTGCATCTCATCGAAGAATTGATTTATAAAAGCACTTCTTATCTCCTTCCAACAGGTCAGAGATCCTGTTGGTATTTGGTCTAGCCATTTTCTGGCGTCGCCTTCTAAGGAAAATTGAAAGAGTTTACAAACGATTGTACTCATCATTCATCAATTCTTCTAGATACTCGATGTGATCGTGCGGTCGCTCTGAGACGGTCCCACGGAAAGGGTTTTGACGTACCATAATAAAGTATTCGAGACTGATCCAGAATTTCCTGGTATCATCTTTTGGTAGTCTAATTGCGGACCTATTGGAATAGGTCCTTCCAGGGTTTAAGTAGTCTTGCAAAGGCAATTTCCATTCAGTATCTCTTTCTGAGACAGATTTAATTTGAACAGGGATTTCAGTCCCCTATTCATTCATAATTTGGTTATTTGCGTTGCTTAGTTGAACTTTATGTTTTCTTAGGACTACTCTTTCATCACCATCATCGGTAAGAGAATACTTACCTGCTTCCGGCAGGGTGCTGTCGATCGATGTTTGATGTGCGTCGTCGATCGATATTTCCGTCGACTTGTCGCTCGATATCTCTGTCGATATGTCGACCGATATTGCTGTCGCTTCGTCGATCGATGTCTGGCCGAAATCCATGTCTTCCATCTTGAAGCTCCTGTGTCAGCAGGAAAAGAAAGAAAACTTTTGGCAATTTTAGTAACAAAATCTAGATTAAATTCTAAATTTAATCTAATGGTAATAAGAAAGAGTCCCCAGCAACTGTGCCAAATTTGATATCACTCAAATTATCCTAAGGAGTGAATTACTCTCTCAAATAAGAGGTTCGGATGTAGTACTTAGGGATCGAATCCACAGAGACTCTAGGATTACACAATAGATTATGGTCTTGAAATAAATCTAGATTGAATGGTTTATGGGTTTTAAAGTAGTAAATTAGTTGGTGAGCAAGTTATTGCTCGATTGATTTGTTTTGAGGTTGTTAACAGTTGGGTGAAATAGCTAGATTAAGGTATATTCTCAGGTATGATAAATAATACTTAATTTGGGAAATTAGGAATTTATTAATATAAATTATTCTTGAATTCAAACTAAGGTATAATCTGTTTGATTATCTAATCTGGAACTCGGACCTCAACATTCGTTATTCTGGTGGCGAGAAAGTGTCGATTGATAATTCTTTGTGAATATCGATCGATACACCTTTCAAAATATCGATCGACATGGCTATCGCTGTGTCGATCGATACTTCTTCCAGAAAGCTTTACGGATGGGTTTGATTTGTATTCTCTAACTCACAAGACCAACTCTCGTCTGTATCTAGTCAGTTAGATCATTCTAGTTATTTTCAGGTATTGACTCAAGCAATGGCTTGATTCCAATTAATCCTAAGATCTAAGTTTAAAGGGTGATCAATCCTAAACTTAGCTTTAAGCATAACTAGATGATTGAACTGTATTTCTAAACATCCTTATAATTGTTGTATCAGTATTACATTTATCAACCTATTTGAGAAACCAAAATCTAACAGCAAGGACTACTAAGACATATTCGTAAAACTCATAGTTATGATGGTCTGAATAATACTTAGATAAATAATTGTAAAAGTAAACAGATATATGAAAACAAGGGAGTTCAAGATCTTCTCTGTGTTTGCAGTAGATGATCTATCTCTCCAACTAAGCTCTCCTCTTTCAATGGTGGCTTCTTTCCTTCTCCAAACTAAGTCTAAAAAGGTCTCTAGGCAAGTCTGCCTCTAAAATAATACAAAACCCAAATAAATAGCCTAACAGGCGGCCAGGGACTAATGATGTAATTATTGAGACTTTTGTGAAACTTGAAATCTTCTAATTATTAAGAGGGACTCGACATCGATCGATATTTGGTGGTGACTATCGGTCGATACTGAGCTACGACCATCGACCATCTCTTGCTTCCAGCGCAGCTCAAAAGATCTCCAAAAAGCTCCAAATGCATCATTTTCTTCCAGATGGTACATGAACCTGTAATTGCTCTAAACAGACTCTATATAGTAATAATATATCTTAAAACATTCATAAACCATGGTTAAAAATGGGTAAAATCCATGGTCAATCAACGCGCCACAAAGAGGACGCCACACGAGGGAGCGAACTTCGAGGCTTCATCATGGCCGTTCTCTTTCTCGCCAAGAACGGGGATCTGAAGACTCTAGGGGATCTAGAATTTGGTCCGGGATCTTCGATAATCTCTCACGTGATTTCCAAGCCTGCTTCTACGCATCAACACATAAGCTCCTCCTCAGACGCCATCAGAAGCCCAAAGCGTCTCCATCTTCGACAAGAAATCAGCGGTTGAATAGCGCCAGACCCCGGTCTAGAGTGAGGGAACTGGTCCTCCCCCGGGTCAGAGTGTTGTTCCGGCCTGAGTGGAACCCGGGATCGCAGGATTACTGGAGTGATGTCCTGCCTAGGGGAAGCATGCTGAGAATGAGCAACTCCGGTTGACTTGAGTGCACAGGTTATTCCCCGAGTTCGATGACGAAATCGAGCAATAAGGGGCAAATTGTTAGGGGAAAATACTCAGGTATTGAATTCCTCCATAACCAAGGATGGACACCGGCCTCTGGATCCCCGCTAGGAGGTTCCCCGGTTCCCTGCTATGAAGTACTCCGGGTCCGGTCCCCGTGACAGCCCTCTTCCCCCGGGAAAAAGGAAGGCTTCCGATAAGGAGAACCTTCCATATTTCTGAATATGGACTTAACCTACTCCAACCGACTAAGGCCCGCCTTAAGAAGACTATATAAAGGGAACTGTGGGGACCAAAATTCACACCGTTGATTTCAGTTCAAATTAGGAAAGTTTGGAAAACCCTAATTTCTCAGAGGTCTCGGATATCTGCTAAACCACACTCCAAGCAATCAGAACACGAAAGTAAAGACGAAAAGAAATAAGAAATCGTAAGAAAGAGAAAAAGGAGTCTTATTTCGAATTCGTGTATGAGTGTTACAACAAGGTAGAAGCCTTGGCTATGAGAGCTGTCGGCGAGATTACTAGTTCTAACAACCTAAGACTGCAAAACCTAGTTGAGTCGCAGCTCGAAATAACAAAAACGGAAAGTTGCCTAAATGCTCTTAGTGCTAAGTTTGCTCTGAAAAACTTCTCTCCTTGTGCATCTCGCCAAGAACTCCTTATATACTCCCTCCAAGTTTGGTTTAAGCTTCCCTGTTATGCCCTTTGGCCGACTTTAGCATCTTTCGGAAATATTCCATTTTCCTCGATCTTCGTAATTATCTTGGGAAACTTAACATTTATCTTCAGAAATTTAACATTTATCCTTGCGGATATAATATAAACCGCCGTAGTACTGATGGGCTTTTATCGAATAAAATCGTAAGTGGGCTCTTAGTACCGTTTTAGGCCTCTTTGGGCCGTTTTTGGACTTAGAGCATTTATTACGATTTTCGTATAAGTTACCGTAGATTTATTGTAATGTCTCGACGACAACTCCACTTAGGATGGAGTAAGGGACCGTATAGTCATAGTTCATAAGAGGCCGTATCGAGGTTTAGACGAGAGTGCATGAATTGGTGTCGTCCCGACAGTTTCGGGTTGGATCGGCGTTTTGGGACAGACCACTCAACGATCGCAAGTGGTTCGATGGTCGGACCACTCGACGATGGTCGAGTGGCCTGCTTGGGTCGACCACTCCACGATCGTCGAGTGGTTCGATGGTCAGACCACTCGACGATCAACGAGTGGCCTGCTTGGGCCGACCATGTGACGATCGTCGAGTGGCCTGCTCGAGCCGACCACTCGACGATCTTTAAGTGGTTCGATGCTCGGACCACTCGATGACCGTCGAGCGGTCTGTGAGTTCGGTCTGGTTGCTCCGAGCACGTTTTTAGATGACTGATCGTTTCGGTGTTTCAGATAAGTCTTTCCAAGTATTTAAAAATCGAAATCTTTATGAAAACTTTCCCAAAATAGTATCCTTAACCATCGATTTAGAGATAACCATTTTTGACCCCAACAGTTAGCCCCCCAACCTGCAAACTTCGGAGACGATTCTTGCGGGCGAGTTGCGTATTTTTAAGAAATCAGAATCTATGGTTAGGGTTGTATGCTTTATTAATTTTGAATGGATGCTTCCTGTTCATGTTTCTATATGTAGTGAGCTCTCATCCTTCATTTTCTTCACACCTTCACCTCTCTCTTGATTCTCTCTGACTTCTCTCTTAAGCTTCCATTCTCAAGATGTCCTCTTCCCAAGGCGAAAAGAAAGAATGCGACGTTGAGATGAGCGACGCCGCCCCTCTGGCCACCACGCCGGACCCTCTTCCTTCCGACGGTGCTATGGCCGGCTTCCTTTCTTTCAGAGATAAGGTGGCGCGGCGCAATGCTAAGAAGGGGTCTGACGTCGAGATTATGTTGCTTCCTGCCCCAATTGTTGTCTCAACGTCCAGGTTTTACCGAGAGCCAAAGGTCAGGTAGGAGCGGACGCTCTGGCGCAACCTTCTGGTTCGTCTACGACGCCGGTGCCGACGGATGATAAGGAGCATGCCACCGAGTCGATGCCTCCTCCTCCGGCTAGAAGAGGGATTGTTCTGGCTCTACGTGCTCCCAGTGCTACTCCGGTTGCTCCTCCGAAAGGTCGGAAGAGGAGATGCACCAGGCGCAACAATGGGGAATCTTCTCAACAAGGAGGATCGAGTCTAACGTCGGGATACCGCGCAAAGGTACGTTTTTACCACCCTTCTCTCTTTTTTTTAACGAGGTGTAAAAGTTTTTAAATTCTTATGTTTCCTTTGTACAGTTTGCTCTTTGATCGACGAGCTGATTAGCGAGTGTGGGTCGAAAAGCTGAGCACCTTTCGAAAGAGTTGTCGGAGTCGCAAGAGAAGTCTTCTTAACTTGAAGCTAAGCTGACGGACATCGAGGATACTCATTCTGCTGAAGTGTCCCAGCTAGAGGCTCAGATTGGGGGTCTTGGGCGTGATCTTGGGAAAACTGTGAGTTCTCTACTTAAGGAGAAGCAAGCTCGGAAAGCTAAGTCTTCTGAGGTTCGTCACCTTCAGAATCAAATCCAGAGCGGAGGGGGATCGAAGAGTAGTGATGCCGAGATGGCCGCTGACGTTCTCCGTGCTGAGTTTCAAACCCGTTTGGCGAAGATTGCCGTTTTCCTCGATTCCTTGGTGACCGTTCATGACAGGGACCTGGCCCTAGCAAATGTCGATGGTAGCATCAGCCAGGCTCAGTTGTTTAAGAACGAGGAGATTTTGTCTCCGTTGGACGAAGAGGCTAGACTGTTGGTTTGCAAGGAGGAGCTTGCTACTGTCGACGGGGACTTTAGGTTGTTCCTTACTGCCGCAAAGTTGGAATGTGGCTCCTTTCCGTGTCCGGGTGAACCCGAAGGACAGGATCCAGCAGTTGGAGAGGATGAGGGCGGAGCGGTTCCGAGTTTGGACGAGGTGGTGGTTGAAGGTGAGGTGTAAGAGCCCAAAGACGATCATGGTTTGCAGTTTCTTTCGAGAGAGAAGTTTTTTTTATGTATTTGTTGTTTTTGCGTTTCTCTCGGCCGAGTGTGGGCGTTTTAATGTTTTTTGGACTGGCCGCTTATGGCTTCGAATCCCTGCCGCTTTTGCGGCTTTTAAAATGAATCGAAGTTTATGTAGTTTGAAGTGCGGGTTTTTATTCGTGCGAATGTAGAGGGAAGAGTATGAGTTGTCATCTCGTATCAAACTCTTTTTGTTGGATCGTTGTATTCGACGCTCGTTCTAGATGACAATATTCGAAGAATTAAAAAATTTCAAGAGAGATAGAATAGGACGAAGAGACATGGTTTAGGATCTCGTATCACTTTTGGATATCATGCCTTTGAGATGTTAGAGACATGTGTGCTGGGTTTAGGGTAAGACCTTTACTCCTGCTTCTAGGGGGTGCGACGACTAATCCTACTTACGTATCCCATTTCAGTTTCATCCTGATTCCAGACCGGTTTAAAGTCCGCGATAGGTTCTTGTCTTATATGACTTGTATGGTTGGAACCGAGCATCTCTCCAAGGGCAATTTTTAAGCCTCCTCGAAGTGCTGACCAAAAATTCTGAATTTCTTTTATAGCGCTATTATCCTTGTGTCGGATGTACGAGAGTCATCTCTACGAGAAGGCTAAGTCTGTTTAGGACGTTGAGAGTTTGATGTGATCAGAATCGAACTTGATGGTAGGTTTTACCGTTAAAATCTTCGCGAAGGGTACGTGTTAGAGCAGTTGTTAATGTGTATTGTAGTTGTGATGAAGGTTTCAGGATGTCTTTTTGAAAAATAGTTTCCCTAGGCGTTTGCGACGTCTCGCGGCGCGTAGGGATTGTATTTTTGCAAGTGTTGTGCTTCGTAACTAATGAATTTGCGGGCTTTGAAGAATTGGATATTGTTTTTCGGCCAAGCGTGATTGTACGATTTTGCTAGATTAGGTGTTGTATTTTGTTTAGAGAAGTTTTTAAAATATCGAGAGTTGGACCAGATATTTATTTTAAAACTTTAGAGTATACGAGTATACGTACCCACTCCCCCCCCTTTTTTAGAGAGGGGGACAGCTGAATATGTCTATCGATAAATTGCCTACATTCCCCTTTCGGAGATCAAGCCGTCTCGTAGTTCGGTGATTGTTTTTAGTGATAGTATTTTTGAGAGCATTGCGTTCCAAGTTCCCGGAATTTTTACGCCCTGCATATTAGCTCTTTGATACGATCCTGGGCGGACTACTTTTATGACATTGTAGGGTCCCTCCCAGTTAGCTCCAAGTTTTCCCGCGTTTTGTTCTGTGGTGTTTTGGAATACTTTTCGTAAGACCAACTCTCCTTCGTTGAATTTGCGGTTTCGAACGTTCGAGTTGTAGTATTGTGCTGCTGCGTGTTGATAATACTGAATTCGAACAAGAGCCTGGTCTCGGCGTTCGTTGATGAGGTCGAGATTATTTAGCATCATTGCGTTATTTTGTTCTTCCCGTTCGGGTAACAACCTTCTTTGTAACACGGGGAACTCAACCTCTGCGGGAATCATGCATTATGTCCCGTATACAAGGGCGAAGGGTATTTCTCCCGTCGCTCGTCTTGGGGTTGTACGGTGTGACCAAAGTACTCCTTTGAGTTCTTCTGCCCATCGTCCCTTTTTAGCGTCGAGACGTTTCTTAAGTCCGTCCTGGACGGTTTTGTTGATTGTTTCGGCCTGTCCGTTACATTGTGGATACCTGGGAGACGATTTGTTTAATCGTATCTTCCATTTTTTGTACAATGTCTCGAACCGGGTAGAGATGAATTGAGATCCGTTATCCGTCATGATTTCGCAAGGGACTCCGTGTCTGCAGATAATATTTTTCCATACGAAGTTTTCAACCTGGACGTCTTTGATTCTGGCATAAGATTCCGCCTCTACCCATTTTGAGAAAAAGTCAGTGAGGACCAGGAGGAAACTGTTGGGGAAAAATACTCAGGTGTTGAATTCCTCCAAACTCCAGGCAGGACAGCGGCCTCTGGATCCTCGGTGGAAGGAACCCCGGTTCCCAGGATCCCCGCTGGAAGGAACCCCGGTTCCCCGCCATGGAATTTTCTGGGTCCGGTCCCAGGATCGCCCCCTTCCCCCGGGAAATGGAAAACTTCCGATAAGGAGAACCTTCCATATTTCCGAATATGGAAGAGTTTAACCTACTCCAACCGACTAAGGCCCGCCTTAGGAAGACTACATAAAGGGAACCTAAACCCTAAAGCAAGAGATCGACACTTCGAGACTTAGAGATTAGAGCTAGGCGGCTAGAACTAGGGTTCTTACTCAAAACTGTTGTAGTTCCAGCTCTTTGATCTAATAAAATGTCTCTTTCTACTTTCTTACTTGCAAATCAATACAAATACCAGCCTTGTCCATCGTTCTGTGGTACTCACAAAGATCCTACACAAAAATCTCCTAACAGAAACATTTCTGTTTCGAATTGTGAAAAGGACTTACGATATCCATTGACCACCGCATGAAAGGATACGGGGACGTGATGGAGGAAAGAACCCCTGCAGGTTGACGGATGGTAGGTGCGTGCCTCTGGCATTTCTCGCATTTCTTCGCGAATTTTTTCCCAATCCCCAATCATCGTTGGCCAGTAATAACCGTGGCGTTTGATTTTGACTGCGAGTGACCTGCCGCCGGAGTGGTTTCCGCAGGATCCCGAGTGAACCTCTAACTGCCATAACTTTTCGGGCCTTCTCACCCTTCAAGCATGTCATGAGTGGACCCAAAAATCTCCATTTGTAAATTTCTCCGTCAACCGTGACATATCTCGCTGCCAAGGTTCTAACTTTTCGTGCTGCCCATTTTTCGGCGGGCAGCTTTCCGTCAATGATGTAAGCACGAATTGTTTCCAGTCATGGTTTGTCGCAGCCATATTCAATCTGCTCTGTGTTTTGTTCGGGTTGGTCCTCGTTCTCATCCGGTTCGCGGATGAGGTTCGCGATGATCGGTGGTCTGATGCTCGGATGTTCGATGAACTCGACTGGTATCACTCTCTTGAGGCCTGGATCCGAACTCGACGCTAGAGCTGCCAAAGCATCGGCCTGGACATTTTCAAATCGCGGGATTCACGTAAGGGCAAACTGATTGAACTCATGGGCCAAATCCTGGATGAGCTTGAGGTACGCATCCATTCTTTCGTCTCTTGCCTCGTACTCCCCGCTGTATTGGTTTGCGACTAGCTGGGAATCGTAATAAGCATGGATATTGCGTATTTTTAGTCCATGAGCGAGTCGCATTCCTGCAATGAGGTCTTCGTACTCTGCTTCATTATTGGAGGCATGAAAATCTGACAGGAACGATTGTTCCAGGATTTCTCCAGCGGGAGAGGTAAGTCGGATCCCAATCCCCGAACCTTGCTTGGATGAGGATCCGTCGACATGAAGGAGCCAAGTCGAATTTGGTTCCTGATTCGTCATATATCCCGCTGGTAATTCAACCAAGAAGTCTGCAAGCACTTGGGATTTTGCGCCCGTCTTTTGGCGGTACTCAACATCATACTCGCTTAGCTCGATTGCCCATTTTGCAAGTATGCCTAATTGGCTAGGACTGTGCAAGATCGTTCGTAAGGCAAACGTGGTGTGGATGATGATAGTGTGGGATTGGAAGTATGGTCTTAACTTTCTACCTGACGTTACCAAGGCGAATGCTAGTTTTTTCATTAAGGGATATCGCGTTTCGGCGTTCCATAACATCTTGCTTATGTAAAAGATCGGCTTCTGTTCGCCGCGTTCTTCTCTGATTAGGACGCTGCTCACTGCTGTTGTCGATACCGCTATATATAAAAATAGAGGTTATCCTTCTACTGGTTTCGCGAGAATTGGAGAAGTGGCCAGATAATGCTTCAGCTGTTGGAAAGCTTTTTCGCATTCTTCAGTCCACTCGAACTTCTTGTTCTCTTTCAGAGTATCGTAGAACGGCATACATTTATCCATTGTCCGCGAGATAAATCGATTGAGTGCCGTGACCCTACCAATCAACCATTGGACTTCGCGTTTAGTCCGCGGGGAAGCCATTTTGATTAGTGCGTTAATTTGTTTTGGGTTAGCTTCGATCCCACGGCAAGTGACGAGATATCCAAGAAATTCCCCCGATGCTAATGCGAACCTGTATTTGGCCGGGTTTAATTTCATGTTATGCGAATTTAACCTTTTGAAACATTCTTTGAGGTGGACGACGTGGTCTTGTTCGTTTTGAAATTTTACGAGCATATCGTCGATGTACACCTCCATTGTTTTCCGAGTTGTTCAGAGAACATGCGGTTTAAGAGTCGTTGATATGTCGCCCCCGCGTTCTTAAGACTGAACGGCATTACCTTGTAGCAATATGTACCCCGATCTGTGATAAACACGGTTTTTTCGCGGTCGTCAGGATTCATCATGTTTTGATTGTATCCAGAGAAGGCGTCCATAAAAGATAGGAGTTTGTTCCCTGCCGTGGCCTCCACCAATCGATCAAGTCATAATGTAGTTCGATTATTTTCCCAGGGATAGGGTTTGTTGTTCGATTGTTTGTGTACGTAGGTACGTCTGTCGTTAATTTTGGCTGCCTGCTTAAGGGTGTTGCTCGATGTCCTTAAAGCTCGCGAGGTAGCATGTCCTGGAGTTCTTCTGGCTTCCTCTGATAGTTTTGACTCCTTTCGAGGTTGGAAATTTCAGGCATTGGTGATATGTCGAGGGGACTGCCTTCATGCTGTATAGCCAAGGTCTCCCAAGGATTGCGTTGAATGGGGCTGGACGGTCTATCACGATGAATTCTACGATTTTTCTGATTTCTCCCGCGGTTACCTCGAGCTCGATCGATCCGAGAGAATAGGTGGTCTCTCCTGCGAAGCCGATGAGGGGAGTTCGCTCTTGCTTTAGGAGTACTTAAGTGAATCCCATTTTTTTAAACGCCTCGTAGAAGAGGACATCGGCCGAGCTTCCGGGTCGATAATTACTCGGGATAGTTTGCAGCCACCGACGTCGATTCGTGTCGATTCGTATCACGAGACCGTCGTCGTGTGGTTTATCGAGGTCTCCGGTTTCGTTTTCGTTTTCGTTGAAGGTGATTTCGTGATCGGGACCTGACAGGGGCTCTCTAATTCCTACGTTGTTTTCTGCTCTCCGTTGGTATGCTTTGATTGAGTTGACCGAATTGCAGAACTTAGAGCCTCCGTCACCTCTTAGTAAGTGCTGGTCGGTAGTGAATCTGCCCCCTAGACAGATTGCGATTGAGGGTATGCATTCTGTCTTTTTTCTGAATCGGTTTCTCCAGCAGCTCGCGAATCTTGTTCATTTTGCTCTTTCGCTTGAAGTTAGAGATATTTACATCAGGAGGCTTTGGGTTTGGGTTGTATGGAGTGACACGGGGAGGGGGAGTGACTTCGTCGGGATTTTCCAATGTGTGGATTGCTACCGAGATCTCGAAGCGGATTTTTCCTTCGGTTTGGCTCTTGATTTCATCGGTTGTGTTGCTGTTCTGCCCCCATGAAATCATGTCAACTCTTTTCTTCGGGGCTGGGGGCGGAGAG
>NC_027750.1:45402060-45440779 GCF_000695525.1 Brassica oleracea var. oleracea
TCTAGTTTCCGCTGATAAATACGGAAGTTTTGAAGATAATTGGAAGATCGGGAAAAATGGAATATCTTCATTTTTATGCTATGACGGCTTAAGGGAAGGAGAGTAAAAGCGTAAACCGACCTTGGAGCTAGTATATAAGGAGTCCTAGGCGAGGAGCATGGAGAGAGGACTTTTCAGAGCAAACTTAGCACTTAGAGCAATTTAGGCAATGTTCCGTTTTTGTTATTTCGAGCTGCGACTCAATTAGGTTTAGCCGTCTTAGGGCTGCTAGAACTAGGAATCTCGCAGACAGCTCTCGAGCCCAGGCTTATAACTTGTTGTAAACGCTCATACGCAGATTCGGAATAAGATCTACTTTGCTCTTTTTTTCGATTTCTTATTCTTATCGTTGTTATTCTCGTGTTCTGATTGCTTGGCGTGTGGTAATTATCAGATATCCGGGTCATCTGGGAAATTAGGGTTTTCTTAGTTTCCTTATTTAAACGGAAATAGACAGTGCGAATTTCGGTTCCAACAATTAGTCGCTGGGCGACCACCAGATACTGGATCATGCTTTCGTCTTTTTCTTGGTACTCCCCTTGTACCTGGTTGATTATCAGCTGGGAGTCGCCGAAGACCTTGATGTTCTCTGCCCCCGTTTGATGGGCGAGGGTTAGGCATGCGATTAGGGCCTCATACTCGCTTTCGTTGTTGGTTGCTTTGATGTTGCATCTCACTGCCCTTGAGGCTGTGTTCCCTCTTGGCTAGGTAAGCACTATCCCTACTCCAGCTCCTCTGACGTTGCTGGATCCATCAACGTGTAGGATCCATTCTCCCTCTTCCTTACTTTCGCCTCGGAGGCGTACGTCCTGCTCCAGAGCTGGGAGCAAGGCAGGGGAGAATACAGCCACGAAGTCTGCTAGGACCTGTGACTTTATAGATGTGGCGGGTCAAAATATTACATCGTACTCCCCTAGTTCCACGGCCCATTTGGCTAGGCGTCCAGAGACTTCTGGTTTATGGAGGACCAACTTTACAGGGAAGGAGGTAACAACCACGATTGGATGAGCCTGGAAGTAGGGTCGGAGCTTACGAGCACCGACTATCAGGGCTAAGGCCATCTTTTCTAGGTGGCTATAGCTGGTCTCCGCGTCTAGGAGAGCCTTGCTTACGTAATAGATTGGTAGCTGCTCGTTTTCCTCCTCGCAAACTAAGACGGCGCTCACGGTGTGTTCGGAGACCGCTAGATATAGCAGCAGGACTTCACCAAGTAGTGGCTTGGACATGAGAGGAGGAGTGGTTAGATACGATTTTAGCTCTTGGAGAGCGGATTCACATTCTCCCGTCCACTGGAAATCCTTCGGATTCTTGAGAGTTCTGAAAAAGGCGTGAGATTTGTCAAAGAGTCTGGAGATGAACCTGCTCAAGGCTGCCATCCTTCCCGTTGGCTTTTGAACCTCCTTGACATTCTTCGGGGAAGGGAATGAATGAATGGCCCTGATTTGCTCCGGGTTGGCCTCGATGCCCCGGTGGGTTACGATGTACCCGAGGAACTTGCCAGAGCTGACCCCAAATGAGCATTTAGCCGGATTGAGCTTCATGTTATATTTCCTGAGTGTGGAGAAGGCTTGCTGCAGGTGAGATATGTGGTCTTCCGCTTCCAGGGATTTGACCAGCATGTCATCGATGTGGACCTCCATGGTTCTCCCGATTTGGTCCGCGAACATCATGTTGACCAGCCGTTGATAGGGCGATCCTGCATTCTTTAGGCCGAAGGGCATGACCTTGTAGCAGTAAATCCCTCTGGACGTCATGAAGGATATTTTCTCCTGGTCTTCCGGATGCATAAGTATCTTATTGTAGCCGAAGAACGCGTCCATGAAGCTCATCAACTGGGGCCCCGCGGTGGCGTCAACCAGCTTGTCGATATGAGGTAGCGGGAAGGGGTCCTTTGGACAGGACTTGTTGAGGTCCGTGAAATTGATGCAGACTCTCCACTTCTCGTTCTTTTTCTTGACCACGACGACGTTGGCTAGCCATTCCGGGTACTGCACCTCATGAATGAACCCCGCACCGAGCAGACTCTTGACTTCATCGTTGATGATCGTGTCTCTCTCGGGGGCAAACTTCCGTCTCTTTTGTCTGATGGGTTGATGTAGGGGATCCACCTGCAGCTTGTGCATGATGATCTCCGGATCGAGCCCAGGCATATCTAAGTGGGACCAAGCGAAGCAGTTAGAGTTAGACCTGAGGAAGTCTACCATTCTTCTTCTCAATCCTTCCGTTAGTTTGGAACAGATCTTGAAATGTCGGGTCTGATCTCCTTTGGTTAATGGCACCTCATCCATTTCATCTACCTCTGGTTCCTCGGTGTGACGAGCCGGAGGTTTGTTCTGTAATTCCTATAAGACCTTGGTCTTTCCCTTCAGAGTGGTCTGATAGCAGGAGCTGGAATATTCCTGATCTCCTCTGATCGCCTTTATGCCCCAGGGTGTAGGAAATTTCACCATTTGGTGAAGAGTCGAGGGGACGGCCCACATTTCGTGAATCCAAGGCCGTCCTAGAATCATGTTGTAAGACGAGTCGCAGTCAACCACGAGGAACTTGATTGACATGTTGATTCCTTCGGCGTATACGGGGAGGGTTATCTCGCCGGCGTTTGTTTGACTTCCCCGCTGAAACCTATAAGAGGGTTTACCCTCCGAGTTAGAGCACCTTCCTCCAGCCCTAGGTCCTGTATGCGGCCTGGAAGATGATGTTGCCGGAGCTTCCATTATCTACCAGTATCCTTTTTACCATGCAGTTCGCTACAGTGAGTGAGATAACCAGGGCGTCATGATGCGGAGTGAGGACTTTTCTCCTGCTCCTTGGCTGCCTCTAGGCCGTGATTGGCGTTCCAAGTGCTTTTCTTTGCAGCTGCATGGCTTATGTCGCTAATTTCTGAACCGCCCGAAATGACATGTATCACTCGGTCCTGTCGCGGTGGCGAGACGGGGGCAGCTTCAGTGGGCTTACCCGTTGTCTCCTTGCTTAGATGGCTCTTGGCCTTATCGGAAAGGAAATCCTTGAGGTGCCCTTTCCTAAGAAGTTCGTAGACCTCGATCTTTAGTGCGATGCAGTCCTCCGTTTTGTGACCGTGGTCTCGATGGAAGTCGCACCAGAAGCCAGGGTTCCGGAAAGAGTCGGGAGCTTTCATCTTCTGAGGCCACTTGACCTGCTGGCACATCTGCCTCAGAACATTGACCAGCTCCGGCCTTGAGACGGAGAGGTGAGAGATGTCTGGCCACGTGGACACTGTCATCCCTTCTGCCTTCTCGATCGGCCGGTTCTGGTACCTGCCCCGGTTTTGATTTCTGGAGTACCTAGCTGATCTCTGAGAGGGTTTCTCGTCTTTCTCAGTTCGGTCTGGTCTGATCGTCTTGAGATCAGGCTTTTGCTGCGCTTTGGCCCGGCTGGCGACGTCTTCCTCCCATTTGACATGTGCCCAGGCTCGAGATAAGACGTCTTCCATGGTTTTGCACTGATATTTGGTCAGCTCCTTGTACAGGTCTCCGTCGGGGAGCAGACCTCTCTTGAAATCGGAGATAGTAGTCGGGATACTGCATTCGAGGATAGCCACCTTCTCTTGATTAAAGCGGGCTATGTAGCCTCGCAGGGGTTCTGCTCGGTGCTGGAGGATTTCTTAGAGGATGTCAGAAGCTTTATCCAGGTCCCTGCTGCTGGCGAATTGCTCCACGAATTTGTCGCTGAGAACCGCGAAGGAGGCTATGGACCGGTGATATACCACTGCAGAGCGGGTCCGGTCAGGGTGGAGCCAAAACCTTTGCACATGGTAGCTTCGCGTGACCCCTTTGGGAGTGCTACGGCGAGCATCCTTTGTCTGTATTGGGCGACGTGGTCATCCGGATCAGTGGTGCCGTCGTACGCCTTTACGTTGGGGAAAGAGAACTTCCTGGGCATCTCGATCAAGGTGATCTTATCCGTGAAAGGAGTATCGGTGTAGGAGTCGGGGTTACTCTTCCGGATGGGGAGGGGGAGCTACCCTCGGGAGTCTCTCTACCATGGAGTGCATGACGTCGAGCCTATCGGAGAACTTCTGGTGAAGGTGAGCGATCATAGGAGACTCCGTTCTCGCTGCTCCGTCTGATGCTTCCTTATCAGGATCGGGCTCCGAGTCGCTGTCCTCCATGTCGTAGGTCTGAGCATCGTTGTCCTTTTCTCACGTAGATGCGTCTCCTCCCGGCCCCCTTAGTTGGAAGGTTCGCGCCTGTCCCGGAGTTGGGTGTTTCCAGAGTCGGCATAGGACGAACCTGAGTCCAGAATTGACGCTTCTTGTTGCTTGCCGCGTTAAGGGCTTGGTTCTCGTCTCAGAGTGTAAGATTCTCCGATTCGAGCTGGCTGAGCTTCTCGGCGCTCTGCTCTACTTTCTTGGAGTGCTCGTTGAGCTTTTCCTTCAGGATCTGGAACTTCGAGGAAAGCTCGGGATTGGTCTCTTCCCGAGTTCGATGCAACCCGGTTACTTGACCTTGCAGATCGTTCATTTGCCTCTGGAGTTCGGCTTCTCTATGGGTAGCTCGTCATGCTCGTCCACCGCCATTATCACGTAGTTTAGATTACTCCCCTCCTTCTAACGCCAAACTGTTAGGGGATTTTTTGTGTAGGATCTTTGTGAGTACCACGGAACGATGGACAAGGCTAGTAGTTGTATTAATTTCGTGAGTATTAGAGAGAAGTAGACTTGAAGAGATGTTTTTATTAGATCAAAGAGCTAGAACTACAACAGTTTTAAGTAAGAACCCTAGTTCTAGCCGCCTAGCTCTAATCTCTAAGTCTCGAAGTGTCCATCCTCTGCTTTAGGGTTTAGGTTCCCTTTATATAGTCTTCCTAAGGCGGGCCTTAGTCGGTTGGAGTAGGTTAAACTCTTCCATATTCGGAAATATGGAAGGTTCTCCTTATCGGAAGTTTTCCATTTCCCGGAGGAAGGGGGCGATCCTGGGACCGGGCCCGGAAAACTCCATAGCGAGGAACCGGGGTTCCTTCTAGTGGGGATCCAGAGGCCGGTGTCCTGCCTGGGGTCTGGAGGAATTCAATACCTGAGTATTTTTCCCCAACACTAACGTCACCAGGGCCCGAGTTAACTATATATATTATATCATGTTTCGGTTTGTTAAACCCTGGTTTAAATCGATGTTGAGTTGGTGATGAGCTAGTAATTAGCATAATGCTAGTTATCTTGCTATCGTTTACCGCTGCATATTTCTGATATTGCTTTGTTATTGAATTGTGCTAATAGGTGAACCTCTCGCTTTAGATTGTTTGGGGTGCGATAGCGAGGGGTTGTATTTGTTAGTTGGGGATTGTAACTCGCTGAGTAATGCTAGATTCCTCACTTCTCACTCGTTGTTGTTTCAGGTGACCAGTAGCAAGCTTGTAGAGGTCGCGGGAGGCTAGGCTGGCTGGTGTAGATTTGCATCTTTTTGGTTAAAGCGTTTCAGACTATAAGGATGTACCTTCGCTTTCTTGGCATGCCACCGCTTGTATATTATGTTGTGTGTTTCGAACCACACAATATATAAAATAAATAAAGCGAATATTTTGTGCAAATGCCTTGTTGTTCTGATACTAGCTTGTCCGAGCTAACACAACGTCAGATTGGGGTACGGGTTGAGAGGGCTTAGGCTTTGGTCTGACGGAACGTTTTAGTGGGCGGGACTGGCCTAGTTAGAAATTGCACTTTTTGTGACTTTGGCTGGATTGCCTGTTAACACGTCTTGTAGCGCTCCCGAACCTTGGTAGACGGTCGGCCCGTCGGTCATGTTCTTGTTTGATTGTTGGCCGGTGGTTCGACCTATGCCTAGAACGGTTTGGGGGTGTTACAGTCCCTGGATCTTCTTATCGATGGAATTTTATAGGTAGGTGTTGGGTAAAAATACTCAGGTATTGAATTCCTCCAGACCCTAGGCAGGACACCGGCCTCTGGGTCCCCGCTAGGAGACACCCCGGGTCCCCGCTAGGAAGTACTTCGGGTACGGTCCAAGGGACCGCCCCCCTTCCTCCGGGAAAAAGGAAAACTTCTGATAAGGAGAACCTTCCATATTTCCGAATATGGAAGAGTTTAAACCCTAGAGAAAGAGATCGACACTTGAAGACTTAGAGACTAGAGATAGGTGGCTAGAACTAAGGTTCTTACTCAAAACATTGTAGTTCCAGCTAGTTTATCCAAGAAAACGTCTCTTCAAGTCTATTTCTCTCATACGAAATACTAGCCTCATCCATCGTTCTGTGGTACTCACAAAGATCCTACACAAAAATCCCCTAGCATTTTGGCGCTAAAAGGACGGTAGTAATCTAAACTACGTGACAATGGCGGTGGATGAGTAGAACAAGCTACCCGAAGCTACTCAGTGAGAAGCCAAGCCCCAAAGGCAACTCAACGATATACAAAGTCAAGTAACCGAGCTAAATAGAGCTCGAATAGAGGTTGCGGAGAATCCCGAGCTCTCCTCAAAAGTCCAGAGCTTGAAGGAGAAGTGACACCACTCAAATTACCCTAAGAAGTGATTTATAATCTCTCAAATAAGAGGTCGAGTTGTAGTACTTAGGGATCGAATTCACAGGGAGCTAGGGAACCTAAGAAATCTAATATGATTTGTTAAGCAAGATGGTTCTTAGAGATTTAAATGTAAATTGCAGTTTTATATTGAACAAGTGTTTGTTCAATTGATTGGTTGAGGTTTTGGTACCTAAAAAGGAAATAGTTAGACTTAAGGTTTTTATTCAGAAACTTGGGATTATAATCCTACAGATGCCTAATGAGTTGCATACATGATAATGTAAAGCTCAACTACTTAGTCAACAAGTCTATCAGCTTTCGCATGTTTAGACTTGTCTATTAACTAGATCAAATGATCTCAACTATCGTATTGATATCACTCAAATTACCCTAAGGAGTGAATTACTCTCTCAAATAAGAGGTTCGGATGTAGTTCTTAGGGATCAAATCTACAGAGACTCTAGGATTATACAATAGATTATGGTTTTGGAATAAATCTAGATTAAATGGTTTATAATTTTTAAAGCAGTTAATGGAGTGGTGAGCAAATATATTGCTCGAATGATTTGTTTTGGGGTTGTTAACAGTTGGGAGAAATAGCTAGATTCAGGTATATTCTCAGGTGTGATAAGTAAAACTTAGTTTGGGTTTTTAGGGGTTTATTAATGTTAATCATTCTTGAATTCAAACTTTAGATATAATCAATCTGATTATCTAATCTGGATCTCGGATTTCAACTCTCGTATGTTAATCACGAGAAAGTGTCGATCGATTACGCGTTATGAATATCGATCGATACACCTTTCAAAATATCGATCGACAGGGCTATCGCTGCATCGATCGATACTTCTTCGAGAGAGCTTTACAAACAGGTTTGATCTAAATTCTCTAACTCACTAGACCAACTCTCGTCTGTATCTAGTCGGTTAGATCATGCTAGTTATTTTTAGGTATTGAGCCAAGCAATGGCTTGATCCCAATTAATCCTAAGATCTAAATTTAAAAGGTGATCAATCCTAAATTTAGCTTTAAGCATAACTAGATGAAAGAATTATATTTCTAAACACCCTAACAATTGTTATTGTCAGTAATACGTTTATCAACCTATGGAGAAACCTAAATCTAACAATAAACACTACTCATACATTTTCAAGGAACAAATAGTTCTGATGGTCTAAATAATACTTAAATAAAATGAGTAAATAGAGTAAGCAACAAAATGAATAAAAGCAAAGGAGTTCAAGATCTTCTATGTTTTGCAGTGTTGATCTATCTCTCTAATTCTAAGCTCTCCCCTTTAAATGGTGGCTTCTTGCTTCCTCCAAACTAGGTCTAAAAGGTCTCTAGGCAAGTCTCCTCTAAAAATGATAAAAAAACCCTAATAAATAGCCTAATAGGCGGCCAGGGACTTAGAATGTAATTATTGAAACTTTTGTGAAACTTTAATTCTTCTAATTTGTCATTAACTCCTAGGTGGCTTTGCCGTCGATCGATATGAAGAGCTCAACATCGATTGATATTCCTTGGTAACTATCAGTCGATATTCTGACAAATAATCGACCATCTAGCAAAGCTCGGAAAGTCTCCAAATAGCTACAAATACGTCATTTTCTTCCAGATAGTACCTGAACCTGTAATTGCTTTAAATAGACTCTATATAGTAACAATATATCTTAAAACACTCATAAACCATGGTTAAAAATGGGTAAAATCCATGGTCTATCAACTCCCCCAGACTTACTCTTTTGCTTGTCCTCAAGCAAAACACAACAGAGCAGTCTCTCTGAGAGAGGTTTGAAAACATCAGTAACTCACATGATTTAAAACTAAGAATCATCACCTCTACAATATTGCAATCCATATCTAAAAAAAAAAAATCCTAATCACAAAGCACTTTATATCATATCCTAGCTTAGCAACTAAATTCATCTACCCAGCAACTTAAACAAATCTTGTCTGACATTCCCCTCTACCAAAAGCACTTTATTTCTTTGCATAAATAAAAGTGTAGGCTTTACCTTGGGAGTATCGATCACAGGATGCAAGGATTCTCAAACAAGTATCTGGATCTGCAGGTAAAAGCTAGTTTCTATCTTTTCTCTCTTCTAATTTCTCTCTTTAGTCAAAGTCTGCTTATTGCAGGTTCATTGACCAAGATTGGACAGGCTTCCATGAATCAAGCATTAATGGTGGTTGTCATTAAGTCCTGTTCACTTCTTTTTGACCTATATCCAAGAATTTATATGAATCGAACCTTGATGATTGCCGCCACCAAGTCCCGTTCGAATTCTTTTTGTTGGAATCCTTATGAATCAAGCCTTAATGGTTGTAGCCACCAAGTCTTGTTCGAATTCCATCTAACTAACACCTAATATAATAATTTTTTATTTTTTCAATCTACCTATAAATCTAGGGTCGAAAAAGAGAGAGAAAAGGTGATAAATCTACACAAGACTTTACCTTCCAGACTTGTTTGAAGAATCCGATCCCATGAATATTAAGCCCCAAGACAAGCAGTTGTGTCAAGTTTAGTGTTGGAGGTTAGCTTTGGTTCCTTCAAACAATCTCAGCAAGTGTGGATAGTTGACAGATTGATCCACTTTAGTATCTTTAGTACTATGTGCAATCAGAAAGTTTAAAATTATGCTAAAAGAGTGGTTAGATAACAAGCAAAAATCTAATGAGATCATTATTCCCTTCTTGACTCAATAAAAACTTTTTTTTTTTTTTTTTGAAAATATGATTTTTAAAAATTCATGAATAACTAATATCAATAAGTACCTCCCCCAGACTTAAACTTCACTGTCCCCAGTGATATTCAGTCTAAGATTGGTTGGTTAGAAAATAAATAATAACTACTAAGTTAAAATGTTAGACAAGAGAAAAGAATGTTCGTACCCATCTGTCTCTAGTGTCGATCGATATATACAACTCCCGATCGATCGACCTAAGCGCATTACTATCGATCGACGTAAGGACCTCGTCGTCGATCGATAGCGCCGAAACAGAAAATTTCTTTGCTAGCTGCATCATGTCAGTGTGTCTAACCCGTAAGTATCAGTCAACTAGGTTAGCTCTGTTAGACAATCCAAACACATGCAAGGTCAGCAAAATAAATAAACACCAGTCATAACATAGAATAATAAGTTGGAAAGTAAATCCTAATAGTACGAAGGTAGAAGAAAACATAAGTAGATAGGGATAGAGATATCAGGACTAGTCCTCATTAGTGGTTTCGTCGCTAGAGGTGCCTCTGCGCTGGCGTGATGGTCCTGCTGCCGACGGTGAGCTGGCTCGCACACTCCTCCTGCTCGAACAGCGACATCTCGATACTCTGGCCCAGAAGGCAGTGAGAGCATCGACTACGACCCGCTGGAAATCTCCCTCAGGGCGTGTAGACATGTCTGGCATAGGCGGGAATGCAACCTCGGGCTGATGCGGCTGAGGTCCTCCAGGTCGCTGGACCGTGTAGCGTCGCAGCATGGTAGCTGGGACGCGGAGGAGGCGTGGGTCAGGGCGGAACTGAATGCTAGCGAGGCCGTGGTCGAAATCTGTGAGTGTACGAAGTGGTAGCCTCACCAAGTGAGTGTTGTTCTCGTCCTTGAAGCACCAGTCACTGTCTTCCTTGAGCCACTGAGCGCTCGTGAGATGCTCTCGTTAGCTCTCTTTGCCCTCTCGTTGGCATACTAGACGTTCACTGCGGCCATGAACTGGCGGACCAGCTCCGGGTAGAGAACCTGTGGGTTGGTGGCCAAGTTGCCCATACCCAGCTCTACGAACAAGTCCTCGAGGCCCGATTTGATGCCCAAAGCTCAGATCACGTCTGGATCGACGAACCGCGTCGGCTCGATGGAGACCTTCAGCCATTCATTGTAGAATATGCTGTCATAGTCGTCCCACGTGTCCACGATCGCGCGGTTTCTACATGCTGCGCTCTTCGCCGCTTTACGTGTGTCGTCGAAGAGGTCAAAGAGCGGGATAGGTTCGTCTTCGTGTTCGCGTGGCCAAGGATATTGGTAGCGAACCGGTGGTGGTGGCGGAGCTGCGCTACTGCCGCCTACGTCGAACCTTCGTTTCGTCCTCCTCTGATACATCTGCAACCAAAAACCATTAACGAAAATAGGAGTTCAGTTCGGTTTGACGGTTTGGTGCGATATCGATCGACGGACCAAGTGGATGTCGATCAATGTTTCGGTGCGACAATCGATCGATGAAACGTGTGTATCATCGGCCGATTTCGCCTTTGCGGGTACCTGCAAAAACCCATTGATGCAATTCTATGTGCATGGCATAGATAATCTGCTTAATCGATCAGTAGTTCTTTTTCTATCACTCCCTTAGCATGAATCGATCTATAAGGGGACGAAAATCCGGGTTGTAGCTCATTCTCTATTTCAACCCTAGGAAGAACAAAAATTAGAAAATTTCGTTTTCATACCATGATGATGCTTGAGTTAAGCGATCTAGACGGATAGAGGGTCAAAAATTGAGTGGATTGAGCGAAGAAATCGTCGGAATTGGCCGAAAAACGGGAGAGAAAAGAGATGGGAGTGTTTCCTTAGGGTTTTCGGGTTTGTGTGAATGTCGACTTTAGTGTCGACTTAATATGAGCCCGCGTCTGTTCATTTACTATCGATCGAAGCCGTAGTGTCTTCGTCGATCGATAGACGTTATGTTTTCAGTAGCTTGATTTTTTTTTTTTTAAATCCTAATTATCGAAAGACTAGAAATGGGTTGCCTCCCATTCAGCGCTTATTTTAAGTATTTAGCTTGACTCGACCTTTGATTTTCTAATTATCGGGAAGGGGGTCTAAGTTAATAGGCCCGATATTTGGCGGTTTAGGTCAATAGTGCTTTACTCATTGGGCATTAACCGTGAATTCGCCTCCTTTATTATTTATAAGCGTAATGGCTCCATAAGGATTTATGTTCACCACAGTGAAAGGACCTGACCAACAAGAACGGATTTTTCTGGGGAACAGTGTTAGCCGAGAGTTATATAGCAACACTTGATCGTTTGGTTCAAAGTGCCGAGAATTGATCTTTTTATCGTGATATGCTTTTGTCTTTTCTTTGTATATTTTCGAACTCTCGTAGGCTAAATGTCTAATCTCATCCAGCTCGTTGAGCTGCATGAGCCTCCTTTCGGCAGCCGGTTTGATATCAAAATTTAATAATTTAATAGCCCAAGCTGCCTTGTGTTCCAGCTCGACTGGTAACTGACATGATTTCCCATATAGTAGGTGAAAAGGGGTGGTTCCTAAAGAAGTTTTGAACGCAGTCCGGTATGCCCAGAGTGCATTG
Source organism: Brassica oleracea var. oleracea (assembly GCF_000695525.1). Lineage (NCBI taxonomy): Eukaryota > Viridiplantae > Streptophyta > Magnoliopsida > Brassicales > Brassicaceae > Brassica > Brassica oleracea. The sequence goes on from NC_027750.1 coordinate 45,413,897, forward strand.
TCCAATTTCCTAGACCAATCCTTTCGAGACATTCCTACAGTCTTTTCTAAGATTTCTTTGATTTGTCGATTTGAGACTTCTACCTGCCCGCTCGTCTGCGGGTGGTATGGTGTAGCAACTCTATGGTGCACTCCGTTCTTCCGGAGTAGTCCTTCAAAAATCTTGTTAATGAAATGGGATCCACCATCACTTATGATTACTCGGGGAATTCCAAATCTCGGGAAGATGATGCTTTTGAAAAGCTTAATAACGACGGACGCATCGTTCAATGGGGAAGCTACTGCTTCGACCCAGTTTGACACATAATCAACAGCGACTAAGATGTATTTATTCCCGTAGGAGGAAGGGAAAGGACCCATGAAATCTATTTTATTCCCCAACAGTCAAATACTTCTACCTCTAGAATAAATTTATGTTCCATTTCATGTCTTTTACTGAATTTTCCTCTCCGTTGACATTTGTCGCATTGTGCTATGAATGCATGAGCATCGCGAAACATGGTTGGCCACCAGAATCCTGCTTAAAGGATTTATGATACCGTTTTAAAGGTCACAAAATGCCCAGCATAATCGGATCCATGACATTGGAATAAAATGTCGTGTATCTCAGTTTCGGCAACGCAGCGTCTATACATCCCGTCAGAGCAGTGTTTGTAGAGATATGGTTCGTCCGAGTAATATCTCCTAACTTCCCTTAAAAATGTTTTCCTTGTATAGCCTCGTAACTCTTTGGGCTCTATGTCAGCAGCTAAATAGTTTACTATATCAGCGTAGCAAGGTCTGCTCTTTGAACCTTGCCCAACCGCGTGCACTTCCAGATACAGACTTTCATCTACGGGGGAAACGCGGTCTGGGTACAGCTCATTGTACGCGACATTAACTTTTATATCAAAGGTGAGGGTTTTAGGATTCGTCTTTTTGCTTAGATCATTTGAAGTGTCGATTGACATACTATCGTCGTCATCGATCGACCTGTTACTCCCGTAATCGATCGACATGGCATCATTGTCGTCGTTCGACAGGACCTCGGAAGTGAGACATACATTTCCGATGAATGAATCCGTTTGGTAAACTTTTTCTACTCCTCTTTTATCTTTAATCTCGATGTCGAATTCTTGAAGTAGAATGATCCATCGCAGGAGTCGTGGGTTCGCATCTTTCTTTTGCATTAAATATTTAATTGCAGCGTGGTCAATATGGCAATGACTCGTGAACCGACCAGATATTGGAGAAACTATTCGAATGCATAAACTACAGCAAGCAGTTCTTTTTCCGTTGTTGCATAATTCCTTTGTGCCTCGTCGAGTGTTCGACTGGCATAATAAACTGCATGTGGCTTTTTGTCTTTCCTTTGGCCTAGAACTTCTCCTACAGCGAAATCGCTTGCATCGTACATGTATTCGAAAGGAAGATTCCAGTCAGGTGCTTGTACGATGGGGGCAATTATCAAGGCTTTCTTTATTTCTTCAAAAGACTTTACGCATTCTGGTGAGAAGTCTAATTTAACTTCTTTACAGAGGAGAGACGTGAGAGGTCTAGCGATTTTGCTAAAATCTTGTATGAACCTCCTGTAAAATCCGGCATGTCCGAGAAAACTTCTCACGTCATTTATGTTTTTGGGTGCCGGCAGACCGGTCATTACATCAGTTTTTGCCCGATCTACTTCTATACCAGCAGCGGACATTTTATGTCCTAGGACGATTCCATCGTTAACCATAAAGTGGCATTTTTCCCAATTTAGAACGAGGTTCTTTTCTTCACATCTTGCCAAAACTTTAAATAGGTTATCGAGACAGTTTTTGAAACTGGATCCATATACTGAGAAATCGTCCATAAAAACTTCCATGGAATCTTATATCATATCAGTAACGATTGACATCATGCATCGTTGGAAGGCGGCAGGGGCATTACAAAGACCCAATGGCATCCTGCGGTACGCGAATGTTCCATAAGGGCATGTAAAGGTGGTCTTTTCTTGATCGTCAGGATGTATAGGGATTTGAAAAAATCCAGAGTATCCGTCAAGAAAACAGTAGTATTCGTGATTTGCCAATCTTTCCAAAATTTGATCAATTCAATGAAGGGTAAGGGAAAGTGATCTTTTCTGGTGGAAGCATTTAGCTTCCTATAATCGATACACATTCGATGTCTAGTGACAGTTCACGTGGGAATGAGTTCGTCCTTGTCATTCTTCACATCAGTGATTCCGCCCTTTTTTGGTACGACATGCACAGGGCTAACCCAATTGCTATCTGAAATCGGGTAAATGACTCCGGCATCTAGAAGTTTAATTTTTTCCTTTTTAACAACTTCTTTCAAGTTTGGGTTCAGTCGCCTTTGGTGTTCCACTGACGATTTTGAATCGTCTTCTAGGTGAATCTGGTGCATGCACAAATCTGGAGAAATGCCAGGAATATCCTCGAGAGAGTATCCGAGGGCTTTCCTATATTTGCGTAGTTTATTTAATAACAAGGCTAATTCTCCATTGGTCAGGTTGGCGTTCACGATTACGGGGTAGGAATTTTTATAGAGAAAAGCATATTTGAGTCTAGCGGGTAGCTGTTTTAACTCGATTTTTGGTGCTTTTTCGGGGTCACATTCCTCCAAAGGGGATGGTTGTCGGTCGACAGCTTTCAATAAATATCGATCGACATTGATTTCCGAATTGTCATCCTCTATGTCATCAACGTTCGCTATTTCCATACTCGCGTCCATTAATCGTGTGTATTCCTCAGGTCTACTGTTGACACTAATTGTTTGTTCTTCATTAGATGTTAGTATTTTCTCCAGGGGATCATCTGAGCACATGTTTATGAAATATTCTTCAGTCAATTCGCAGATAGCATCCACATAGGAAGTCTGTTTATCAATTAAAGGTCGTCTTATCAGCTTATCCATGTCGAAGGTCATCGGAATGTTTCCGATGTTTAGGCTTATTCTACCCTCCTTGACATCGATTATCGCACCTGCTGTAGCTAGAAACGGTCTACCTAAAATGAGGGGATCCTTTGGTTAATTTCGGTATTTTAGCACCACGAAATCCATTGGGACATGACAGTCATTAATCCTTATCGGCACGTCGTCAAGCACTCCCTCAGGTAATCTAACTGATCTATCGGCCAGAACCAGAGTTATTTTGGTAGGTTTGAACTTGTCGCATCCTAGGGATATTGCGACAGAGTGCGGCATGAGGTTCACGCTGGAACATAGGTCACAAAGGGATCGAGGAAAACTTTTATTTCGTATGTTGCAATCCAAAACAAAACTGCCCGGATCGGGTCTCTTGATCGGAGTTTCGCCTTTGATTATTGCACTTATTTCCTCTGAAACCATCATGACGCTACGCTCAGCGGCTGGAAAGCTGTTGGATACCATGTCTTTTACATATTTTTTTTATTGAAGGTGATACTTTTATGGCATCACTCAATGGCATCGCTAACGTGATCTTGTTGAATGCTTTCTTGCAGATTGCTTTATTTAACTCTCGCTTAGTCTGCGTCTTGTTAGGAGGGAAAGGTGGTAGAGTTCTATACACTCTTTCCATGGCTGGTTCAGCAGGAGTTGAGCGTCGATTGACATTGTTTCCACACTGTCGATCGATATTTACTGTAGTGTGTTGATCGACGTTGATCCTTTCTTGTCGATCGATTTCCACATCTTCTTCCACCTTTTCTTCTTCCTCCTCGAGGTCGGTGGCCACTTCCTTAGTGTTGGGCAGCTCTTTCTCTCGAGGTGTTTCAAAATCGGTATTGGGTGCATCGAGAATTATCGGGTGTGACCTATTTTCACCAGTTTGAAGAGATCTTTATTGAATAGAACAAGCAAGGATTAGAAGATATTGGGTAAGAACCCTAACCCTAGCCGTCTAAGCCTAGTCTCTAAGTCAAAAAGTGGCGATCCCTTGTTCTAGGGTTTAAGTTCCCCTTATATGGTTGTCTTTAGGTCGGTTCTTGTCGGTTGAAGTAAGTGGAAGTCTTCCATATTCAGAAATATGGAAGGTTCTCCTTATCGGAAATTTGCCATTTCTTGGAGCAGGGGGTGGTCCCTGGGACCGATCCCTGGGTACCCGGTAGCAGGGACCTGGAGCGTTCCTTAAACGGGGACCCGGAGGTCAGGGTCCTACCTGGGGTCCGGAGGAAAATGATACCTTAGTATTTTTCCCCAATAGTTTGCCCCTTATTTCTCAATTTCGTCATCAATTTCGAGGAATAACCTTTGCACTCGAGTCAACCGGAGTTGCTCATTCTCAGAATGTACCCCCTCAGGCAGGACAACGTTCTAAGGATTTGTATCTTGGATCCTTTATAGACCAGAGTCGTACTTCGGACCCGAGCAAGAGTCGGCTCTTCTGTGGCGGACCAAGTCTTAGTGATGCTTCCTTGGACCCTTGAATCTGTTGTAGAGGGCGGAGTCTGGAGTTTTGATGATCTCTTCTGGGGGTTCTTGGATAACCCGGGAAGTGTCCCAGCCCGATATCTCGAGGAGGAAATTTCTGGCATATATCCATTTTTGCAAAAACTTCCTTTCTCGTGAAATATTCCTTTCTTCCGCGAAGGTAGTTCTTTCCTTTTTCCCGGGTCTGGCCGCTTTTGAGGATCCTTCAGAATATTTGGACATATGAATATTTCCTTTTCCAGCTCCAGGGGAAGAAAGACTCGGCGTATAAAAGGGTTTGCAATGCCTTCGAGTGACTCCAACCCGTCTTGAGCTTTCGATTTTCTGAGATGAATCCCGATATCCTGGCTTTCCCGTCTTTGTTCGTGGGTGATCGTACAAGGCCACGTCGTCTCTTTGCCGACCCCTTCTCGTCCCCTACTCCTGCCTGGGGAGAGGTTCCAGAAGCTGACAATGAGGCAGTCCCGATGGTACCTCTGAGGCAGCGCTGCTCCTACCTTCTCGATGATGGCCCGCGTTCCGAGATCCAGTAGGAAGATCTTGCCAATATCCGGAAGAAATTCGCAATCCCTCCTTCGGTGGTGATGAGATGTCCTTCCGAGTTTGAACGGGCCCCGGATGGAGGGGCTGATGAGATAGCCGTTTACGAAGCATATTTGGAGGCAGGTTTCCGGGTTGGTGTCCCTTCCATCGTAGCTGAGGTGTCTTCATTATTTGGCTTCTGTCCTTCTCAGCTTACTCCTTTGACCTGGAGAACATTAATGGCTATTCAAGTTCTTGGGGAGTTTCATGGTTTCGTTGTTGGGGTGCACGAAATCTTGTATTCCTATTACTTTGCTCCATTGGTTAGCAAGCCGAGATTCTATCATCTTCGATCTCGTGATGGTACTCCTTTGGTAGAGGAACCCTCAAGGGGAATCAAAGGTAACTATCCCTTCGGAGACGATTGGGACAAGCGGTACCTGTTTGTGAAGATCCCGGGACCGTCCCCATATCCTTCGTTTTGGCGAACCGTGGGTAGGTTACCTTCTTCCTTCTACGTCTCGTTATTGCCATTCGTCTGAAACTAATGCTTTATTCTGGTGACAGATTTATCTCGTCCAGTGTCTTTCATCGGGGAAGTAGTAGCGAAGCTCGTTTTAGAAGTTCCTCAACGGTTCCGGTGAGTGAATTTCTTGATGAGAAAGGAGGCTTTACGCCACAGTCGTGTGTAAGGGTGAGATTATGTTCTTCGATTCCTTCTTGTTGTGATTTCTTCTTCTAACCTTTCATGCTGCCTTTCTTCAGGGAATGTTGTGAGGCTTCCGGTTTCGGTTATCTATGATGGGTATCAAAAAGCAGAGACCCGAAAAAGATGACCCTCTTATACTCCTCCTCTGAGATTGGTTAGAGCTGCCTCCTCAGTCTCTGGTCCTCCTTCCGTTTCTCTGACTGGCGCTGAAGCTTCGTTCAATCGCATCTCTCCCATGGCTATTCATCAGAGATTGCTCACCGAGTTGTTTTTCCTTCGTAATCAAGTACGGGGTATGGCGTTTCATAGGGATCAATCAGTCCTCCAGGCGAGAGCTACGGCTATATGGGAGCTTATGAAAGAGTGGCTGGAGAAGAGAGTAGAGCACTGGAACCCGGAAGAAGAATATCGCCGTTACCTGTTCTGGGCTGAAGGGGTTGATCAGCTGATGGGTGGAGAACCGATTCAGGCAGCTACCCCAGGATCTGCAGCGGGATCGAGATACTCAGGAGACCCGTCTTTTTGAATGATTGTCTTTTTCTCATTTCATGCTGGTGTTTTTAAGTTTTTTTCCCTTTGAGTAATGTCTTCTGTTGTTTCGAACGTTGATCTTTTACGGTCCCCTTTTTAAGAGATTGTTACTTTTGATTCCTTTCGTGTGTCATCCTTTTCGTCGGATTGATTCTCTAGACCCTCATCTTCTGATGGCATGTTCAATCGTCTCTTTGTGTTAGGTTCGAGGATCGCTCCTGATTCCTGGGGACCGTGTGGCTCCTTGGAGGATTCGGGGTCCCTGAGGACCCTGAGGTGGTTGGATCTTCTTTAGACCTAAAAGCTTTAAGATTTTTTTATTTTTGGATCCGGGATTCGTAAGAACCCGGAATTAGTTTTTCGCAGGGACTGTATTCCGCCACCCTTGGTGAGGCTACTACCTGTACCTGTTCGGACCTCGCATTCTACCTCTCGGAAGCTAGTCACTATCGAGTTTCGGTGCTGCATGCTGCTTCTACAGAACCCACTATCAGACTTCTTAGAGGTTTGCTGGTGTGGATGAAAACCCAAGTGCCAGACTTTACTACTTTCCACGTCTGGTCAAGCAGTAATGTGCTCCCTTTATGTCACAGTACTTTGGCACTTTTATATAGCGTCCCATGTATTGTATAGCACGTAGCGTTTTAATACAGATACTTTTGCGTATGCTAGTTTGGGGGCCCCGATATGCCTTAGGCTATACAGGGGTTTTAAGTAGTTTTGACAGCATACTCAGATTTGCGTAGACCCATTCCTGCTTTAGGTCTCATACCCGTTTGTTTTTGTGTGGACGGACCACGTATTGGTGAGGTTCAGCTGGGATCGAAGGTTTCGTGGAACCTGATCCAGCCCTATATGCCCCTTTAAGTATTGTGGTTTTCCTACTACTTCTATAGCAGGAACTATTTTATTATATAAGCTTTGTCCGGAGACTTTCAGCATACATAAGAGTAGGAAAACAGAATGCTTAAATAGTAGATAATAAAGTAATATAAATCAAGATCCGGGGATCATAATATAGAATAGTAAGTTGCAAGGCATTCCAATAGGTAGAATATGCTTTACCTTTTTTTTCTGGTAGCTTGTAGGTTCTATCCTCTCCTAGAACCTCATCATCTTGCTGGAAGGTCCTCGTCTCAGCTTGCTTATCGTGGCTCCTGGTTATGTCCAGACAGCTGGACTGGTTCCTAGGTCGAGTGGTACTCACTTTCTGATCCGGTTCCAGGGCCGACAGCTCAGCGTTTCCTTGGGTGATGAGTCACGGAGTTGTGATCAATGCGTAGAGGGTTCCTTTTTTCATCATCTGGGGGGTGGTCCGTCGGGGACCGAGCACTCCATATGGTTTCTTTATCAGTTTTCTTCCGGGGTTCGTCAGGTTCTCCCCTAACACACTGGTCCTCGTGTCGCTTTCAGATAGAGCTTGCCCCAGGGATTCCATGCTGGTAACAGTTTTCTTGGGGACCTTGGGGAATCTAGAAATCTTCTGCCCCGGTGTCATAGGTGATTCTGCTTCGAGGCTCATGCCCCGCTTTTGGAAGGGCCAAGATGAGACCGTGAACTTGGAACTCCTTAGATGGGGTCCACAATCTTCTTCGTGTGGTTTGCTGGAGATTTCCAGGGCTTCTTATGGCCTGATCCGTTTCGGGTGTATACAGAAGATTGGTCTCCCAAACGGTCCTCCGTGGAGGAAGCTAGGTCTCTCAACTTGCTTCTCGATTCTCCCTCTCTGGCTAGAATCTTCTAGGTGTCGAGGCACTTAGCAACGCATGGAGATAGTGCCTATAGGCCATCGTCTCATCCTAGCTGGGGGATGATGCTTCTCTGGGCCGAGCCTGCTGGAGTTTGTTAATTTTGTAAGGGTCCTTGGCCTGGGACTTTCCCTCGGGTCTGAAAGAGACCATGCGAAGCGGTCGATGTTGAATCGGGAAGAAATCTTTGGCCTTCTGGTTAAGCACAATGTATGACTATACCTCCTCTCGTTTTCGACCTGTCGCAATAAAAGGTATCAAATCAGTAACATTGAAGCTATTACTTATATTATACTGACCTTGGAGATCCAATTTGTATGCATTGTTGCCGAGCTTCTTTATGATCTTGAATGGTCCATCAATCCTTGGAATCAACTTAGACTTTCTCTCATCCGGGAATCTCTCCTTCCTAAGATGTATCCAGACCTGATCACCTTCTTCAAAGACCATCTCACGCCTTCCTTTATTAGCATGCTTAGCATACAGTTTTGTTTTCTCTTCGCTATTGTGCCTTGATTGCTCATGAATCTTCTGCACCATCTCAGCCTTTCTTTTTCCATCAAAGCTAACTCTAGCACACTCAGGTAAAGGAATTAGATCCAAAGGAGAGGTGCGATTGAACCCATAAACAATTTCAAAAGGAGAAAATTTAGAAGTAGCATGAACAGCATGATTATATGCAAACTCACGATGAGGCAAATGATCTTCCCATGATCTCAGGTTCTTTTTAATGAATGCACGCAGAAGAGCTCCTAGGGTTCTATTAACTACCTCAGTTTGCCCATCAGTTTGTGGGTGACAAGTTTTGGAAAACAATAGCTTAGTACCTAGCTTAGACCAAAGAGTCTTCCAAAAGTAGCTAAGAAACTTAGAATCTCTATCAGACACTATAGTTCTAGGCATCCCATGTCAACGCACAATCTCTTTAAAGAACAAGTTAGCAGCATGCAATGCATCATCAGTTTTGTGACATGCTATGAAATGTGCCATTTTTGAGAACCTGTCAACAACAACAAAAATAGAATCTTTTCCAGTTCTAGTTCTAGGAAATCCAACAATGAAGTCCATAGATATGTCATTCCAAGGATGAAAAGGAATGGGTAAACGAGTATACAAACCATGAGACTGAACCTTAGACTTAGCTTGTTTGCAAGTTGCACATCTTCCACAAATCCTCTCCACATCTCTTCTCATATGCGGCCAATAGAAGTGATCCTGCAAAACCTTCAGAATCTTGGCTATCCCAAAGTGTTCCATTAGACTGCCTCCATGGGATTCCCTGACAAATAACTCTCTCATAGAACAGTTAGGTACACATAGGCGATTATGATAAAACAAATATCCTTCATGCCAAAAGTAGCGACCCGTAGCAAACTTTTCACAAGTCAAATATGCTTCTTTGAAATCAGGATCAGACACATACATTTCTTTAAGTTGCTCAAATCCCAAAAGCTTAGCATCAAGAGTATTCAAGAGAACATACCTTCGAGAGAGTGCATCAGCAACTATATTCTCTTTACCTTGTTTATACTTGATGACATAAGGAAAGGTTTTTATGAATTCTACCCATCTTGCGTGCCTTTTGCTGAGCTTGTTTTGTCCTTTCAAATATTTGAGAGACTCATGATCCGTGTGTATCACAAACTCTTTGGGCCATAAGTAGTGCTGCCATGTTTGCAAAGCTCTCACCAAGGAATACAGCTCTTTATCATAAGTTGCATAGTTGAGAGTGGCGCCTCCAAGCTTCTCACTGAAGGAAGCTATAGGCCTCCTTTCCTGCATCAATACAGCACCCACTACTATACCAGAAGCATCACATTCAATCTCAAAGGTTTTATTAAAATCTGTAAGTATAAGAAGAGGGGCATGAATAAGTTTCTCTTCAATCTCAAAGGCATTGGAAGGCAGTTTCTTGTGCTTCTCCTCACTTGAATCCCACTTCTTTCTTGATCACCTCAGTCAGGGGAGCTGCTATGGTGCTTAAGTCTTTCATAAATCGCCTGTAGAAGCCAGCAAGCCCGTGGAAGCTCCTCACTTCACTTATTGTCTTAGGAATCAGCCATTCTTGATTTGCTCTCACCTTCTCTTGATCCACCTTTACTCTATCTGCACTCACAACAAAGCCTAGGAAGACCAAGTTATCCATACAAAAAGTGCATTTCTTAAGGTTAGCATAAAGCTTTTATTTTCTCAAAACATCAAGAACAGACCTAAGATGATCTATATACTCTTCCAGGCTCTTACTGTAAATAAGGATATCATCAAAGTATACTACCACAAACAAGCCTATGAAAGATCTAAGAACATGATTCATCAATCTCATAAAAGTACTAGGAGCATTGGTTAATCCAAAGGGCATGACTAACCACTCATACAAACCATGCTTAGTCTTAAAGGCAGTTTTCCACTCATCTCCCTCTTTCATTCTAATATGATGATAACCACTCTTTAAATCTATCTTAGAAAAGATACTAGGGCCATGCAATTCATCAAGCATATCATCTAATCTAGGAATAGGGTGGCGATACTTCACTGTTATATTGTTGATTGCTCTACAATCAACGCACATGCGCCAGCTACCATCTTTCTTAGTCACAAGGAGCACTGGTACAATACAGGGGCTCATGCTCAAACGGATATGGCATTTTTCCATCAGTTCCTCAACATGCCTTTGTAGCGCCTTAGTTTCAACCGGGTTAGTTCTGTATGATGGTCGATTTGGAAGAGCAGACCCAGGTACAAAGTCAATCTGATGCTCAATCCCACGGTCTGGAAGATGATGTTGCTGGAGCTTCCTTTATCTACTAGGATCCTCCTTACCAGGAAATTTGCTACGGTGAGCGATACCACCAAAGCGTCGTGATGGGGAGCCAGGATAACACGACCCTAGGATGCTCTCTGGATGGTTTTGGATAGATCCTTGCTTAAACGAATCAGAGACTTATGTTTATCAAGGTTTGTGGAATGAATGGTGACACAAGAGTTATGAAAGGGCTCTTGATACTCCTAGATATCTAATCCGGATATGACACACTGAAGAAGAGATCCTTGGGCTCTGGATATGACACACCAGACGTTGGATATTACACACCAACACTCAAATACTCGATGAACAAGCACAAGAGAAAATAAGGGTTTTTGATAAGAAAAGGGTTGTGTTTTATTGATAACCTAAGGAACATATATATAGGAAAGGCTGGAACAGGCTCCAAGCATTTCGAAATCATAAGGAACACGCTCCTTAGATAATAGAAATAAAAACCAAACATAACTAGAGTATTTAAAATAAATAACATAAGAACTTGGGATAAGAATATAGCATAATGTTTCTTCATGTGGTTGGTCCGAGAGCATCATCTAGGAGGTGTGTAGCAAGACTATTGTAGAACCTAAAATCTACACAAAGTATTTGATAGTGATCGAGGTTTGATCTAGGGAAGACAAATGATGTAGGCAACGATATCTTTAGAACACAACGATGTTAAATAGTTTCCAGTAGGTGAAAATGGACTTTGTTAATGAATAAGATCAAATACAATGGGTTGAACTAGATCGAGTGATATAAACGAGATCGGTAAAGAAGGAATCTAAAAGTGGGAAGACAACAAGATCGGTGTAAGTGAGAAGGAGCTCGAAGCCACCAAGCGAGAAGGGAGGAAGGATGCCGAAAAGATCGAAGCTTTGACTGAAGACTGGAGGAGAGTTCATCTGGAGAACGAGACTCTAACGTGCCAGATGGTTGCTCAAAGGGCAAGAATTGTGGCGCTCGAGGTCGAGAGAGATCGGGACATTCGCCGCGCTTCTCGTATTACTCGTCGCGATATCGCGGCAAAGTATCGGGAAGTTCTTGAGTCTTTGAATGATAGGTGGGCGAGCAAGAAGAAGGAAGTGTCTGCTGAGATCGAGCTACAAGAAGTGACCGCCAACATCGATCTCCTGAATGAGCTCAAGGATGGGGGCCTGACTGATGTGCCGCAGTCCACAGATCAGTACATAGAACCAGCTCAGCATGGAGTTCAAGACGTTCTGAACATTTCAACCGAGGTTCATGTTTTTAACCGTACCGGACAGACTAACCGTGCAGTGTACTGGACCGTCCCGCATGCGTTTGGAAAGGAGCTTTGGCTGGAACCATGGCCGGATGACCGATCTAACCGTGCTGGAGCTTGCCTTTCCCATCCAACTTCACATTTTAAGACATATGGTCGAGCTTGAATCCACATTGGACGAGCTAGACGAAGTGACATTTACTTGGGCGAGCTAGATGAGCTGAGTGAGCTAAGTGACACTATGTTGGAGCTGAATGAGCAAAGTAACACTGAAGATGGAGCTGGTTCAGCTGATGGGCGAAATGGGCCTTTTCAGCCCAAAGAAAAGTTCATAAAAAGTTCATTATGGGATTGTTTCTTTCCAAATTCGACCAGCCCTTTCCTCAGTACATTTCAAGCCCATTCTCATCAAGAATACCAGGAGGGAGTCAGCAAGGAATTCTTGGTCGTGCATGGGAAAAATAATTTAACAAAATCATTAATTTCAGTCTTTAGTCAAAGTCTTCATTTCTAGTTTCTATGTCTTGTTTTTAGGACATTCTTCTTTGGATTTCTACAACTTGTAATCCTATAAATAAGGCCTAAGAGCCACAAAATAATACAGATTGTTTTGCCCTTTTTATGAGTTTATCTCTTTGTTCTTTGTTTAGAACACCTCTTAGTTTCTTGGTGAGGTTATCTCCAAGTTTCAATCCTTCTTTTGTTGGACCGGTGCGTCACATCTGGCAACGATCGAAGTCTGGTAGTATCAAGAGGTCTTTCCGCAGCCTTTTGTGTCACCATTCATCCCATCCAGTTCTCCTTTGGAGTTCATATTCATTCCTTATCAATCCAGTTGAGTATTCATTCCTTAGGAACGGCTAGACATAAGGTGTATGGATCATATCAAAACGACCAGAGATGTGGCTGATCCAAAAAGGTGATTACTTCAGTTTGATGTCCAAAAAATCTGTGACAACTTTGAGAAGGGAATGATGAAAGCCCTCAAAGACATCAGCAAAAGCCATAAGAAGAGCACATCCACACGTGCACCTGTAGCTGAGCCATCATTGTTCATCAGTGAAAAACCTAAAGGTAAATCTGAAACCCATGTTGAAGAGTTTAAAGATTTTTCAGATTGTTTACCCATCTTTGATGAATCTGATGACGAGCCAATTGAAAGCTTGTTTTCTTGTGAGAAAAATTGTGATCTTCCTTCTCTTGAATCTGAGTTTATGAATGATAATGAACAGACTATTGTAGAACTAATCGTTTTGCAATCGGAGCATCCGAGTAGTCTTGTTTTGTCTCAACAGGTTTTTGAGGAAGAGTCACTGGACTATCCACATCAAAGACCACGTCTTGACACTAGAAACCCCTTGGATGAGGATCTAGGTCCTATCTTTGATGAGGAGGACGAACCTGGTCCAGTCTTTGATGAGGAAGCAACAAGCAACACCTCCATCGTCATGGAGAGCCATCTTTGCTTTGATACCGGCACGACTCCTTCCCCTTTGTCTTCTGAACTTCAAGAGCACTGTGAGCAATCTAATTTGCTTAATTCTCAGCCTGATATGTTTGTTAAGATCAGTTCTCTTGATGTGATTCGTTTTGGTCTTGAAAAGGTGAATATATGATAAATTTTTTTAAAGTGTTTAAACCTGATGAACTTCTTGATCAAAAATGTATCTTTGATGAAGAAGCAACAAGCATCACCTCAATCGTTATGGAGAGCCATATATGTTTTGATCCCGGCACAACTCCTGCCCCTTTGACTCCTGATCTTCAAGAGCACTGTGAGAAATCTGATTTGATTAATTCTTTGCCTAATATGTTTGTAAGGATCAGTTTTCATGACGTGATTCGTTTTGGTCTTGACAAGATGAAAGATTTTTGTGTTTCAAAATCTGTTTTTGAAAACATGATTAATTCTTTTAAAGTGTTTAAACATGATGAACGTTTTCAAAATGTCAATGGCATCAATTCTGGAATTATTTTGAGCTTTGATCAGTTCATGGACCATAAAAAGGTTTTCATCCTCTTTAAATGTCATTTGATCTTGATTTGCAACAAACTGATTTTTGTGCTAGACAATCTTTTGATTCGTTTGTTTTCAAAGGAAATGGTTTTGATCTGAGTTCTTCTAAACATGCAGTGATCACTGATGATTTGTTTGCATCGTCTCTTGCCTTTGACGGTTTCTTCATTAAACAGTTGCGGGAAAATAAATCACTTAGAACTGAAAATGATTTTTGTGATCTTGATTTTGGTTATTCTGTTTTGCAGCCTGATCTTGTGTATTCTGAAACTGATAAAACTTGGCATCTTCTGAGATCATTTTGTGATGACTGTGTTGTTTTGAGCCTTGATGATATTGTGGTTTACAACACTTTCTTTGAAAAACATCTTGAGTCTTTGACAGTTGTTTCTCAATGTGAACTTACTCTTTCGTGTTCAGATATGCACGTCTTGAAAATTAATAATATTATTGCATATTTTGATAAGATTCTGGTGTGTAATGTCTACTTTGATGTGCATCTTGACAAGCTGAAATGTGTGCTACTTGTTCTTGGAAAAGATATCTTGATTTTTGATTTGAACAAGTATTTGTCTTGCACATTTGATCCTGGTCTTTTAGTGTTTGTTTTGAATATCCAGGAAAGACAGGTTCAGCCTCTGAGAAATAAAAGCATTGACCGTGCCCAACAGCCTGAGATTTGGAGAAGCTTTGTTGTCCAAACCGGCTGCCTTGGAGATGCCAGCGACAGGGGGTCAGTCCAAAACGGATATCTTAACATTCAAATGGTATTTTGTCATTCATCCAATTTTCCTTGAAAGCTAACTAAACAAGGATTCACTGAGGCTTGAAATCACTTGAAAAGCTTCACGGAGGAAGGAGTTATGAATTTTCCAAACCGGAGGGTCTCCAGTCCGTCTATCCGCGAGTACCAGACTTCTAAAGGAGATTCAGGCCCAAGAAAGAAGCGGCCTGAACCAAAACCGATCATACATGAACCAAAGGTGTTTCCTCAGTCAACCTCCTGCCAAAACCAAAAGCACTGTAAGGATCATGGGTTGATTGTCTCAGCTCATCATGAAAACGTTTTGAATCCGAGAATTTCCAAAAGAAAACACATCTTTACTTGGTTGAAAAACGTTTTTCTTAAACCTTTTCATGAATTGTTTTACTTAAGCTGTGATTTGAAAGAGATTTGGTGTAGAAAAATGCATGAACCAAAATTACTTAGGCCAAAGAATCAATTTGATTTCGTTCATGATGAGAATTTTTCAGATTTGGCATTGTCTCTTTCTTTCCCTAACCGTTTAACAGCTTGGCCTAATTTTAAAATTGATAAACCAATTTTTGGTGATCAGTTTACTTGCTTGATGTTTGTCCACGTGCTTGATGATTATCCTAAGAGTTTGGATCCTGTTTTTGATGTCTTAAGGATAGAGAAACCCTTTGATTATTTCTTTATCAGATTTGATGTGGTTTCTCTAGTTTTTTTGAATGAACAGGATAAGCATGATCATTTCCAAAGGAGAGCAAGCAATGATGGACGCCAAAGGACTTGGAATTTCTTGATGAAAATGACTTCAAACCTTCAAAGAAGTTTCTGTCCGAACTTTTCATTCACTGAATTTTCCATGAATTTTAAATCCTTTGTATCTGATTTATTCCCTTATGATACATGTACAATGGATTTCAGGACAAATCTTTTTGAAGAGGGAGGGAATGATGTGTCGCAGTCGACAGATCATTACATGGAACCAGCTCAGCATGGAGTTCAGGACGTTCTGAACATTTCAACCGAGGTTCATGTTTTTCACCGTACCAAACAGATTGACCGTGCAGTGCACTGGACCGTCCCGCATGCGTCCGGAAAGGAGCTTTGGCTGGAACCATGGCCGGATGACCGATCTAACCATACTGGAGCTTGCCTTTGCCGTCCAACTTCACATTTTAAGACATATGGTCGAGCTAGAATCCACATTGGACGAGCTTGACGAAGTGACATTTACTTGGGCGAGCTAGATGAGCTGAGTGAGCTAAGTGACACTACTCTGGAGCTGGATGAGCTTAGTGAGATATGAGCTAAGTAACACAGAAGATGGAACTGGTTCAGCTGCTGGGCAAAATGGGCCTTTTCAGCCCAAAGAAAAGTTCATAAAAAGTTCATTATGGGATTGTTTCTTTCCAAATTCGACCAGCCCTTTCCTCAGTCCATTTCAAACCCATTCTCATCAAGAATACCAAGAGGGAGTAAGCAAGGAAGTCTTGGTCGTGCATGGGAAAAAGAATTCAACAA
The DNA here is from genome assembly GCF_000695525.1 of Brassica oleracea var. oleracea. Lineage (NCBI taxonomy): Eukaryota > Viridiplantae > Streptophyta > Magnoliopsida > Brassicales > Brassicaceae > Brassica > Brassica oleracea. Next base: position 45,430,139 of record NC_027750.1, read on the forward strand.
AAATCAGTAATTTTAGCCTTTAGTCAAAGTCTTCACTTCTAGTTTCTATGTCTTGTTTTTAGCACATTCTTCTTTGGATTTCTACAACTTGTAATCCTATAAATAAGGCTTAAGAGCCACAAAATAATACAGATTGTTTTCCCCTTTTAATGAGTTTATCTCTTTGTTCTTTGTTTAGAACACCTCTTAATTTCTTGGTGAGGTTATCTCCAAGTTTCGATCCTTCTTTTGTTGGACCGGTGCGTCACATCCGGCAACAATCGAAGTCTAGTAGTATCAAGAGGTCTTTCCGCAGCCTTTTGTGTCACCATTCATCCCATCCAGTTCTCCTTTGGAGTTCATATCCATTCCTTATCAATCCAGTTGAGTGTTCGTTCCTTAGGGTTCTTCACTGACTGTGGATGCGGAGTTTGCACGATTAAAAGAAATGGAAGGAGACTGCGAGGATCTTGTCGCCCTAGCCGCCGTGCCGGATTGGTCTATCTCCGAGCTCGATCTTCCTCAAGTCTCAAATGATTCGGTGGATCAAGTCGGGGGGTCGTCTGTCCCCGATGATTCCGTTTCTAGTTAGTTTTTTTTGTTTAATATCTTTTTGTTTTTGACATCTTTGATCTAGATATCTTGGATATATTTTAATGGATATGCATAATATATCGGAATATCCCTGTTTCCTTAGCTTTCGAGATTCTTTTTGTTCGGGTTGTTGAGATGTAGCGAGGTTCCGATCCCTATAAAGCTTTGGCTTTGTTCTAGGATTCGTCATAGTATCTCATTTAGTTTCGTTTTTGCTCGCTAAAGGAATATGACTTCGAGAAGATCCAACTCTCACGATTCCGATAGGGTACGAACTCGAACTGGTAGTGCCAATGCGGAACATATTCGATCCGGAGATGTTAGTGATGCGCTCACAGAAGTTCTTCGTGAGGAGACCCAACTTCCGCGGCCTTCAACCCAAGGGGGCCAAAGACCCCGAGGGTGAAAAATCTATTGCTTGCATTAAGTCGAGTAGCCCAACGGGTTCGGAGGGGAGTGATCGTCCTCCGAAGAAGGCTAAAACGAATGGTTCGGATCGTCGTCTTGGTGTCTCGGGCGAAGCGGCTGTTGCTAAGCCGTTCCACTGGCAGTTCTCGCATTCCAAGGATGGTCCTATTACGGAAGATCCAGATAGTGTTGCTCATTTGGTGAGGCACTTCAAACCTGCTGGATGTCCGCTTCCCTCTCTGCGAAATATGACGAAGCGCGAGGCTTACGTAAAGATGGCTGTGGCCCATGCCAAGGTCGTTCCTTTTGAAATTTGGTCTCTGTCGAATCTTTGGTTCGTTTTGTCTATAATGATTTGTCATGTTTCAGGCTATGGAGGCTATCAACGAGTTTGCGGCGACTTTAGAAAAACGCCTGCAAGATGTTCCGCGTTTTGACGAACTTTATGAAATAAAGAAGGTCGTTCGTGAGCTAAAGCTCGGACTAAAGATGGCTCAAGACCGGGAGCGTGCCAATGCTGCTCAACTGGCTGCCGCTGAAAAGCTGGAGAATCAGGCTGCTTTGCTCGAAGCTCGTTTGCGAGTTGTTAGTAACGAAAGGAAGTCGGCCCTCGAGCAAGTTTCCTTTTTGGAAGCGAAGGGTGAATCTTCTGCCAATAAGTTCTCTGACGACCTTCGCCGCGCGACTCATGAGGCCAAAAAGACTATGGCGGATAGCTAGTTTTATCGCGCTTGTTGGCGGAGTTGGCCGCGACCGAGGACTTGATCAGGGTCCTGGTTTTTGGTCAACTGTCGCAGTTATGCGATTTTCTGACACGAGAAGTTTGGTGTGTTCGAATGTCTAAGAACTGTATTTATTAAGATGTCGGATTCTGTTTCATTACATATTTGTGAAAAGAAGGCAGTTTTTGATATTGTCGGGCCGTTGTTCTTCGTGTGTTGCGATATGCCCACTTTGAGTTCTGTAGGTGGAAGGTGACTGGACTCGTGTCGTGCGTTGCCTATGTACCCTCGTCGAGGGATCAAGTCATAACGTAGTTCGATCATTTTCCAAGGGATAGGGTCTGTTGTTCGATTGTTCGTGTACGTACGTCTGTCGTTAATTTTGGCTCCCTGATTAAGGGTGTTTCTAGATGTCCTTAAAGCTCGTGAGGTAGCATGTCCTGGAGTTCTTCTGGCTTCCTCTGATAGTTAGGACTCCTTTCGAGGTTGGAAATTTCAGGCATTGGTGATATGTCGAGGGGACTGCCTTCATGTTGTATAGCCAAGGTCTCCCAAGGATTGCGTTGAATGGGGCTGGACGGTCTATCACGATGAATTCTACGATTTTTCTGATTTCTCTAGCGGTTACCGCAAGCTCGATCGATCCGAGAGAATAGGTGGTCTCTCCTGCGAAGCCCATGAGGGTAGTTCGCTCTTGCTTTAGGAGTACTTTAATGAATCCCTTTTTTTTAAATGCCTCGTAGAAGAGGACGTCGGCCGAGCTTCCGGTGTCGATCATTACTCGGGATAGTTCGCAGCCACCGACGTCGATTCGTATCACGAGAGCGTCGTCTTGTGGTTTATCGAGGTCTGCGGTTTCGTTTTCGTTGAAGGTGATTTCGTGATCGGGACCCGACAGGGGCTCTCTAATTCCTACATTGTTTTCTGCTATCCGTTTGTATGCTTTGATTGAGTTGGCCGAATTGCAGAACTTAGACCCTCCGTAAATGAAGTCGATCCCTTTTTTGTGCACTTCGTGGGCTGGGACATTCCACCTCTTAGTAAGTGCTGGTCGGTAATGTATCTGCCCCCCAGACAGAATGTGAATGAGGGTCTGCATTATGTCTTTTTCTGAGTCGGTTTCTCTAGCAGCTCGCGAATCTTGGTCATTTTGTTCTTTCGCTTGAAGTTAGAAATTTTTACGTAAGGAGGCTTTGTGTTTGGGTTGTATGGAGTGACACGGGGAGGGGGAGTGACTTCGTCGGGATTTTCAAATGTGCGGATCGCTACCGAGATCTCGAAGCGAATTTTTCCTTCGGTTTGGCTCTTGTTTCGTCAGTTGTGTTGCTGTTCTACCCCCATGAAATCATGTCGACTCTTTTCTTCGGGGCTGGGGGTGGAGAGCTCGGTTATTCCTGCTCGATCTCCCTGCCTTTTTTGTTTGTTGGGGCTTTGGCCTTTCGGTTGGTTTTCAGAGTCACTGGCTCTTCTTCTTCTTCTCCCGCTTCTTCGTTAGTTTTCCTATTTTCGTTTTGATTGCGAAGTGCGGCTCGACATTCTTCGGTCGACTGACCCTTGCGATCATGGAAAGCACAGTATTTGCTAAGGTCGTATGTTGAAGACTTTTGCAGCGAATTATTTATTGCATAGGAATGTTGTCCTTTGGTGGTTGGTTCTTTAGGAGTAGCAGGTTTTTTGGTGGCGTTGTTCTTGTTCGCGCTATACTGTTCTTTCAAGGCTGCGACCTCCTCCTCATGGGTGGCGAAATAAGAGGCTCGGTGTAGGGCGTCATCCAATGAGATAGGTGCTCGTACCGCCAGTTCTTCCCGTAATTTGGATGAGAACCAGACGCCATTCTTTAACGCTGCGAGGGCAACGACTTCATTCGGATGTGAGATCTTGGCCTAGATTTCTCGGAATTTGTTTATGTATGCTGTTAACGGCTCGAAAGGCGCTTGTTTGAGATTCCAGGGATCTGCATCGGTAACTCTCGTCTCTATGAAGACTGAGTATTGTTTGAGGAACGTAGATACCAACTGGGTGAAATTGTCGGTTGAATTTTATTCTAATCCTGCGAACCACTCGAGGGCGGACCAGGTGAGGTTCTCGGCGAAGACGCGGCAATAACCTGCTTCTTTTTCGTCGCCGGTGAGGTGTGCTCTTGATATTGCTAAACGGAAGGCTTGTACATGGGCCTTCGGGTCGGAGTTTCTGGCGTATTCGGGGAATTTCAGTTTCCCGACGTGATGGATCCTTACGCTGGCGATTCTGTTCGTGAATGGGGTCCTTCTCGTTTCCTCGATGACCATGTCGATATCGGGAGCAGAACTTGTCGCCATGTGCCCGATCGCATGTATCCTTTTGAGCTCGGCGTCGTTCCTTTCAATATAATTCTGGAACGTTCCAGTTTCGCTCGGGATCCCCAAGTCTTCCCTTTGGGGGTCGATATTGACGGGACTGCGAAGATCGTGTCTCTGAGCTAGTTCCGTTGGGTTATCGAACCCCGCTTGATGGAAGGTCCTCGTCGCGGTTGGAGTTCGATTCTCGGGGATAGAATGGTTTGGTGGTGAGATTTGTGTCCTTAGCTCCCCCTGCCTCTCCGTCAATCCGTTCTGGAATTGGATCGGAGTGCTTCGTGGGCGTTGGAGTCCAGTGTCGACTTCGTCCAATCCACTGTAGCTTAAGCTTCGGTGGGTCATGCCCTGCGGCGGCGGTCATTGCGAATTTTCTCCCGTGTAGCATCCAGATCGAGTGCTTGGGATCTCTGGAGTGCCGAACAGCCCGGTGCTTCGGGGGTTGGACGTCGCCCTTAACGGATCGAGGGGCTTTTGATTTCTTTCCCGAATGTTTACAGGTCGATGCTCTGCGAGTTCCCTTTTGGCTTGGTCCAATATGTTAGCAATGGCTTGGTTGGCGATCCTTTGACAACGAATCTCGTCGATTAGAGTTGTCATCATTCCTCGGAGTTCAGTTAGTTCTCCTCGGGTTTGGGCTAGAGGAGTCGGTGAAATCGGTCTGGATTGGGATTGGGTTAGGTCGTCGGAGGATGATCTATCTCCGGGGCGGTTTCAAACTCGAGCTCAAGCTCGTTCCGGGATTGACGTCAGGTTGATCGGAAGAGATCGATCTTGACACGAAGTCCCGATTGGAGGGATTCATTGCGTCGGAGCTGTTTCGGTCGCATCATTGGCTCCCGTTAACCCAGTTGGGGTCACTCCGGCTCCCAAGTCGGGTCCGATAGGATCGATGTCATTGACTCCCGAAGGCGTGGTTCCGGTGGTTTGGTTGGGATCCATAGTCGCGCTTAGGAAACTTAGATTGGTTTCTCAGCAAAGATGTTTTTCGTTTATCTTCCCCACAGTCGGTGCCAAAATATAGAACCTAAAATCTACACAAAGTATTTGATAGTGATCGGGGTTTGATCTAGGGAAGACAAATGATGTAGGCAACGATATCTTTAGAACACAACGATGTTAAATAGTTTCCAGTAGGTGAAAATGGACTTTACTGGTGAATAAGATCAAATACAATGGATTGAACTAGATCGAGTGATACAAACGAGATCAGTAAAGAAAGAATCTAAAAGTGGGAAGACAACAAGATTGGTGTAAGTGTATAGCTCTCTCTAGGGTTTTCAACGTGTTCTCTTATGTTTCCATTCCTTTTCCTGTATAGTAAGCTGACTTCGAGACCTCTGTGGTAGCTCCGTGATCTCAGCTTCTTGTTGCACGATCTCCGCGACCTCGGCGACTTCTTCTCGAGCTCGTATTCTTGCTACGGGCTCTGGCCCTTTAAGGCTCATGCCTTTGATCGCGGCCCATTACGGTATTGACCAAAATTGGGTCCAACAACTATGGCCTCGTTAAAAACCTATATTTGCAAAACCCAGTGGGACAAAAACAAAGATAGGGAAAAAGAGCACACATAGCTTGCCAACCTAGATGATACTCAGCTTGATGGAGATAGGTTGAATGGTAGTGAGTGTGTCTTGAAGTATCAAATTTCCTCCAAGACTTTCTTCATGCTCCAAAGACTTCTTGATCAGTCCTCCAATAGCTTCCCTGAGTTTCTTGGTTCTAGATCGAGTCATAGGTCCATCAGGAATGGTTAAGATCTCCTCTTCAGCTGGCTGGTTCATGACCTCCTTATCTTCATCTTAAGCTCATCCATAATCATATCATTCCCTCCCACTTGAAAAAGATTTGTCCTCAAATCTGGTTCATCTGCAATAAAAGGAACCAAATCAGTAACATTGAAGCGATTACTTATATTATACTGACCTTTGGAGATCCAATTTGTATGCATTATTGCCGAGCTTCTTTATGATCTTGAATGGTCCATCAATCCTTGGCATCAACTTAAACTTTCTCTCATCCGGGAATCTCTCCTTCCTAAGATGTATCCAGACCTGATCACCTTCTTCAAAGACCATCTCACGCCTTCCCTTATTAGCATGCTTAGCATACAGTTTTGTTTTCTCTTCGATATTGTGCCTTGCTTGCTCATGAATCTTCTGCACCATCTCAGCCTTTCTTTTTCCATCAAATCTAACTCTTGCACACTAAGGTAAAGGAATTAGATCCAAAGGAGAGGTGGGATTGAACCCATAAACAATTTCAAAAGGAGAAAATTTAGAAGTAGCATGAACAGCATGATTATATGCAAACTCACGATGAGGCAAATGATCTTCCCATGATCTCAGATTCTTTTTAATGAATGAACACAGAAGAGCTCCTAGATTTCTACTAACTACCTCAGTTTGTCCATCAGTTTGTGGGTGAGAAGTGGTGGAGAACAATAGCTTAGTTAGTACCTAGCTTAGACCAAAGAGTCTTCCAAAAGTAGCTAAGAAACTTAGTATCTCTATCAGACACTATAGTTCTAGGCATCCCATGTAAACGCACAATCTCTTTACAGAACAAGTTAGAAACATGCAATGCATCATCAGTTTTGTGACATGCTATGAAATGTGCCATTTTTGAGAACTTGTCAACAACAACAAAAATATAATCTTTTCCAGTTCTAGTTCTAGGCAATCCAACAATGAAGTCAATAGATATGTCATTCCAAGGATGAAAAGGAATGGGTAAAGGAGTATACAAACCGTGAGACTGAACCTTAAACTTAGCTTGTTTGCAAGTTGCACATCTTCCACAAATTCTCTCCACATTTCTTCTCATATGCGGCCAATAGAAGTGATCCTGCAAAACCATAAGAGTCTTGCCTATACCAAAGTGTCCCATTAGACTGCGTCCATGGGATTCCCTGACAAATAACTCTCTCATAGAACAGTTAGGTACACATAGGCGATTATAATAAAACAAATATCCTTCATGCCTAAAGTAGTGACCCGTAGCAAATTTTTCACAAGTAAAATATGCTTCTTTGAAATCAGGATCAGACACATACATTTCTTTAAGTTGCTCAAATCCCAAAAGCTTAGCATCAAGAGTATTCAAGAGAATATACCTTCGAGAGACTGCATCAGCAACTATATTCTCCTTACCTTGTTTATACTTGATGACATACGGAAAGGTTTTTATCAATTCTACCCATCTTGCGTGCCTTTCGCTGAGCTTGTTTTGTACTTTCAAATATTTGAGAGACTCATGATCTGTGTGTATCACAAACTCTTTGGGCCATAAGTAGTGCTGCCAAGTTTGCAAAGCTCTCACCAAGGCATACAACTCTTTATCATAAGTTGCATAGTTAAGAGTGGCGCCTCCAGGCTTCTCACTGAAGTAAGCTATCGGCCTCCTTTCCTGCATCAATACAGCACCCACTCCTATACCAGAAGCATCACATTCAATCTCAAAAGTTTTATTAAAATCTGGAAGTATAAGAAGAGGGGCATGAGTAAGCTTCTCTTTAAGGCATTGGAAGGCAGTTTCTTGTTCTTCTCCCCACTTGAATCCCACTTCTTTCTTGATCACCTCAGTCAGGGGAGCTGCTATGGTGCTGAAGTCTTTCATAAATCGCCTGTAGAAGCCAGCAAGCCCGTGGAAGCTCCTCACTTCCCTTATTGTCTTAGGAATCGGCCATTCTTGAATTGGTCTCACCTTCTCTTGATCCACCTTTACTCCATCTGCACTCACAACAAAGCCTAGGAAGACCAAGTTATCCGTAAAAAAAGTGCATTTCTTAAGGTTAGCATAAAGCTTTTCTTTTCTCAAAACATCAAGAACAGACCTAAGATGATCTATATGCTCTTCTAGGCTCTTACTGTAAATAAGGATATCGTCAAAGTATACTACCACAAACAAGCCTATGAAAGATCTAAGCACATGATTCATCAATCTCATAAAAGTACTAGGAGCATTGGTTAATCCAAAGGGCATGACTAACCACTCATACAAACCATATTTAGTCTTAAAGGCAGTTTTCCACTCATCTCCCTCTTTCATTCTAATTTGATGATACCCAGTCTTTAAATCTATCTTAGAAAAGATGCTAGAGCCATGCAATTCATCAAGCATATCATCTAATCTAGGAATAGGATGGCGATACTTCACTGTTATATTGTTGATTACTCTACCATCAACACACATGCGCCAGCTACCATCATTCTTAGGCACAAGGAGCACTGGTACAGCACAGGGGCTCATGCTCTCACGGATATGGCCTTTCTCCATCAGTTCCTCAACTTGCCTTTGTAGCTCCTTTGTTTCAATCGGGTTAGTTCTGTATGCTGGTCGATTAGGAAGAGCAGACCCTGGTACAAATTCTATTTGATGCTCAATCCCACGTATAGGTGGCAAACCTATGGGATTATCCTCCGGAAATACATCTTGATATTCCTGTAAAAGAGCTGATATCTCACTCGGACATACCGGTGTACAATCGGTTAGATTCAACAAAGTTTCCATAAAAACAAATAAGAGAACCGATTGATGAGAGTAAAGAGATCTTTTGATTTCACCGGTTTTGGCATAGAAGTTATGTTGCTTGTTCTGTTTAGGCTTGAGATCGATTTCTTTCTTCTTCTGAAGCTGAAGCTGATCTTGATGCATTTCTTTAGGAGTTAGAGACACCAGGATAGTTCGTTTGCCATTGATCTCAAAAGAATGCTTGTTGGTGAAACCATCTTGAGTAACACGTCTATCAAACTGCCATGGCCTCCCAAGCAAGATGTGGCTCGCTTCCATGGGTATTACATCACAGAGAATGTCGTCCTCATATCTCCCAATGGAAAAGGGTGCGGAAACCTGAGTAGATACCCTCATCTCGCCTTCATCATTAAGCCATTGCAGTCCATATGGCTTAAAATGTTTCTGAGTTTTCAAGCCAAGCTTCTTAACCATGGTCTCACTAGCAACATTGACACAGCTTCTACCATGAATGATCAGACTGGAAACCTTTACTTGCACCATACATCGTGTGTAGAACAAGTTCTCTCTTTGTTCTAGCTCCTCGGTTTTATTTTGCAAGCTGGAGTCCTTCTTGCAACCAACAACCTTCCACGAACTGGTTCTTCTTCATATTCTTACTCGGAAAGCTCCTGATCAGTCCCGAGTTTCTCATCCTCAGATTCATACTCCCCATTCTCCAGAAGAATCATAACTCTCTTGTTGGTACACTCATTAGCGTAATGACCATGCCCTTGACACTTAAAACACTTAACATCTCTTGCACGTGAGCTTGTAGTCTCCATTTTGCCTTTGTCTTTGCTGTAGATGCTACTAGGTTTAGGCACTTCCTTTGGATATGGCTTACTCTCCTTTTGATAGCTCGGTTTGTCTTCCTTAGAGGTCTGGTACCGATTAGATCCATAGCTGCTACGCGCATGACTTCTTCTTTTAACTTGTTGCTCCACTAAGATAGCTTTGTGTAGCATCTACTCTATCTCCAAGTAGTGCTGCATCTCCACTCTGTCTTGTATCTCACGGTTAAGTCCTCCAAGAAACCATGCCATAGTAGCTTCACTGTCCTCAGATACACAAGCTCTCAACATTAGCAACTCCATTTCTGGAAAATATTTTTCCACAGACCGTGATCCTTGTGTGAGCATCCTCAGCCTTTGATGGAAATCGCGATGATAATGACTCAGTAAAAACCTCTTGCGCATAATAGCCTTCATCTCTGCCCATGTCTCAATAGGAAATTCACCATTGCACCTCTTGTTCATAACCAACTGATCTCACCAGCTCAAAGCATAATCATAGAACTCAGTGGCAGCAACTTGAACCTTTTTAACCTCCGAGTAGTGCTGACAGTTGAAGACGAGCTCAATCTTCTTTTCCCACTCTATATAAGCATCTGGATCAGCCTTGCCATGGAAAGGAGGGATCTTAAGATTTAACCCAGCAAGCTCATTACGTTTGTGTTTACGACCCTCATGATCATGTCGAGACCTTCTACTGCTATGTCTCGAACCGGAGCTATGGCTACTTCTTTCATAGACGTTATCAGTCTCTTCTGATTCAGCATGTTCATGTTGACCACGTCTGTTCCTCCTTGGTTCACGCCTCTGATCAGATGTTTGGTCTTGCCTATCAGGTGGCCTCTGATCGTATCTCTCATCCAGCAACTTTACCATGGCGTCCATAACTTGTTTGGTGATAGCTTCTTGTAAGAGTTGGTTTATTCTCATAAATGTTGCATCATCCTCCTCGGATCCCATTGTTTCCTGATACACAAGAGACTTGAACAAGTAAGTAGTTCAACAAAATCGAAACACAATGGAATCAAATAAGGAAACAAAAGATTCAAATAAGCGCGAAAAGAAACTTTAACAATACGCAACGATTTTGAATCTTATAACTTTCGAAACTTAAACAAAACAGATCCGATTCAACAGATGATGATTTGAGATTCAAAAAACACTGATCTATGATATCAAGATCAGATCGAAACACACAAACACTAGCAACTTTCAAATCTAGAAAATCGGTAACGTAATCGACAAGAATACGAAGGGTTTTATTCAAAACTTGATCAAAACACTTAGATCTACCAATTT